>NW_025999968.1:27262971-27460930 GCF_001458135.2 Marmota marmota marmota | reverse complement strand
TTGAGTGCACCAATATCCAGAGCATATATATTTACAATCTTATATCTTTTTGTTGAATTTTCTGCCTTTGGCAGTATGTGGTATCTTCTGACTAATTTTGATTTGAAGTCTGCTTTGTCAGTTGTAAGGATAGCTACCTCTGTTTTTGTACTTCATTTGCTTGTAAAATCATTGTTCATTCTTCAACTTTCATTCTCTATATGACTTTGCTGGTGATCTGTGTTCCTTGCAGTCAACAAACAGTTGGACCTTATTTTTTAACCAAATTTGCCAGTTCCTCTTTTAATTGAAGAACTAAGGCCACTTATACCCAGGTTTATTATTGAGTAGTGTCCTTCCGTTTTTCCGTTTTTATGATGTTTGATTCTTTCTTATTTCTCATTTCCATAACTACTCTTCTTTTTCTCCCTCTTTCAGATGCAATTTATTTTTGTGTCATTTGCTTTTATTTATTCATTCATTTATTTATTTCATTTTATTTATATATGACAGCAGAATGCATTACAATTCTTATGACACATATAAAGCACAATTTTTCATATCTCTGGTTGTATACAAAGTACATTCACACCAATTCACGTCTTCATACATGTACTTTGGATAATAATGATCATCACATTCCACCATCATTTCTATCCCCATACCCCATCCCTTCCCTTCCAACCCCTCTAATCTATCTAGAGTTTGTCTATTCCTCCCATGCTACCTCTCCCTATCCCACTATGAAGCAGCCTCCTTATATCAAAGAAAACATTCAGCATTTGTTTTTTTGGGATTGGCTAAATTCACTTAGCATTATCTTCTCTAACTCTATCCATCTACCTACAAATGCCATGATTTTATTCTCTTTTATTGCTGAGTAATATTCCATTGTGTATATATGGCAATTTTTTTCTTTTATCCATTCATCTATTGAAGGGCATCTAGGTTTGTTCCACAGTTTAGTTACTGTGAATCGTGCTGCTATGAACATTTTTGTGGCTGTGTCCCTGTAGTATGCTGTTTTTAAATCCTTTGGGTATAGACCAAGAAGAAGGATAGCTGGGGAAAATGGTGGTTCCATTCCTAATTTCCCAAGAAATCTCCATACTGCTTTTCATTTTGACTGCACCAGTTTGCAGTTCCACAATCAGTGTAGTATGGAATCAAAAGAAGCAGTTCTGTGCTAGAGGCTGGGCTTCAGCAGGTGCCTGTCAGTGGAGAGGTGGACCCAAGCCTAGTGTGAGCCTGGGTCTCACACAGGCTGGTGAGGGTGGATCTGGACCACTGGGCTTCACTCATGGTAGTCTGCTGGTTGGACGGGTGGTCCTGTGCCAGAGGCTAGGCTCTGGTAGGTGTCTGCCCGGCTGGTGGAGGGGTGGACCTGGGCCTATTGTGAGCCTGTTGGCAGTCTGAGCTGGGTCTCAGCTCCCACAGTAGTCTCGCATAAGTACTTTTCTAGAGAAGTTTATTCTTCCCTTGCTCTTGTGTTTGTGTTTATATTTATCTTCTGGGTGCAGAATTTCTTTATGTATCCCATTTAATGATTGATTGTCATGTTATTTTCATATAAGTTCATTTTTAGAAGGTCTTTATTTCTCCTTTGATTCTGAAGGATAGTTTTACTAGATATAAAAATATAGGTTGACAGTTATTTTCTTTCAGTACATGAAATACATCATTACACACTGTTCTGGACTTTAGTGTTTCTTTTGAGAAGTTACTAATATTTTGATAGGTTTGCCTTTATAAGTGAGTTGTTGTTCTCTCTTGTAGCCTTTAATATTTTGTCTTTATTCTGAATTTTTGACATTTTAAATATAATATGTTATAAAGTGTTTTGTTTTGTTTTTGTTTTTTTGTTTTTTACCTGGTTGTGTTTATTGGGGTTCCAAATGCCTGTAGTACCTGGTCATGTGAGAATCTTAACAGAGAAATATATGAAATATGAAAAAAAGACAACATGTTTCCTCCTAAAGTTCATAATTTGTAGCAAATATATTGAAGTAGATAAAATACTGAGCAAGCAATTCAAAAGAGTGATTGTAAAAAATATCAACAAATTCCAAGATAAAATATAAAACAATGCAAAAAAACTAAGAAATCATTAAAGAATATGAATAAGAAATTCAATGAAAATATAGAGATTTTGAAAAAAAAATACATAAATGTGGGGACAAGTGCATGGAGTACTGCAAAATGGCACATGTTAAGGGCATCTGAGTGGCAAACCCTCCCCTGTGCTAGGTATGTGAGTGGCAAACTGCTTACCCCATAAGCACAGCTCAGGGCGTGAGGCTGCATGTTGCAGTCCCTGTGCTTGCTTCATGGCCCACTCCTCGGTTGGTCACTGTCCGGATGGTAGGGCAGCAATTGCATTGGTGGCTGCTTATAATCTGCTTAACTATTGCCTGGGTATATATACATGGTAATTGTTCAATAAAATTAGACCTGCTTCCTGCTTGGTCTTGATTAGTGATTCCGCAGCCACACTGTCCTCTAACTCTTTTCTGTGGACCTCCTTGCTGGACGAGAGAGAGCCCACAAACATAAATTTTGGATATCAAAATCTTATTAAGTCAGATTTTAAAAAAATCTTAGTGAAAAACATCTATCCCATGAGATGAGACCATCATGCTTGACCCTGAGAAGCTCATAGACAGGGGAAAAATATCAAGAACAACTATCAACAGCAGTAAATCAGGTACAATGTTAAAGTGAAAACAAGTTGCCAACTAAAATGTAAAAAACGCTAACATAAGGAATGGTGGGGGAAACAGAAATTATATAAATCAAACTGCTTCAAAGATGATAAAATATGATTAATTAACACATTTTTCCCTACAGATTTAGAAAATGAATTTAGAGGATTAGGAGAGAAGAAAATGGTAAGTTAATGGCAAAAGAAAGGATATTCAGTAAATGAAAAGAGAAAAGAAAAATAGAGTGAAAAACACTTAGAAACATGAGAAAAAAAATTAGATAAATAAAATAACAAATTAAACAAAATTAAATGAGGGGGAGAGAATGAGAGAATTTGACTATTATAAGGAAAAGGAGTAATCAAACCCCCACAAACAAAGATTAGTAAGGAGAAAAAATTAAAAGGAATAAATGAATGTGAATATCTGTACCAATAATCAAATTTAAAAAGTCAATGAAAGGCCTGGCTCAGTGGCATATGCCTGTAATCCCAGCAGCTTGGGAGGCTGAGATAGGAGGATTGCGAGTTCAAAGCCAGTCTCAACAAAAGTGAGGCGTTAAGCAACTCGGTGAGACCCTGTCTCTAAATACAATACAAAATAGAGCTAGGGATGTAGATTAGTGGTAAAATGCTCCTGAGTTCAATCCCAGGTACCCCAAAAATAAAAAATGTCAATGAAAGATGAAAAAATTGTGTCTGCTGACATGATGTTAACTGTGGAGATGTGTAGATCTTCTGTACCTAGGATAATCTGCACTTTTTACAGAACTTTCTAAGTTCTGCATCCCTTAGAAAGAACAAGTACTGGGCATTATTATCACTTCCTCTTTTAATGTTGTTAACCACTCTGAACACTGAAATGGTCTGGTTTATATAGTTCTCAGTTTCTCTGCTCACTAGTACAAGGTAGTATGGAATCAGAAGTAGTATCTATTGGAGTTTACTCTGAACATATTAGATCGATATGGGGATAGGGGTATTAATGTTTATCTTGTATTTGGGTCCTGGATGCACCCCTTCCCATGAGAAACTTCATTTAGAAGGAGAAAACAACTAACATTCTTGGGTAGAGGGGGACACAGAAGATTCCACACATCCTACCAATTATAACTATGGATTTCCAAGGCCCATTCCTTGCATGTAATCATGTGTGCCTTTCCCATTTCCTGGTTCTCTTCAGCGAGTTGGTTGTTTAAGCTGCCAGATTTGAAAGGAAAGCAAACTGAACTCACTTCTATATCTTCGACCAAAATTGCATTGCATATAATCCTCTCTGTGCCTATTTCAATCATGTTTTATTGGAGACATACTGGGAGAAATGGTAAATGACATCCAGAACATCTTGACAAATTTGCTGAGATCTCCAGTGAAAAGGGAAATTCAGGACTTATGTTTTCCAAACAGCAAGTTCAGGAGTGACATAGGTGTGATTTCTACAAGATGACTACCTGCCATAACTCTCCACTTGTAAGTCGAGAAATGCAGACCACTTCTAAAACACAAGTCTGCTTTGCAGTTCCAGGGTCAGCTAGGTTCAGACTGCCTTAATGTTCAATAGGTTGTTTCTGTGTCAAATTAGTTCATCATCACTCTCTTTCTTCCCCTTTCCTGTTATGCCCTAGCACTGACACCATAGGCTCTGGGCAAATGTACTCTTTCTTACCCTCTATTCCAAAGATCAGAATTTCTGAGTATGTCCAATTTTCTGCCTGTACAATATTAAACTTCATTGAATCCTTTCAGTTATCCACCTGGCTTAGTAGCTATTTTCCAGCAACTTCAATTTCAAACTATAGACAAGTTGAAAACTGTTCTCCTCCATTCGATTAACAGAGACTTATTGTTTTTAATACAATCTGTAGTTGACCATCCATATCTCCCTTTTCTGTATTTATAAATTCAACCAACCACATATCAAAACTGTATTAAAAATTGCATCTTTGAGAATATAAACTATTTTTTTTTATCTAAACAACCTAGTATAACAACTGTGTACATAGTAATTATCTTATATCAGGCATTATAAGTAATCTGGAGAACAGTAATATGTGAAAATTTATATCTACATTATGAAAATGTATATATAAAAGACTTGAGTGTCTATAGATTTCCATGAGCAAGAAAGGTGGTGTAAAGAAGTTTCTAGAACCAATTCCCTGTAGACATCAAATGATCACTCTATTTAAGATAACCATAAAATCACATTGAAAAGTTTGAGAGGTAAATTTCCCAAGCCAAACTAGTTAATATATTCTGAAATTTAACTTGATGTCTAATGGATAATATATTTTCTTAAATTAAAAGTAGTAAGTTTTTTTTATTTATTAATTTTAGATATACATTACTAATATTTCACATGAAGAAGAAAACATCACAAACTGTGGGTTTGTGGAAGGAAAGGTGTAAATTTATCATTGCAAAATGTATTTCTCTAGGCTAAATTCTAACCTGTCAGCACCCAAGCAGGTAATAGGAAGAAAGATAACAAAGAATTTCACTCACATGATGAAATAAAACAAATTCTTCTGAAGAGAGGGAAATATAATCGGAACATATGCTATCACAGTGTATGTAACATGAATGCCATATAGAAAATGCACATAACATTTGTGTTTTCAATTTTATAGTCTGTGTTATCCTAAACTACCCATTTGGCATTGGTTGGTTCTAGGGATACCAAAATTAACCTTTATTAGCAGCATTAATATCTTTAATTCATAGCTGATAGCAATGAATAATAGCAGAACCCATCCTGTCATTTGTTAATTTTCTTCAGTATTGGCAGTTGTCACTGAATAAAGAAATATTTGGGGTACTCCAAGGGAAGAAAAACTTAGGAGCTTGCTGTTGAACTTTCACAAAAAGTTCTGATGCATACTTCAGTTATAATACATTTTCAAACATGCTAAGCCAGGTTTCTGTGAACATCAAGAATATTCACAACTCATAAGCAGTTAATCTTATTTCTGTACAGAATTTTTCACTGACTTTCTCCAACCCTTTCAACAGCTACCAGTTTAATTCTTTCTTCAACCAGTGTTAATTTCCTAAATTTAGTATTCTTTCATTTTCCATGTAGAACATTGAAGCTCTGAAAGGTCGTTTTCTAACATCTACATATATAATGTGAACAGAGTCATTGCTATGGTTTGCAGGTGGCTTGAGTGTGTGGTCCAAGGCCTTGGAATTCTAACCTTGTTGTGAGATATTATAAAAGGTAGAGACAGTGAACTGTAATGATTATGAGTAGGATGTTTGGGAGGTGATTAGGATTAGAGGAAACCATTAGGCTAGAGCCCATATAATTAAATCCCGGTAGCTTCATAGAAAAAGTGAGACACACATATGCACTTGTTCACCGTCTCTTTTATGTGATGCTCTGCACCACCTCAGGCATCTGCCAGAAAGAACATCGCCAGATGTGGCTCCTTATGTTGGTCAGCTTTACATCACTGGGACCAAAATACCTGACAAGAACAAATTGGAGGAGGAAACGTTTATTTGTTGCTCACAGTTACAGAATTTATTTCATTTTAGGCCAATTGCATTATTCAGGGTACCTGGGGAAGAGGAACATCATGATGGAGGACATGAATAAGGAGAGCTTCTCAGCTTATGGCAGCCAAGAGACCAAAAGAGAGGGAGTAAGGAGCTGGGAATCAGATATAGTACAGGGCAATGTCCCCAGCGACCTGTTTCCTCAAGTCACAGAACCTGTATACAGTGACCATCCAGTAGTCCATTTAAATTATTAATCCATCAATAGTAACCCTATGATGGGGATACAGAACCTTCTGCCATGATCTTATCATTGTCTAAAAGTCTTGTCTCTGAAACCTGATGCATTCTGACTGTGCTTTCAAACATGAGGTTTTCAGAGGACATTAAAGATTCAAACCATGATAGCTCTCAACCATGCACTTCAAGAACCATGAACCAAAGTGATTTTTTTCTTTATAATTTACCCAGTCTATGGTATTATTAGCAATAAAAAGTAGACTAATGTAGATATGCTAGCTATTCTTGCAATTCTATTCTTTTTGTAAGCATTGTTCTGATTTCAAAGGGATAAATATATATATTAAGAATTCAAGAGGACTGTCCCAGCCACCTGAGCAGGAACCCAGGCCTAGGTTAAGCCTACTCTGCCCAGCCACCAGTAGATCGGCACAGGATCTCAGGCCCTGTCCCAAGAACACCCATACTGACCTGCCAACATACATCAGATCCAGGCCTAGGCCTAGGATCACACCCACCAGACCAGCAGACCCACTCCATAGCCCAGGCCCAGGTCTCTGCCATTGCCCTCTCCATGCGGTAGCTACCACCTTGCACACAATAGATGCCTAGAAGCAGCTACATCCCAGAACCGGCATCCCAAAGCCAGTGTAAGGCTCACCCTTTTAGTCCCATCTCTGAAAGAAGTTGAATCCATTTTGGGACACCCCCATTGCTATCTTGAGTTACCTCCACTATTGCCGCCACCACCTTTAGTTGCAGTATCCTCCATAATGGGACAGTGGCAGGGTCTGAAATCACAACACCAAGGTGAGGAACAGATAATCTGCATGGATACTACAAGCTTATAGGATAGAAACTGTAATACCTCAGATCTACACTGCAAGAAAGGAAGACGCATAGACAACATGAAGAAACAAGGGAGGAAAGTGCTCCAAACAAACAAGGATACTACAATATAAGAACCCAAGGACAGGGGAGTTGATGAAATGTCAAGAGAAGGAATTTAAAACATACATAATTAAAATCTGCAAATTAAAGAATGACCTAAATGAACAATACAGGCAAAAATTGATCACACCAATAAAGAGATAGGAGCAAATACAGGTAGCAAAAGATTACTTCAAGAAAGAAATAGAGACTCTGAAAAAAATCCAGTCAGATATCCTTGAAATGAAGGAAATGATAAACCAAATAAAAAACTCAATAGAAAACATCACCAATGGACTAAATCACTTGGAAGATAGAATGTCAGATAATGAAGACAAAGTGTACAATCTGGCAAGTAAAATTGAAAACATGGTGAACATGGTAAGAAACGATTAACAGAAAATCCAAAAATTATGGGATAGCCTCAAAAGACCAAATCTAAATTTTGGGGGGATAGAAGAAGGCACAGAGATTCAAATCAAAGGAATACATAATCTCTTTAATGAGATAATATTAGAAAAATAATAATATAATAATATCTGAAAATGTGGTTCTTATACACAAGGCATAACTAGTAACCTATTAAAAAGACAAAGTTATTTTATTTATAGAAACATGGATGAAACTGGAGATCTTTGTGTTAAATGAAAAGAGCAAGGCACAGGAATAGATTGATATCATAAATATGTAGATTAGAAAAATGTTTATCTCATATAAATTGAGAATAGAAGAGTGTTTACCAAAGGCTGGGGAGAATAGGGAGGAGAGTAGTATAGGAAAAGGTAATCAATGGTTATTAATATGCAGTTAGTTAGAAACAAGAAGTGCTGGTTGCTATTCTCTACCAGGGGATTATAGATTGTAATAATGTATTACAGATTTCAAAAAGATAGAAAAATATTTTTGAATGTCTTTACCATTAATAAAATAATAGATGTTTGAGGGGAAAATCTGTTTTACATGATGTAAACATGGTACAATGTATACATGCATCAAACATTATCTGGTACCACATTAATAAATATGGTGTTCTTCCATGTATCAGCTAAATGTAAGTTTGGATTAAGAAATATAAGAATAGTTCTTTGAAATAATAATATTTCTTATTTATAAAATATTCTAGTCATATCTTTCCACAAGTTATCTTGTTTAATATTCAATGCAGCTAATGTACTTCCATAATATTTTAAAATGTGATTAGTTGAAAGAAACAATTCAGGTTTTTCACTATTTCAGTTATTTTTTTTTCTTTTTCTTTTTTAAAATATTTTTTTTAGTTTTAGTTGGACACAATATCTTTATTTATTTTATGTAGTGCTGAGGATCGAACATTCTGACTCATATGTGCCAGGCCGGCACTCTACCACTGTGTCACAGCTCCAGCCCAACAGCTATTCTTTCTTAAAAATATTTTTTTTAGTTGAAGTTGTCAATGGATCTTTATTTAATTTATTTATTTTTATGTGGTGCTGAGTATTGAACCCTGTGCCTCACACATGCTAGGCAAGTACTCTACTACTGAGCTACATCCTCGACCCCGTATTTTAGCTATTCTTATACAACTAAATCTAAATGTTATAAGCTGTTACCCTTTAAAATTTGTCAGTAATTCCTAGTTTTCACTTTTACTTTTAAATCTTATTGCTAAATTTAAACTAAGTGTGCATATTTAGAAATATACACAGGTAAATCAATGAAGATTTTTTTTCAATACTCGTGAATGTTTAAATAGCAAAACCATCTATACTTGAGTACATAGGTTCAAATAACTCTCAAGTATACTACTTAATATTTAGAGTTGATCATAAAACTTGTAGTTTCTCAAAAAACTTAATGTCCTTTTCCGAATTTCTCCATATCTGAAAGCAAATATTTTGATCAGAAGTACATATATACACTCACATATATGTGGATACACATACATGGACAACCCAAAAACCTTTAGATGCTTTAAGGCTGATATATATTATAACCAACCTACTGTTTTACTTAGTGATTCTGTCTCAATTGACTGAGTAAATAATGAATTTGGTGTGAATATGGGGGAGATGGAGAAATGAAACTTAATATATACAGAGCACAGAAATCTGTATATTCTACACCTTACAAATATCCTTTTTCTATAACATCATCACATATACAAATAATGTAAAAATAATCAAGTGACCATTCTGAATCTTCTGTCCCCGCAATTTTTCTTTCTTAGATAAATCATTGAATTCTATTCTATAAATCTTTCTCAGTGGTAGTGTATAAGGTGTCTAGGAAGCATATTGTCCCATATCAACCATTACTTTAATCTTATTCTCTGGTTTCCTGTACCTGTATCTGATATTCTCTCTGCCAAGACACTTGTGTGTGATGACCTTTTAGAATTTGATTTCTTCTGGACTGATGATACCTTTTGGTACCTAACACTGTCTTCTAGATATTAGACATCTTTTTCCAAATTCTATTAGCTATTGTCAGATCTCCCTTGATTCTATGTTCTTATTAGTCTGCACCTTAGTCTCACCTGTTGAAAAATTCAGCTCCAATGTCCAGACTTTCTGAAAACCCTCATATTTCTATGACATAGCTCTGGATCAATTTCTTGAACCTATATGCCTCAACAATTCTTATCACAAAAATAAACTCTTAATTAAGTTTTCTTTAAAAATAAAAGTATTGTTGGAAAAGTTCTTTCCTTATAATTATAAGACCAGACTAGCAAGAGAATTTGTTGAACAATTTGACCAGCCTGTGAGTTCATACATATTGTATTTATGTTTAAAACAACTTATTATAAAATCATTGACTTTTTAAAAGCATTATGAATTCTTAAACATACAATATCATTGTTTTGTTCCATTTTTATAACTTTAAATTGATGAATCTTCTAATAAAAAATATCTTCTAGACTCAGTATACTTATTAATTATGCATATTGGACAAAAAAGAGGTTTTCAATGTGTATTGCATAGCACTAATCATATTAACCATTCAGCAGATAAAAATTAAATATAAAAATATAGCTCTTCAGGTATTTTTGAACTTAGTCTTAAGGCACCCTATGAATGTCCATTGTATCATTAGGTAATCTATAATTAAGTACATGAAAAACATAAAGTTATATATTTCTGATAAAATGAAAATACTTGCTCAAAATAAAGGAGTTATAGACTCATGAAGAATTCAAAGAATCTCAGTGAGTGAGGGGTGGTTTACAAGAGGTCATATTAGGCAACCATAATAGAATGATGATGCCATCCAGTTGGAAGGGCATTAAACATAAAAAATCAGCATGGATTAAAAAGGTTTCTTTAAAAAAAAAAGCATTTTTGGAAAAGTTCTTTCCTTAGAAAGTTCACAGGAACAATTTCATGTTGAGAGTTATCTTGCCAGAGTCTGAGTGATATCAAAAATACATGAGGAGCTTTATGCTGAGTGACATGACACATCAGAACCTATTACTGGCTTTGAGAGTGATTTAGGATTAGGAAGGATATTGTAAAACAAGAAGTTATACAAGCAGTCATTAGTCAAACATAGTTTTAGTGTGATGGAAATCAGATAGCGGGATGTACTGGATACTTTAACTACACTTATAAAAGGAAACCAAAATATTGATAGAGAATAAACCAGAATAAATCATTGGGGAAGAGTGTTTCATAATGGTGTAAGTAGTTTCCTCTGAAGACATGATTCAGGAAATTGTATTTGCCACATGTTTCAATTTGGTTTTATCTAGTGATAGAAATCATTCTCATATGCATGTTCATTTTTTTTTTTTGAGACCACAAAATTCAGTCTGAGAAGTTCAAAAGCTCTTTTAACAGCACTATGCTTTTAAAATGAGACCTTCTACATGTGGGGGAAGTAAAAGATTCGTCAAACCATAGCATTGTTTAATTCAATGTAATAAGGTCTGAAGTAATTCTAAGACGTTCACTGTGTATTGTGTCTTCAGGCTCTTGTCAAGTTGTGATAGTTTGATGTGTAAATCTCTTATTCACAACTATAGGCATACTTTTTGCTACAAAAATGAGAAAAATTTGAAAGAATAAAAGTCAATACAAATATAATTAAATAACATGCAATTATATAACTATCATTTTATTGTAAAAAGTGTTGACTTATAAATAAGTTATAAAATAATTAATTTTCTGATTTGAAATTTTGGCAAATTTTTGTGGTATAAATACTTTTCCCATGATCAATTTCATGCTATCAGCAATGTAATTATTGGTTCACAAAATTTCCACATATTTAATAGTTGACATTCATGAGCTGGTAGTGCAGTTTTTAAAGCAACATAAACATGCTATGCTTTACTCCAATAGATAAAGAGAGAAGATATCTTAGTTACCCAGAATGTTAAAATTGTAAAAAAAAAAAAAGTGTCATTAAAACCAAATATGTTATCATCACTTCCTGCAGATATCAGTACTTGTGTTTCTCTCCACAGCCTATCCACATTCCCAACAATTATTCCCAAAAAATTTTTAGAAATAATAATTTACCCATGTCTCAGTCTTTGTCAGACTGTCCTTTACAGGGTGTTTATAAATGGATACCTTACTGGCTGTATCCTCAAGTGATAGAATGCATTTATACTTCCTGAAACAATTCTATATGGAAAAAAATAGATTTTCAGTATTATATATGAGTAAACTGAAGCTCAAAAAGATAAATTGCCTAAAATAGTTCATGTAATTGTTTAGAAAAAATCTTAGTTTCTCCTGCTTAATTGCATTTATTTTGACTGAAAGTATATATTGATTTCTAATTCCAGAAAAATGTTAGAATGAATGAAAAAGGACTATTTTTTATTAACTACACTTATAACTATATATTTCTATTAAAATATATAGTTATGCTAAAAGGAAAGACTTTTATGTGTATGGGAAAAGAAATAGGCTTAAAGTAACAGCAAGAATTTTGCAAACTGATGTTACATGAACACAGATAATATTAGAAAAATAATATAAATACTAGGGGCAAAGGGATAAATTTACAATATCCGCAGAAGATCAAATATGCTTTGGTGTTTCAAAAAGAGAGAGAGAGAGAGAGAAGTTGTATTCCATTCATATAAGAAAGTGATAAAGAAGCTAATAGTTGCCTAGATCATTGAATAAAGGAAAATATAAATTCAGAAAAACCTTAGCCCCAGCATTTTTGCTGCAAACATTAAATCTAGAGTATGATCTCTAATTTACTTGACCCTTAAGTCAAGAATTTTAATCATTGAATTTTACAACTTAAAATCCTGATTTCAGAGAAAAATAGAAAATTACTTTGTAAAACAATTCTACAATATAGGGTACATAGAAAAATACAGGAAAAATTAAATATTCTCAATGATTATGAACAAACAAAAGTAACAGTAACAATGCAAAACTCACAAAGAAATGATGTTCTTGAAGTTTCAGAAGATGTAACAAAAATATAATTTAAAACTCTGACAAGTTATAACACAAGCTGAGAAATATTAACATTAGGATTTTTAATTTATTAAATGTTAAAAGGGAAAAATATAAAATTTAACAATGATGCTTTCTGAATATACAAATAAAACTCCAGCAATAAAATCAGGCAAAAAAAAATCAATGGCATCCAACATGGAAGAGAAAATAATCCAATTGGCATGTTCTTATATAAGGAAAACTGATTTAAAAAGCTATTAGAAATAATACACGAATTCAGCAATATTGTAGAATACAAAATCAATAGTTTTGTTGTATACCAACAGACAATTATGTGAAATAAAAATCAAGAAAACAGTCCAATTTAGAATAGTTGCATAAAATAGGAATAAATTTAACCAAAAAGTGACAGATCTCTCCAATGAAAATTATAAGACATTTATGAAAGAAATTACAGAATCCAAATAAAAAGTGTGAAAAACATCCTAAGTTCATATATGGAAGAATCAGTATTTTTAAGATGCCCATATTACTCAAAGTAATTTATATGTTCAATACAACCATTGTCAAAACACCAATGGTATTTTTCTCTGCACTAGAAAAATCAAACAAACATTTATATGGAACCCCACAAACCCTGAAAAGCTTTGTTCTCTTGAACAAAGAGAATGAAGCAGGAAGCATTTTATTAGTTGAGTTCAAAACATTCCACAAAGCTGTAGCAATCAAAACAGCACCAGATTGGCCTAAAAAGATAGTCAATAAAACAGAATAGAAAGCCAGGAAATAAAGCTTTGCATCTGCAGCCACCTGACTTTTGGTAATGGTGCTAAAATCGTGTTAGAGAAAGGACATTATTTTCAACAAATGTTTCTGGGAAAACTGGATATCCATATGCAGAAGAATAAACTCCTTCATCAGTGACAAAAATCAATTGAAGATCAATTAAAAATTTAAGTTTAAGACCTGAAAATATGAAACTACTAGAGGAAAACATAAGGTAAACACTTCAGGGCATTGAAACAGGAAAGGAATTTTTGGACAAGGTACAAAAGTATAAGAAAGAAAACCAGTCAAAGGGATTATATAAAACTATATGGCTTCCACAAACAGAGTGGAGAAACAACCTAAAAATGAGGGGAAATATTTTCAAAATATTCTTCTGATAAGATATTGATATTATGGATTTATAGGGCAAAAATTCAATGACAAAAAAATGACCTGATTAAATAAATAGTCAGTTGACATAAAAAGTCATTTCTCAAAAAACAACATACTAATGTCACATTAGAGATTAATAGTAGTAATTTTTTCTTGCTGCATAGAAAATTACCACATACATAGTGGCTCACAGCAATGCATATTCATCAGCTCACAGTTAGCAGGTCAGAAACTTGGGTACAGTGTGACTTGGATTGCCTTTTTTTGGTCATCACAAGTTCAAAGTCATCATGTAGGTCATTAGAAAAATGCAAACCAAAATCAAAATAATATATCACCTTGTTTAGAAAGAAAGGTTATTATTTAAAAGGGTAAAGACAAATGTTAATGACAATGTGGAGAAAAGAGAAACCTTGTTCAGTGATGTTGGAAGAGTAATGTGATAGATATCATTATCCAAAGTGGACATGAATTGGTGTCAACATACTTTATATACAATAAGAGATATGGAAAATTGTGCTGCATACATGTAATAAGAATTGTGAGGCATTCCGCTGTCATTTATTTTTTTAAATCAATAAAATTAAAAAAAGAAAAATAACAGTATGGAGTTTTCTCAAAAAAATTATAAAAAGTACCATGTGATCCAGCAGTCCCACTACTTGGTATATACCCAAAGGTAATAAAATTGATTTGTAGAAATGAAATCACTATCCCTTGTTTTCTTGTAGCATTATTCACAATAGGCAAGAAATGGAAACAACCTAAGAATTAAACAACATGTAAATAGGTAAGTAGGTAAAGAAAATGCAATAGACATACACAATGGAACATTGTTCAACCATAAAAAATGAGATCCTGTCACAGTGAGAAAATGGATGGAACTGGAGATCATTACATAAAATGAAATAAACCAGGTTCAGAAAGATAAGTACTGTTGAATCTTAAAAGAAAAAAAATAAGTTGTTCTCGTAGAATCTGATAGCAGACTGGTACTTACCAGAGATCAGGGAGAGTATGTGGGATGGGGTAGGAAAAGGTTAACCAATAGATATTAAATGAATTACAGTTAGATGGGATTATAGTTAGATGGTGTGTTCTTGCACAGTGCAGTGGCTATAGATTACAATAATATACAGTATACTTCAAGCAATTATAAGAAGTAAGTTTGAAAGTTTTTACATGTAAAGAAATGATTAATCTATGTTTAACCTGATTTCACTATTATGCAATGTGTACTTGTATCAAAATATTATATGATGATCCATTAATATGTATAATTTTTGTTTGATATATTATTTAAATATTTCTTAAAGCAATGATATGGGATAAAAAAGATCAAACATTGGACTTAGCTAAATAAATACTTGGTAATAGAAGACAGACTTGAGAAAATTATCAGAGATTGAGAATAACATATCTTCCAGGAGGAAAACTGTAAATTTTATGTTGCTGTTATATATGACTATAAGAAAGAGTCACTGTTTAAAAGAAATCTAAACTAGAATGATTTTTTAAAAATGGCAAATTCGTTGATCCTAAAGTTGATTTAAGACATATCTTTAAGAATTTAAAATTTAAAATACCCTTTCATGTATTAATTCTTTTAAATAATTTTAATTTTTAAATAATTTCAAAAATTTATTAAAAATCCTAGATTGTAAAAGGCATCTATTTAGTAATCTTGGTAATTTGGTAATTACTCTTAAATCTCTGGTTTTGTTTGGAGGATTAAATGTAACATTTTAAGAAAAGTATCTAATATATTATCTGCTAAATAGTCAGAAATCAATAATAGAGTAACTGTTTAATTTTCTGAAAAAAAAATTAAATCAAACTGCAATATATAGACTTATTAATTATGTTAGAATTTCCTTTAAAATAAATGATATCCTGTGACAGAATTTAATGATGCATGTGAATTCATGCTTTAGCGTTTATGCATACCCAGTTGTCACTCCATGGTGCATACTAATATTCTTAAAGTTATTATCTCCAATTTCCTATTCCAAAATCTTTCATTGGAGCAGCTCTCTTACCAACATCTCTCCCTACAAATTCCTTTCTTCATATTTAGAGGTATTACACTTCAAGTGTCCATTATCTGTAATGCTTAGGACCAAAAGTGTTTTGGATCTTGGATTTTATTCAGATTTTGAAGTATTTTCATGTACATAATGAAATATCTTAAGGATGGGACCCAGGTTAAAATACAGATTTCATTTATGTTCTGTATATATCCCATACACATAGACTGCATATAATTTTATACAGGGTTTAAATATTTTGTTCATGAAACAAAGTTTATATACACTGAAATATTAGATTTATGACATCATGTTGAAACAGAGAAGTTTTGAATTTGGGCTTATTAGGGATTTTTGAGGATTTGGATTAAGAATGTTCAATGTATATGCATATTCTATTAAAAATTGCTACCTCCTTATAGTCTCATTAAAAAAAGATGATATTGAAATTGCCACATTAGAGATTAATAGTAGTTATTTTCTCTTGCTGCATAGAAAATTACCACATACATAGTGGCTCAAAGCAATGCATATTTATCAGTCCACAGTTCGCAGGTCAGAAGCATGGGTACAGTGTGACTGGGTTGCCTGCTTTGGTCATGAGGAGTTCAAAGTCATTATGTAGGTCAGGCTGCACTCTCTTCTGGAGTTCAGAGTCCTCTTGTAGGTCACGTGCTTGTTTCAAGATCCCAGCTTTGTTTTATTTTTCTCTTTGTCTTTTCTTTCCATTTTCTTTTCTTTTTTTTTCCTTTTTTCTCTCTCACTTTTTGCAACTTTAGAACTGGACTCCCAATTTCCTTTCCAGCTATCATTTTGGTGACTATCTCAGATGCTAAAAGTCACCTGCAATTCACTGGCATGAATTTTAGGAAGAGCCTAAAGGATAAGGACTTGCCTGATTTTCTTTTTCTTTTTTCTTTTTTAGAGAGAGAGAGAGATTGAGAGAGAGAATTTTAATATTTATTTTTTAGTTTTCGGCGGACACAACATCTTTGTTTGTATGTGGTGCTGAGGATCGAACCCGGGCCACACGCATGCCAGACAAGCGCGCTACTGCTTGAGCCACATCCCCAGCCCTTGCCTGATTTTCTTAAACCCACCAGACTACCTCATTTATATTAAAGTAAGTAGAAATGAGATCTCCATTACATCTGCAAAAATCCCTTCACAGAGACACTTTCCTGTTTGATTGAATAGGGAGAAATCACTGTACATTAGAGCAAGAGAATCATGGGAATCACTGTGGAATTCTACCTACCACAGTTGAAAAATCTAAGGCTTAAACAAAAAAGCAATTCACCCAAAATTACATAACTAATAAAAAGTCAGGAGAGTGTTCAATTCCATATAATTGAATTAATAGAATCTCACTGTACTATACTTTTTTCCACTATATTCTGATATTCCTCAGTTACTTAAGGAATTTTTGAGTACACGCTTTTCCTCCTTCCTTCCCATTTTTTACTCCCTTCTATATCCCATAGTCTTTTATTTCTTTATTAATTATTTATTCAAAACATATTTAAATAAATAATATAAAATGAATTATTAACTAAAAGAATGCTTACTCCATCAGACAAAGGAAGAATAGAGAATAAGAAATTGAACATGAAAGAAAGAAAATCTTTAGGAAATAATTACAATTGCAGACAAATTTGTTGAAAGCTCAGAGGAGAAGAGGTGATGAAAACATGGGGTTAGAGCTTGGCTTTTGAAGATGCTGTGTGAGAGAAAGAAAGGGCAAGAATAATGACCAAAATTTTGGCCTGAGCTTGTTTTAGAATACAGCAGCCATGTACTAAGCCATGAAAACTCACAGATGAGGAAAATTTGACAGAATATTCTATGAAGAAATTAAAACTCTACACACATTTTTTTTTAAATTTTGAGAGTAGGTCTTTTTTTTACATGACAGTATGATTTGAAATATTATACATATTATACATAAACTAAATATGACATGTTCTAATTAATATCCCATTAGTGTGGTTGTACATGATGTGGAGTTACATTGGTCATGTATTCCTATATGCAGATAGGAAAAATATGTCCCATTCATTCTGCTGTCTTTCCTATTCCCATCCTTTGTTCCTTCCCTTCCTTCTCTGTTTAGTCCAATGAACTTCTAATTATTCTCTTTCTTGTTGTAGGTTAGAATCCACTATCAAAGAGAATATTTTGCCTTTATTTCTTTGAGGCTGGCTTATTTCACTTAGCATGATATTCTCCAGTTCCATCCATTTACTGGCTTATGTCATGGTTTTATTTTTCTTTCTTTTTTAAAATATCTTTATTTAATTTATTTATTTTTATGTGGTGCTGACTCACACGTGCTAGTCCACTCAAACATGCTAGTTGAGAGCTCTATCCCTGAGCCACAACCCCAGCCCAACTTTATTTTTCTTTATGACTGAGTAATATTATATTGTGTGTATATATATCATTTTTTAATCCATTCTTCTATTGTAGGGCACCTAGGTTGCTTCCATAGCTTGGCTATTGTGAATTGAGCTATTATAAACATTGAAGTGGCTGCATGAGACCATTCTGCTCTGTTGTACAGGAACTCCTGGACTCAAGTGATCCTCCTGACACAGCCTCCTAATTGGCTGGGACAGCAGATGCATGCTTAAACACTTGGCCAGAATATGTTATTTATGTAGTTCTTAAAATCTCAATTATTGAAAAAAAATTGGATATGTGAGTTGTACATTTAGGAAAAGGGCAGGATTTGGTTGTGGATCTAAATTTGGGAGTATTTGTATTAAAGAAAATATCTCAAACCAAAGTCAAGTTAAGATAACCTAAAAAGTTAATGCAAATAGTGAGTATAATGATAAAAGAATTTGTTCCTAGATTTCTCTAATATTTAGAGATTAGAGAATTAAGAACTTTGTAACAACATGGTCTGTGAATTAGAAGAATCAAGAGGCAGAATATCCCAATGGCTAAATGAATAGAGTATTTCTTAATGGAAGGGATGAACAGCTTTTTAAAAGACTGCTCACAAAAGGATCAAAATGGTTTCTGAGAAAATTATCATTAAGTATGACAATGAGTAAATTATTGTCAAATTGAGTAAGAATAATTTCACTAGAGTAGTGGGAAACAAATGGACCTATGATAGAATATGAAGTAAAGAATTACAAACATTTGGTAATAAAAAAAAGCATGAACAATGTTATATACTTGCAGATAGGAAAAAATATGTTTCTGAGAAATGGAGGTGGGTAAAGAGATAGAGATAATAACTTAAACAAAAAGTAAAATAGAACCTTTTAAAAACTGTAATTATATTGGCTTTTTTGTCTTATTACAGAACTGAGACAATAGAAGGGGAAATTGATGAAGTCTGCGAAAAAATAACTTCAGAACTAATGGTCTCATGTGAAGAGTGGAGTGACCCACTCTCTTAGATGGAAACACAGACGTTGTACAAGGAGGGTAGGAGCAAAGTCATTGTCGTGTTGCTTTTGGTAAGTGCTATAAAAAACAAACACATTTTGCTTAGCTTGAGGAATTGAGAAGTTTAGCATATTTGAATAGAGAAGAAAAAGTGAAGAGTGATTGACAAGGAAATGTGGCTGGCAGGTAGAGTGACACCAAAGATCATCTTCATATTAACTGGGATTAATTTGGTGAACTGAGAACAATGCATCATTGAGTGTGATTTGTGAGTGCGTACCATTGCAGAATAGGTGAAGATGTGACTTTAACAAGATTTGAAATTTCTCAAGGAGTGTGAGAGAGAACAAGAAGCAAAGAACCTGAGGGTATCTGTAAGAGAAAAATCATAAAGACATGAAAGAGAAACTAAGAACATTGACAGGTCTGCAGTTATTATTAAGAACATGGTCCAATGCTTGACCATAGGAGTGAATGGTTGAGTTCAGATTCAGATGCTTATCTGAAAAGAGAGCACATTTAAAAAAAAAAAATTGGGATCAGAATATTAATGTGATTCTTTAAGACCTACTTAAGTCATTTAGAGACTCTTTTGGAAGAAATCCATATCGTGTCTAAGAAAATGGGCTGGAGTGTCCTATAAGTTTGTTGCTAACTACAATAAAGAGGAATAACAGGAAGAACAGTCTAATGGTGTAAGCATCAAAGACATGGAGGGTTAAGAGAGAAGAAGAAAGCCCAGACTCTGCTTCAGCACCTCCCTAGAGGCAGGTTATCCCTAAATGCTTCAGCTAGAATTTCATGACTCTTGTACATAAAACCTAGGGCAGGAGACTTTCCATGTTTCTCATTTTTGATACAAGTAGAGCATGCATAGTCAAAACTCTAATTTCACTAGATAGTATTCAGAGCCTGGGGAAACCAACTCATAATCAATCATAAATTTGTGTCATCCCTTCTGTAATAAATCTACCTCTTATAACTTCTTATATATGAATATGTCTGTCTCACTGTACTCAAAACAAGTTGCTAATCAGTGCACAGTAAACTTTTTACATATATGTGTGTGATACACACCTATTTTTATATGCACGTATGTATGTGAAAGTCCAAGAGATTTGTTTTTTTTCTTTTTTTTTATTGGTTGTTCAAAACATTACAAAGCTCTTGACATATCATATTTCATACATTTGATTCAAGTGGGTTTTGAACTCCCAATTTTACCCCAAATACAGATTGCAGAATCACATCGGTTACA
This sequence comes from Marmota marmota marmota, assembly GCF_001458135.2. NCBI lineage: Eukaryota > Metazoa > Chordata > Mammalia > Rodentia > Sciuridae > Marmota > Marmota marmota. The sequence goes on along the minus strand of NW_025999968.1, from coordinate 27,440,320 downwards.
TATCCACATTTTTACATAATGCCCTATTAGTAACTGTTGTATTCTGCTACCTTTCCTATCCTCTACTATCTCCCCTCCCCTCCCCTCCCATCTTCTCTCTCTACCCCATCTACTGTAATTCATTTCTCTCCTTGTTTATTTTCCCATTTCCCTCACAACCTCTTATATGTAATGTTGTATAACCATGCAGGTCTCCATCCATTACCATGCAATTCCCTTTTCTCTCCCTTTCCCTCCCACCTCATGTATCTGTTTAATGTTAATCTTTTCTTCCTGCTCTTCCTCCCTGCTTTGTTCTTAGTTGCTCTCATTATATCAAAGAAGACATTTGGTATTTGTTTTTTAGGGATTGGCTAGCTTCACTAAGCAAAATCTGCTCTAGTGCCATCCATTTCCCTGCAAATTCCATGATTTTGTCATTTTTTAGTGATGTATAATACTCCATTGTGTATAAATGCCACATTTTTTTTTATCCATTCATCTATTGGTTGGTTCCACAGTCTAGCAATTGTGAATTGTGCTGCTATGAACATTGATGTAGCAGTATCCCTGTAGTACGCTCTTTTAAGATCTTCAGGGAATAGTCCATGAAGGGCAATAGCTGGGTCAAATGGTGGTTCCATTCCCAGCTTTCCCAGGAATCTCCATACTGATTTCCAAATTGGCCGCACCAGTTTGCAGTCCCACCAGCAATGTACAAGAGTACCCTTTTCCCCACATCCTCTCCAGCACTTGTTGTTGTTTGACTTCATAATGGTTGCCAATCTTACTGGAGTGAGATGGTATCTTAGGGTGGTTTTGATTTGCATTTCTCTGACTGCTAGTGATGGTGAGCATTTTTTCATGTACTTGTTGATTGATTGTATGTCCTCCTCTGAGAAGTGTCTGTTCAGGTCTTTGGCCCATTTGTTGATTGGGTTATTTGTTTTGTTATTGTTTAATTTTTTGAGTTCTTTGTATACTCTGGATATTAGGGCTCTATCTGAAGTGTGAGGAGTAAAAATTTGTTCCCATGATGTAGACTCCCTATTTACCTCTTTTATTGTTTCTCTTGCTGAGAAAAAACTTTTCAGTTTAAGTAAGTCCCATTTGTTGATTCTTGTTATTAAATTTTGTGCTATGGGTGTCCTATTAAGGAATTTGGAGCCCGATCCCACAATATGTAGATCGGAGCCAACTTTTTCTTCTATCAGACGCAGAGTCTCTGATTTGATATCTAGCTTCTTGATCCACTTTGAGTTAATTTTTGTACATGGCGAGAGGAGGGGATTCAGTTTCATTTTGTTGCATATAGATTTCCAGTTTTCCCAACACCATTTGTTGAAGATGCTATCCTTCCTCCATTGCATGCTTTTAGCTCCCTTATCAAATATAAGATAGTTGTAGCTTTGTGGATTAGTCTCTGTGTCCTCTATTCTGTACCATTGGCCCACCCGCCTGTTTTGGTACCAGTACCATGCTGTTTTTGTTACTATTGCTCTGGAATATAGTTTTAAATCCGGTATCGCTATACCACCTGATTCACACTTCCTGCGGCTCCCGCAGAGTGGATTTTCGGCACAGAAACCGCAGCCCAGCCAACAATCCCAATCCACAAACTCTCCCTGTATAAAAAATATTCAAAAAAAAAAAAAGGCGGGGCGCACTGAGCTTTCTTTGCCTAGGGTACTTACAATGCACTGCTGATTACACATTCAGCTTCTCTGCCCAGAGGGAAGCGAAAGAGGAAGCAGATGGGAGCAAAGCGCCCGCAGCTCTAAGCGGCAAAGCGTCCAGGAGCCAAGCGTCTGTTTTTCGATCTCTTTGTTCTTCCTGCTGCTTGGCAAAGTGGTCCGCTACAGATTAACGGTGAAAGGAGCTCTTACACGCTGCGAGAAATCTCGATTAAAGCCGCTGCTCTGAGCACCACGCTCAGCACTTCAGCAACCCCCGTGAGCAGCGGCCATCTTCCCAAGATTTGTTTTGAGAACAGAATTTAAAGCTAGGATTTAGAGCTTAACATATTATAAATAAATAAATATTTAAGTTATGTAACTTGTTCTAATATAAATAGAACATCAAATTGAATCTATTCAATTCAGAGGAGATAATATATCTTACCTTTTGAGCAATGAGAGTTGGATGATACAACTAATCTAACTGGTATCTTATATCTGTAAAACCTATGAGAATAAATTACATTCACCATAAGAAATGAGTTGCATTCATAGAATACAGTTACTAATTAATGTTATCACACACACATAAAATCCACATGTAAATGTTTTACTAACTTTTAGAAATACAGAGGAAATTTGACCAACAACCATTACCCTAACATACAAAGAGGAGGGAAAATGTCTTTGTTATGAGAATTTAGTTACTAATGAGCTGATAACAACTAATCATATAATTACACTATTTTCCCAGAATAATCTGAGGCTATAGGAAAAATTCTGCCAAAGTGAATGTGGAAACACAGAGGAATTACTGTGAGTTGGTGCCTCATGGATCAAAGGAAAAGATGGGTACAAAGCAATTTCCTAGTTTTTCTACAGAAATATTTAGTTAGAAATAGACATTATTCCTTCAGACACAATAACAAAACTCATTTTATGCACAATTGTCATACGTCTTTACAAAGTACATTATTTCCTGTGCTAAAGATGCTGTTATATATTTGTTGAGTGTGGGTGTATGTATGTATGTTTTATTGTATTATGTAAAAACTTTTGTGTATGTACATGCATATATATATATATATATATATATATATATATATATATTTGTGTGTATGTGTGTGTGTGCACACATTTTTGCATTGTATTCTTTATAACCTAATATTCAATGGGGCATTGAAAATTAAGGTATTCATTTCTGCTGAGTTTTTTCAATAAAAAGAGGATCTTACACAGTGAAAGTTTTAAATGCTACAATTTAAAATAATATTGAGCTTTATGCTACTTGCTCTCATTTTCCATTAGAAAAATCAGATATGACCAAAAAATATTATCTTAATATACAAATCCATTGATGATATATATCCCTTCAAGACTTGTCATTGGCATGTTGCCCTTTCTAAATCACATTTGAAAAACCACCTTTAAAATTATTTTTTGGAAATTGGCAGCAGTGTTGCCATAAACTTTTTAATCTTCTCTGATCTCCACATAAAAGCTGATAGAGTGAATAGAGAGCCACACTGAACATATAATTTCACAATTTTTGACAAAATTGGTTGGCAAAGGCTTCCCAGGAGCTGAAAATTATAAAGAGATGGGATTAAACTGACAATTCCTAGGAAGAGTGTGCTGTCTCCAGTTGTGCATGAAAAAGCTAGAGGAAGAAATGAGTGACTGTAAGAAAAAGAAACATGGAACCCTAAAATAGGCAAAGAGTTTGCACTAGAAGGCAAGGAAAAACAGTTGGAAATTGGCAACTTCCAAAAGAGGATTTTTGCTTACTCCAGTCATGAGTGAGTATATGAAATTCACATGAAGTTTACAAGTGGACTTGCTGCATCTCCTAAACTCTTGAAACCAACCAGTCAAGTCTCTCCACACACAAAGCCTAAACTGCTTAGAATAGAAATAAGTTAAGCATGATACAGACAGCAGAGATGAAGGAATAAGGATATCTAGATGACAGTGAGCTTGGAAACAGAGCCAGACCATTTCACAAAGTAAACTATTGTCTTTTGAACACTAACTCAAATTTTTATAATGCTGTAAAAGCTATCTGACCCAAACCCCTTCTATGACTTCATAAAAACTAAAACTACATATATGTAAGCAGCAGAAAAAGTTGATGTCAAATTCCACACACAGAGTAGGAGTATAAGGATAAAAAGAATAAACAAAGGAGTAACTTCCTACAGAAAAACAAGGGTATTGTATTGTTTCAATATACAGTAAGAAAAATGACACATTATGTGAAAGAACAACACATTTTAAATGAGAAAACCTTAGAAATTGGGGTGTCAGACTCAAGAAAGGATTAGAAATGAAAGAAAAATATTTTGTAAGCATAAGGAAAAATAGAATGAAAATATAAATGCAGCAAATAATGCACTATTGGGCATATAAACTAAAATAAATACATGATAAATGAAAAATAATGAAGAGATAGCAAAAAATTTGAGATAGAATGGAAAAAAATACTGATGATAAGCAAATGAGATAAAAAAGAACTGGAGGAGTTTAAACTTGTCCACATAGGATGTCATATACTCCAGAAATTTTTAACCTTAACGCTGAACCTGATGTCAAGTGAGTGATCACTTTTGAGTGACTCTTTAAGGGAATGTATGTATAAACTACAGAAAAATAGATGTGATGTTTTAGAGAGTCGATTGGGTTGTTTCGACTATTGGGTTGTTTCAAATATTTGGCATTTCTTGTACAAAGTTGGAAAGCTGTGTCCTTCTTAAATTTGGGGAGACTCGTGAATGGTTTGACTCTAGAGTATGAGGAAATTGATGAAAGATCTTATTTTCTCCATCTTATTCACTGGGAGGCAAAGCCCATCAGTCTCCATATAAATGCCAACCACCTAGAGACAACCATCTATACAGGTTGCATGTAAGTGCTACAGGCAGCATTCCCAGCCATGACTGGCCTGAAGTCCATAAGTCTTGGCACCCGATGTGAAGTGAATAGTAATCTATTGGAAATTTATTCCCCATCTTCAGAAATCTTGGAGTAGAGAAGAATTGTTCCTTTTATCCTCTTTCCAAATTCCTTACCTACAAAGTCTGTGAGCCTAACAAGTACTTGTTTTGCACAATTACATTTTGGAACATTTTAATATGCAGCAATATACATCTGAGGTAAAATGATATACTGTAAGCACATTTTCTTGATTTAAAAAAAGTAAAAACAAATATTTTGAATAGTTGGGGTGAAAAGAAGGATGTGGATTATGTTGAAAATAAAATTAAACTTTCCTCAGGTTTTCAAATATCAATGTTTTATTCAGAAGAAAATACAGTAAATATGTTAAGATTTTGAAAGACAAAAAATTTGAAATAAGCTATCATATCCAGTAAAATGAAATTCATTTCCAAGATACAAACTATTATTGGTATCAATATACCTATGAAATATATTTCTAATATTTTTATCCTAAGATATCCTATAAAATGAGCTTTAGATAGCAAAAATAACTAGAAAAACATTAATGTAAAGATTCATGTTGAGAATTACATATTTAGTTATATACAAAACATTAATGAAGTTTAAGTTGGAAAGAGTGTAATAGGTAATGCTTAAAAACACTGATGATGTATATTTAATAAAACCCTAAAATATTCAAGGAAAGTGGTGAATGGATATTTTATAATTATTCTTTTAGTATAAATATTTAAGATGTATTAGCATTTTTATATTCAAATTCATAGAGAAGTGATTAGTACAGTCAATCATGTCAACATGACTATCACCTCACATAGTTATGCTTCTCTTTTTGTAGGTGTGTGTCACAAGGATACCTAAAATTTACTCTCCTTAAATTTTCTGTTTACAACACAGAGTCAACTATAATCCTCACACTTATTGTTAGGTGTTTGAAATTATTCATCACACCTATGTACATTTATACTCTTTGACCTACATCTCTTCATTTTATATCTGTTCTCAAACCTGATATCTGCCATTATACTCTGATTCTATGCATTTGACTATTTTTAGATTCCACATTTAACTGAGATTGGGAGTATTTTTTCTCTCTGTGCCTGGCTTATTTCACTTAGCATTATGTTTTTCAGGTTCATCCATCTTGCAAATGACAGTATTTCCTTCTTTTTTAATGCTGAATAATATTCATGTGTTTGTACACAAGCATGCATACCTCACACACATACAAATTACAATTTCATCATTATATCATCTGATAAATACATAGTTTGATTACATATTTGGGTTATTCTGAACAATTCTTCAATGAACATAGGATATGTCGTGGAAAGAACATAACCTAAGTTGTCTCCTAGATGTTAAAAGTAAAATACCATTCCCAAACAGATGAAGCTGGTGACAACAGATCAGAACTCAGAAGTTAGAAGTCTCTTTCCACCTAGAAGTCTGGGCTCCCTGTTTTTCTGCTACTTTCTTTAAATGTACTATTAAGGCATTTACCCACAAATTTAGTGAGTGACTTGCACCATATTTCCCTATTCAGTCTAATAGTTGCCACAATCTCTTCTCTCTCTACCTTATTCTTCTTTCCTGCCTCACATGACCCAATGGTAGAACACTGTCCTCCAAACTCATTATACCTTTCTGCACAGAACTTGTCAATAATAAATCTTTCCACATATTTTCTATTGTAATGGTTGAATGTGTGCCTTCCATCTGAGAACAAAGGGCTCTCTTAGTGAGTTCTACAGGATGCTAGGGAGAGTACACAGGCAGGCTTACAGCCAGAGTAATGGTCAGGCAGGCATAAAATGGACACAGGTCAGAAAAGAGTCATAGGAGTGTCTGCCAGTATAAAAAAGTTTCCTGTGTGTGGAAAAACGAATCAAGGATCAGACAACTGGTTATCAGGTCATCTATTAAGTCAAAGAAGTATTCTATGAAAGCCATACTATAAAGAACCCCCCATATCTTGCTGGGAGCCATTAGCCAAGTAGGTATGACAATTTCCTTGCCAGCGTACCCCATGTTGCTTAGTGGAAGGACTCGTGGAAATAGGACATTTTGCAGTGACATTGCATGTAGGTGATCTTGCTCAAGGACCAAGGCGGATCCGGGTTTAGGGTGTTCCCGGTTTAGGATGATCCGAGTTTAGGGTGTTCCCGGTTTAGGACTATCCGGGTTTAGGGTGGTTCCAGGTTTAAGATTATTCCTGCTGGGAATAGGGCGTATCCTGCTGCCTGAGTTCCCCTTGAGTTCTCATGGGATTCAGACAGTATTTTTTTGGGAGACAGAAGCCCAGTGGGGGTGGATTTGGGCAGAGAACGTGGATTTCCCCAGAACGTGATTGTAGACAGCTGGTGTGAGTTCGGGAATAAAGAGTTGCTGTTTGAATCTACAAGCTGTGTGGTGGCTCATGATTTTGTGCCCAGCCAGACTGCGGCATTTGTGCCCAGCCAGACTGCGGCAATATCTCCTTTTTGTTTTCCAATAAGCAGAATTGCTAACCACCCAGGTACTATAATCATGTGATCACAGGTTCCCAACACAGCAGTGCAGGTGTCTCTACCAGGGGCTGATTTCATTTCTTTTTGGGACATGTACAGCAGAGGGATTCCTGGGTCATATGGCAGTTCTATTTTTAGCTTTTTGAGGAGACTTCATACTGTTTTCCATACTAGAGACACCAATTTACACCTCACTAACAGTGTTATAATTTGGACCTGGAACGTCCCCCAAGAGTTCATGTGTCGACGGCTTGCTCCCCAGTGCAGCAATGTTCAGAAGTGGAACTTGAGAAAAGTTATTGAATCATGAGGCTTCTAATCTCCTCAGTGGATTAATTCATAAGTGAATGAGTTATTTGGATTTGGAAACTGGAGGATGTAGAATCTGGATGGAGGGAGTAGTCACTGGGGATGTGCACTAGTAAGGTATATCTTGTTCTAGGTCCCTCCCTTCCTTCCTTTCTATCTGCTTTCTTGCTGCCATTAGGTGAGTAGCTTTGATCCACCATGCCCTCCCACCATGATGTACTGCTTCATCACAGTCCCAGAACACAATAGATCCAGTTGACAATGAACCCAAACCTGTGAAACTGTGAGGCAAAATAAATATTTCCTCCTTTGAATTGCTTTTCTCAGGTATTCTGTCACAGTAACAAAGAGTTGACCACAATTAGTGCACAAGTATTCTTTGCTTCTCCACACCCTCAAACATACTTGTTATTATTATTTTTTGTCTCATAGTCATCCTAACAGATATGATAGAATACCTCATTGTGGCTTTGATTTGCATTTTGCTAAGATTTTTTATATACACCTGTTAATCAATTTTACATTATCTTTTCAGAAATGTTTTCAGGTCCTTTATTATTTTTAATTGTTTTTTCCTATACTTTGAATATTAACCTCTTATCAGATATATGATTTTGAAGTATTTCCTCTTGATCCACAGTCTGTCTTTCATTTCATTTCAGCTGTGTGAAAGCTTTTAGGTGTAATTAAGTCCTATTTGTTCATTTTCTACTTATGTTTCATGAGTTTTTGGTGTCATATCCAAAAATTATTGCTGAAGTCAATATAAAAGATATTGTACCCCTAAGATTTTTTCCTAAGACTTTGAAGTGTTAGGTCTTATGTATAGATTTTAATAGATTTGAAGGAGATATAGAAGGGTATAGGTAGTCAGGGCAAGATGGCAAATGAGGAAATCAGGGATAGGTCCAAAGGAGCATGGAAAGGGTCTTCCAATGAGTTCAGCTTCTCAGTTGATGAAAATGATCATGGACACAAACAAGGATCCAACTGACAGATAGTTCATACTTGAACTTCTAAGAGGGGGATCCTAATAGAAAAACAAAAATAGACATGAGGACATGGGGGATACCAATGAACAATAGTGATAGAGTTGGTGGTAAATAATGGTATACATATATGGTTTACAGGAAAAGATTTATAAAAATTAAAATACTCTATCACAGGACAACTCTCAAAAATTCAAAGTATATATATATATATATATATATATATATATATATATATATGGTTTTGCAAAGTAGTAACACTCCTGAATAAACAAATGACCTTTAAAAGTGATTATTTTTGAAGGTGGTAATATTTAAATGTGTATACTCTAAAATTGAGCTGGAAATTTATAATAATGTGTAACCTCATACAAAATATTTATTTTCATAACAACTTACAGTAGAGAACATGAGTCATATTAATATGAAGGTTTGGAAGTTTTTAAGTAGAAAGGCTTAATGAAATATTTTATTTACAGAAAATAAGTGTGAGAGAACACTTCTGATATATACACTTACATGTATACACTTATTTTCTCTCTAAATGAGGCCTATATTTTTAAAGAGTGTTTCCATGAATAACATTAGAAAATGTATGAGGTCTAGACATTTTGAGCAATGGTAGTTAAGAGAGTGGAACCATCTAACAGAGAGGACATTTGATTGACAGGCTTGAGGATGACTCAACTTGTGAAGAGTAGAATAACAATAGTGCTTCAAGCAAACTTTCTATTTCTGCTTGGATTATTTGAGAAATTCTGGCAAAATTCAAGCAGTTGCTTCAAATGCTCACATTGCTTCAGCAGGAGCATAAGGCTGTGCTGGGAAAATGAAACACACTGATTTAATAACTGACAAGGATGCAGGATATGTAGAAAGTACTGGTGACTGGCATTACTGTGCATGCTCTAACTTTGATTTTCTATAACTAAGAGCAAAGTATAAATGTGAGATAATCAATTTTGACATTCTAGAAAAATGTTTCTCAATCATTTTAATATTTCAATTAGATCTGGGTGTAAATAATTAATCAAAATATTTTTGTTGCTGACAACATTGCACTGTAAATAGCACTATATATTTCAAAATGTTTGCAGTAATTTAGTGCATAAGATCATAGTGTATACTCAACCTATTTCAAAGCAGCAGAGTAATAGGCAGAGGAGATCTTGGCTTTTTAAATATGTTCTGAGAAGGCAGAAGAAAAAAGTCTTGAATTAAAAAAAAAAACCAAAAAGACATAATGTCATGAATTTATTTAATAAATTTTGAATTGGTTTTTTCAGAACTAAAATACTAAGGGAGGTAATGAACTGGAAAGCCTCTAGGCTAAAATCAGCCAGGAGGTTATTTTCATGAATCTGAGTTGTCCATTGTATCCAGCAGAAATGCAAGGATACAAGAGCAGATTACACTCTTTTGAATCTAGTCTTAATGTGGCTGGGCCTAAATGACAATCAAATTGTTGCTTTAGAGGATCAGGACTCTTTATTTGCTTCTGCATCTAGGCTAGAAAATGGAACAGCTTCTAATTCGCATCTGTTTTCCTACTCCCGTTATCCATGATTACAAAAATTCCTTTTCGTTTAAATGTGCATTATCTTTATTCATCTATTTCTCCTTACACCAGAGTAAATGCTGATCTATACAAAAATGATTTCTTCATTGTAGAAGGAAAATAAGAACTATGTCAGAAATATTTCTAGAGAGCTTTTCTATCCATGAATTTTATAGCAACATAGACTGGGAATTTAACAGATCTGTTTTTTATAGGTTTTAAAGTTTACAGTTTTACCCTATAAACTAAATATATTCTTCCAAACTATATATGGTTGTCAAAAAAACTTTCAATGAATAAATATTTTAGTATTTATACAAATGAAAATTATTTTATATGTTAAATCAATCTATTTTCTATCTACAAATGTGTATGTTTGTGTGTATGTATGTATATATATGTATATATACACGTGTTGTATTTGTCTAGATGATAAAGAATATAAATGATTATAAATATAAATCTGATAAAATGGTAATATTCTTATTATATTTTATTTGTATGATATTGAACAAATTAATTGCTGTCTAGTGTCAACAGATGTAAAATAAGCATTTTAATAATGTCTATTTCATTGGGTTTCATTTGTTTCCCCAGAAAACAGAATAACTTAAAAATAATATTTCAAATAAGTATCTTCATGCTAAATACGCATTGTACACAACAATTTTTTCTAATTGATGATAATTTTCAATACTATCTTGATAAAAAACTGAGAATGATTTTTATATTTGTAGGCACAAAATGTTTTCTATGTATAATATAGTTATATTTGAATTATTACCACATTTACAGTCTGATCTGTTTAATAACTGATACAATTTCAAATACAAAGAACAAAACCTGAAGCAGCATAAATTCCTTCAAATGGATAACAGATTCGCCAGTTGGGTCCAACAAGCAAAACTCAGCCTTTGGTCTAATGTCATTTTTTTCTGGAAGAGTTATTTCCACAAAGGTATGCAACAGGTTTATGCCATGATTGTTGAAAACTGTTTCATTGGCCTTCCATTAATGATGGAAATATACTAAATATACTAAATATTGTATACAAATTTTCCCAGGTCCTTATTTTGAGCAGATTTTTTATCCCCATAGTTATGAAGGCAAGGAGAAGGTAGCAAAATCACACAGATCAATGAAATAACAGATGAGAAAGTATAAAGCAAAAAGTTATGTATATCTGTTATTAAAACTACATCCGATTAAAGAAGCACAGTATTTTCTGTTGAAATTATCTCACTTATAAATCCTCATTCCAGTGATTGTTGTAACATGAGAAATATTATTGTAAAAACAGTATATTACATTAAAAATATGCAACTGGTGAAAAGAGTCCCCTGCTGCCTTGGTTTCAAACATATCTTAGAGAATAAATATTGCAACAGAACCAAACATTTCTATTGCCACACTTTAGTGTACTTTCAAGGTCAATGAAATATCTTTTAAAAGATTTGACAAATGGATCACTTGGAAAGCAGCAATCTGTTTTGTAAACTAATAGAAAACTTCTGTGATTTAGTTGTATATTAGAATATTTCTGTACCTTTTCATTTGCTGATCATTGAAGCAGCAGAGAAAGAGAAAATAGATTGATTTTTTTCAGAAATTTTTTTCCTGGGGAATGTATATTGTCCATGGGTTTTATCCTTATATTATGAGTAAAGGAAAATAAAAGGCATTCTGTTTCTTGATGGGACAATTGAGTGAAAGATTTTATCAAATTTTTAAAAAATAATTTTAAGAGAGGTAAAATGATGTGTCCATCAATGCATTATTCTATATTCAGAAACTAATTATCTCTGGTTTCTCTTTATTTCTTTCTCACACAAACAATGTATGAGTGTGTGTATGTTGAAAAGGGATAAGATTAACCAGCAATACACAATATTTCTTATGAGTGCTATTCTATAATTTCTTCAAACAAGCTGGTTTAGAATTAGTGAACAAGCCTCACAGATCTTAAAGATGAAGGGGCTTCCAATTTCCATCCTATCTTTTATGAAGTTGATTCAATACAACACTCAATATTAAGGGTTTTAAACAGAAGCCCATATTTGACATGAAGTAATTACAATAGGAATTTCAGTGTAGATTACTTTTCTTCCACCTTTCCCCAATCCCCTATCTTAAGTTCCTAGAGACAGATGCCTTTTATAAAAGGGGCTCCCCAGGCTTTGTGCTCTTGATTGCCAAAACAGTGAGCATGAGAGCACTTCCCCACTTCATGCTGGTCACCGATGACTGCTGGAGAATGCCATTTCTGCTTTATACTCCTGGGAACATAATTTCCAGATCAAGCCCAGACATATTTGAGAAAATTTAGGTTTCCACTAAACCTCATGGATACTCGTCATGACATAATTTTTGCTAGTCTAAACTCAAATCTTGGAGCCTCAGACTTTAGAAAATTTTACTTTGATCATTCGCTAGCATAAAACATAACTAAACTCATCTTCAAGTTGTAATAGGTTCCCATACTCTAGTACAACTAAAATGTCTTTTAACTGAAATTAAATACTTTGAATATGCAAATTGTATGTGACCAGCTAAGAATAAAAGTATGTTTATGATGGGGCATTCAAAATAATGCCAGACACTTTTTCTTAGGTTTTGAAAGATTACAAAAGAGAATTGTTTAAACCTGGTCATGAGAAAATGGTATATAGCTTATGAATTCATAGTTGTTTAAATTTTCAGAGAGCTGAGGATTAACAAAATATAATGAATCCAAATTCAAAAATATGACAAACCCTTTCTGGAAAAGTCAATGAGAATCTCCACACCCTTCAGAGTAGCAGTAGAATAATGAACTTTGCAGAAGATGATAAAATGAAAACAACTGAATGTACAGGACAGTTTCCCCTCTCGCCCCCGCCCCACCCCCTGTTGGTTTGTTTGTTGGTACTAGGGATTGAACCCAAGGATGCTTAACTACTGAGCCTCATCCCCAGCCCCTTTTTATTTTATTTTGAGATAGGATCTCCCTAAGTTGCTTAGGACCTTTCAAAGTTGCTGAGGCTGGCTTTGAACTTGAGATCTTCCTGCCTCAGTCTTCTGAGCCACTGGGATTAATGCATGCATTACCATACCTAGCACAATACAGTTTGAAGACCAAGTGTGAAATGTTAAGATGATTTATAATTCTCAGGTTTTAGACCATAAGGGAATGTACACTAACCTACTAACAATTTCCTGCCTACAATTTTGTAGGCAGGAAAGCTGAGAGACACCTCTGCTAAGATAAGTGAGGTCTGAGGAAGTCTGAGAGCAGAGTGGGAAAAGTAAAGGAAGACCTAGTACAATTCAGACCTTACACAAATACAACTAGGAGGTAATGACTGTCTATCACCAGAGCAGAGGCAGATATCACGGGAAGGCTCCCTCCCCCAGGCACTGTAACTGTTACAGACACTCAATCATCATACCTAGTAAAATTTGAAGGTAGTGACAATTCGAATATAACTAAAGCTATAGCAAAATGAAAACTCAACTAGATTCACTTGATTTATTAAAGTCCCACCTCAAACTCCCAACAGAAGTCACATGCCTTTTCTTCTCCAGGCTCCTCACTCTTCTTTGTATTCACAGAGTTGTGTCTATAATCAAAATTTTAAGTTAATTGAGAAATAAAAGGTGACCCATTCTCTGGAGAGGAAATCATCAAAAGATCTAAATTCAGAGATGAAACAAGTACTAATATTATCAACAACATAAAAATATAATACAATGTAAAAGAACCTAATAAAAACATCCAATAGCAGACAGAAATCTTAAGACAGAGATAGAAAGTGTGTAAAAGAGCAAGAGGTAAATGCTAGAAATAAAATGTGATATCAAAGAAGAAGTTTTTCAATATGTTTAATAGTAGACTGAGCATAGCAGAACAACAAATCAACAAGCCTGAAAACGGCAATAGAAATTATTCAAGCTGAAACAAGACAGAATAAAAATAATAAAACATGGAGGAGAACATTTGAGTCCATTGTGCCAATATTAAATAAGGAAGCATATATATAGTTGAATTTAGAGAAAAAGAAGTCAGAAAGAAAGGTGCAGGAAGAGCATTTGAAGGGATAATATCCAAGAATGTTTCAAAACTGTTAAAAGACATAATTAAGAAGTCAAATGAGTTTAATAATGCCCAAGCAAGATAAATACTAAACAAATCCCACTGTGGCAAATAATTATTGTCAAACTCTTCAAAAACAAAAGTAAAGAGAAAATCTAGAAAGAAGCCAAAGTAAAAAGAAGCATATGCAAAAGAATAATGATAAAAAAGTGATGATTGGATTTATATAAGAAATAATGGAGGCCAAATATGCGTGAACAAGAAGATAAAATATCTACAACTCTGATACTCTTTATCCAAGAAAGGTTGTATCCAAAACTAATGTGGGGCTGGGGATACAGTTCATGGCAGAACACTTTCCTAGTATGCGAGAAGTCCTGGATTTCATCCCCAATACAACAAAATGAGTAAATAAATGACTTAAATTAGTTAATTAATTAAATGTGAAGCAGGCATTTTCAAAATATTGAAAGCTAGAAGAGTTTGTATTTAGTAGACTTACACTGTAAGAAATGTTTAAAGAAAGATTTAGGCTGAAAGGATTTGATTGATAAAACCCAATTCTATTAGGAAATTAATATTACTAAAAGATGAATTATTTGGGTAACATAACAATCTTCCATGTGTGTTTCAAATGACGGTTTCCAATATATAAATAAAATATTTGCAAATCTAAAATACAAAAAAAATGTAGTTGTAGTGTTGAAAATCTTCTGTAGTTATTGATTTCTTAAAAATAAGAAAAATAGAGTATAGATATTTGAGTAACATTAATGAATATTTATGGAATATTGTACCTTCAGAAAGGAGGAGGCACATTCTTTTCAATTGTGCATGGAACATTCACTAACAATGGGCAATAAATCAAGTCCTAATAATTTTAAAATAATATAAATCACATAAATTATAGTCTCTGACTATGATGTTATTAAACTGAAAATTAATGACCAAAATAGCTGGAAATTTTTCAAGTATTAGAAGCTAATCTGTCCACTTCCAAAATATCATAAATTTGTAGGAAAAAACCAATGAATATGTTTTGAAATATGGATAAATACATAGAAATTAAAACATAATATTTTAAAATCATGGGAAGCTGGTTAAGCAATTTGAATCAAAATACACATTTTTAAATGCTTGTGAAAGAAAAAGTGAAAGGTGCAGTATAATTTTGAAAAGGAATTTAAAATGAAATTAATACAAATAACAAAATAATGAAAATAATAACAAATCAGAGAAATATAAAATAGGTAAAAAATGTTTAAAATCAACAGTTGAATGTTGGTTCATTGTTATGATAAATGAGATTGCTTAATCCTTGGCATGAAAAATAGAAAAGAGAGAGAAATAAATGCAAAGTACAAATACCATGATGAAATCAGAAACAGCATTAGAAAAGCTAATGACACTTCAAGGATTACTGCAATATTATGCCAAGAGAATTGACAAGTTTTACAGACATAGTTCTTGAAATTTACAATTTATCAAACTCCATAAAAAAATCCAA
Source organism: Marmota marmota marmota (assembly GCF_001458135.2). Taxonomy (NCBI): domain Eukaryota; kingdom Metazoa; phylum Chordata; class Mammalia; order Rodentia; family Sciuridae; genus Marmota; species Marmota marmota. The sequence goes on along the minus strand of NW_025999968.1, from coordinate 27,424,765 downwards.
AAATTTAAATATCCCTCTAGGTGTTATTGGAATTTTATTTAAAAAATAAAATTGAAAAATTAAAAAACTTCCAGATACAGATATCTTCATTGCTGAGTTATGTAAAGCATTTAAGGAATATCACACAAAGTTTTGAGAAACTAGTGGAGAAGGGAATACTTACCAACTTGCTTCTTGAAGCCAATATGAACTTGATACAGAAGCCAGATGAACATATTACAAAATAATCAAGCTGCAAACTAATACCTCTTATGAACACAACAAAATATAAGAAAATCCAATACGGAATTATACAGAAAGGATAACATGACCAGGTTGGTTTAATCATGTCTTGTAAAATGATTTAACACATGTAAATCAATGTAATCTGCTGCATTAAAAAAAATATCAGGACAACAATAGTTACAGAAAATATCATTTGACAAACTTCAATGTCAATTCATGATATAAAAGCTAAAATAGGCACCTACAAAAATCTTTACCTTACCTCACAGTTAATGATGAAATATTAAAGACTCACTTCAGTATTGAGAATGAGGACAGGACATTTTCTTGCAGCATCTATATTTAAGCTTTCTCAGGAGCAGTGTGCTTTCATCTTTCTAAACATATCTCATGGGCATGGTGTTCAGGAAACAGCCATCACTGCAAATATTGATAACCAAAATTTTCCACAAAAAAAGAGAGTAATTTTGTGCAGGGAGTTTCTGAGAAAATTTAACCTGAATTTATATCACACAGATGAATTATAATATTCAGAGGCTTTTTAAAAATTGCAGATATTCTGGTATCATGGAATCCACATTAATGTTAGATGAACTATGAGTTTAACACTTCCCATTTCTACCTACTTGGCAAGGTCAACAAGCCTTTGGAAGTATGAGATGAACTAAAATGGCATCGAAAAGGAGTAGGCCAAAATTTTATAATCTCAATTAATTTGACTTGAGATTTCTGAAATACTTGATGCAAAATAATAATTAACAATTTTACTTTGAGTATGTCAGTTTTGGGAACTACAAGGGGATATTTTTGGTATCTATAGAGTTTTATTCACCATGATTATGTAAAATATTGTAGAAAGTTATATGAAAATCTAAGAACCAAATATTAACTTTTATTTATTTTGCAGTAGCCTAAAAATTTCCCACAAATATTGTAATAAGGATCTAGATGAAAAGAAGGTATTTTAATACTACCATTCTCACTTAAAAGTAAGAAAATATACCTACCATTCATGGCAAACAGGTAGTACATACTAATTTTAGTACCTTTATATAAAACTTAAAGAATAATTTGAGCCAGAAAATTTTGTACTAATGAATTGGAAAACAACTAACTGTTTAATATTATAAATGTGCTTTTCTAGTCTGATTAGGGTCCATTCATTTTCTCCTGAGGAATTAGTTACTGAGAAACAGCCATATGCCTAATACTGTGTTTGGTTTAAAAAAAAAAGAAAAGAAATAGGAAAGTGTATAAGACATGGTTTGTCTCTAATCTAAGGTAAGAAATAGCAGAGGCGATTGGTCATTTATTACAATACACCTGTACTGACTGTTGCAGATGTGTGAACAGATGTTTCAGGGTATATAACACACAGTTAAGTTCTGACTTGGAAAGGCACTTGAAGGTGTTACCTTTCTCACTAGCTTCCTTTGGAGTCATATTTGCATAGGAAAGAAGGAGTTTGCTGTCGCGACCCCTTGCCCGCAAGGAAGACGCAACTCAGGAATCTTCTTTCAGCAGTTTATTCAGGCCTTGATTCATGTATCTTCTTCTAGTGACCCCGCCCAAGCACAGCCTAATAAAGCCTCCCGCATACCAATCCCAAGCTGCCACGTGGACCTTTCTCATAGGGTGGGAAGGGATTGCGTGCCAATTCTCCATATTAGGAGTTGTTTATCACAGGCCACAGTGGAAGCCGGCGCCATCTTCTAATGGCGGCCACGGTCTAATTAGAACGGCTCACCACAGTTTGCTATATGAGAAGAGAGAGAAAGAGCATTCCAAGTAGACAGAACAGCATGCAGGGTTAGTAAATGATACCTAGCTCATCTGGGAAAAACTCAAGAGTACTAAGAGCCTAGGTTATACTTTGTGGAAAGCAGATGGTGTGATAGGAAGAGAAATGGCGAAGGAGAGATGAAGCTTGAAAGAGAAGGTATAGCAAGGCTGCAAATGACCTTAAAGTCTAGGTGAGAGAGGGATTTGATCCCACATGCAAGCAAGAGAAAAGTTTGGTAAATTTGAGAAGTTACATTACCAATTATATTCTTATAAAGAACTTTTGTGACAAACTTATGACTTGGATTTGACTAGGGACAGCCTGTGGGAAGGAGCCAACACACTATTTTAAGTGAGAATTGAGGATCTGACCTTGTACACATATAATGTTTGTATCTAAAATAAGATTCTATATAATGTCTAAGTGAATTGGCACAGTTGATTTTTAAAATATTTTTATTCAGCACATTGCATAAAAATGTATATATAACATATATTATCTTCCCACATTTTGCTATCTTTATTAATCCTCTCCCCTTTTCTTTCTTGGGCAAGCACATCTTTTATGCTACAAGAGTGTTAAAATTGTATTTGGTTCTCTTTTTAAATTTGGATCTGCATTTGAATGACTTAAAACAATAGAATTTTAGTGGAGATACTGGAATCCTTCAGTGTATGCTGAATAAATTTTAGAGATGAAAATTCCAATGATGTCACTCTTCCTCCCATCCTCTTTCTATTTGATTTTAGTGAAAAAAGAAAGTGATATAATAAGAGGTTTAAGCTTTTTCTTGATGGCAATTATAATTTTATGCTCTTACAAAAATAGTATAATTCATGTGTGTGTTTGAGTGGGAAACTGATGCTTATTACAGATCATTTTATCAGCAGGGAGAAAGAAATGAGATCAAAGGTTAAAATATTCTATTATTTAATTTGTAGCTTTTAAAAAAAGTCTTTCAAATAATATGAACATCTTAAATCTCTGAGGTCATATTTTTAAAAAATTTTGCAAAACCCAACGCCTATCAGAATAGAGTATGATGGTCATGCATGATAGAAACAGTGTGGTTTACATTGAAATTTCAACACCATAATTTATATAGTTCCCCTAGAATTTATATAGTTCCCCTAGTTGTTTTTTTTTTTTTTTCCCAATAAAATTCTAGCAAATTCTCAAGTTGGCAAGGGACCCTGGTCTGCTATTTTCTTAGGAACCACACATAAGTCATGTAAACCTGTTTATTGTGCTCAGAGAATGTGTAATTCCTTGGGGTGTGTACAGCCCTTTACATGTAGGTATGAAGGAAAGGAAGGAAGAGGTTCATTCTCGCACTGGGGTTTTATGACAGGCTACGGTGACCTCCTACAAGAGGGAATCGGTCGATGTGTGCAGCCTAGTGACAACCCCAAGCCTTAGCATACATATCAGCTCAGTGAGGAATGGCAAGGAGCTTTCTGGACTGTGTCTTACTACTAAACACAATCTTGATGTGTTGATGCAAGTTAACTATGTATTCAATCAAATGAGTCTCAAAATCCACAGTTGTTTAATTTATAGGGCATTTTCCAAATCTTCCCAATCTCAAATTTAGGTTAACAGAGCTGCCTCGGAGGAACAGTAAAATCAACATATTTTAAAGATTCTGTCTCTGTCGGGAATGCAAAAGAAAGCTTGAGATTTGAGGAACTTTTGATTTGAAAAACAGTTCTGTTACAAACTAACTTTAAACTGTAGGCAAGTTTTCTAGACTTGTCTCCCTGAACTTCAATTTCAACATCTGTAATTAATACAAATTGCTAGATTTTTCTGGTTCTTTAAGTACCAAGCCACTGATTTCCTGAGATTGTGATAATGCAGGAAAGATAAGGAGACAGGGAACGTTATTTAGGTGCACACACCCACACAACACATTATACACATGTATACAGCCTCAGTGCACCCTGGGGCATGGAATTACTATCTTTTTCCTGTATCCCTCCCTCCACCTCTCTGCTGAACAAGGAGGCAAAATGCATTAGGAGGGACATGGATTGATTAAGGTTCTCTCTCAAGTTCCAAGTAATGCAAAGCCAGCTCCATCCAGAGAGAGAAGCTTCCATTTTCTTAGCTAGCTCTGCATCACGATTTTGCTGTTGTGTCTATCCATTTTATATCATAATGAAAGTGAGATTGCTTGCAACATTGAAAATATAATTTGTCCAGGTATAAACAGAACAACATAAATTGCTGAACACAAGGATGATTACCCTGTCAGCAGAGATATGAGTGCAGATTTGGGATAACAAGTAATCACAGTATTCTACAGGCAAAATCTCCTCTTCAGTTCAAAAAGAACAGCTAGCAACATTTAACTCATTCTCAGCTTTGCTATGTCTAAGTTTATGTACTAGGTTATTTCAATGATGACATGAAGCTTCCTAACACAACCAGTATTTTCCCTTTGTATTATGTAAGTATTGTATAATCTGCTTAGTGATCATTTAAATTGAAAAATTCTAGAGACACTTCAGGAAAAAAATGTATATGGTAGTCTTATGTTTCTTTATGATAAGTGTTTTTTCTATTGAAAAGATAGTATAACTAGTAAATAACCACTGAGTGATTTTTAAAATTAAATTTAGCATGTAAAACTGCAGGAACAGCCTGAATAAGATACTCAAAATCATGATTTATAGTACAATTCATTGGGATTGTCAAAAAATATAGAAGTCTCTTGTAATTTTCCAAACTGATTTCAAAGTCACAAATATACTATTACTAGAGACACTAGAAGTGTAGGGGTCCCTTGTGCCCTGGAGAAATTCTGCAAAGATGTGATATATACCTGTGCTTCCCAAAATGTAATGTGTATTGGAATCACCTGGAGGATCTTATTAAAATGCAAATTTTGGTTCAGTAGCTTTGGACTGGGCTCTGACACTTCAGAGTTGTAAAGAATCTCCCAAGGGAAGCCAGAGTTCCATCTCTTGGAACATATATTGAGTGGCAAGGGGCTAGATCCCTCCTTTTACCAGGGAACACTAACTTAACTACTTTCTTACTAGAGAAGCTGCTTTAAAGATGAAGCTGCTCAGGCTCAGTGGGCAGGTGCTGTCTCTACAGTGCTTGTTGGTGTAAATATATATTTACTGAACTATTCATCCAGATGGTAAAGTTTGAGTCATGCTTGTGTAGCTATCACAACTGTCACAGTAAGAACTGTGTGAAATAGTATGACATGTAAGAACTTAGTGACAAAGTGAGGAATTGTCAATCTCTAATGAAATACAATTTAAAGTAAATAGCCAAAGGAGTGTTTCTTTGACTAATAGAGGCATAAATTTAAATATCATTATGACAAACAAGCTGAACTTTTAGAATATGAGTACAGAAACTTTTAAATATAAACTTATGTGAAGTCATGTTTAAAAACAAATGGTATTTCAAACTGTGCTATCCGTGTCACAAAAATACACAAGTAAAGAGTAATCTTAGGTGTCCATGTGTAATTATTTTCCAGAATTTTTAGGAAGTATGTAACTTTAAATGTCATGTCATTAACGTATCATTTGTACAAACATATATTTCCTAATATTCTTTTTGAGAACCATTCATTACATAAATTTTATCAAAAAGAACTACCAACATACTCTTAGTTATCAGTAAGAAAATTGAAAGGAGGTAAGGCTTGGTTTTTCATTTGACTAAATAATAGGAATAAGGAAGAAAGAGAGATAAATAGGCCACCTAAAGCCATTTCATTTGAACTTTTTTTTTAAAAAAGAAGCTAAATACACAAGAATGTAAAGAAAAGAAATTGCTAGAATTACATATATACATTTTATTTAATATTTCAACATTTAATCATATTAATATTTAAACATTTAACTTCAACAAAGTTAAAAACTGTCCACACATTATAAAAGGTGTTGATTTAACTATTGTCTCCAAAGAAATTATAATGAACTTATTGCTGAGTTTGTTTTGAAACCTAAAAATCTTGCTTATTTATTAATTTTCATTTAAAATAGTTTTATAGATTGACTTTAAACTTCTCTTAGTTTCTTTCATGAGCATGAAATACTTGATTTTCAAAGTCAGACTACTGTAAGTAGATAATGGCTCCCTCTACTGGTCAAACTATGTCGGTGTTGTGTGAGTAAAGGATTTTGAGGGCTCAAATTTCCAAACAATGCAAATGAAAAACATCTCCCAGTGGAATGAAAACAAAAAGAATTGGTTATGTAGTGGCAGCTTGATTGCTTGATTTATGTGAAAGTAATTTGTTTCACATAAATTTATTAGCAATTAACAAAAAAAAAAAATGAAGGTATCTCTTAACATAGTAAAGACTTAGTGATACCCACAAGTATTTGTTTGATCACAAAAAGCACTCCTTCTATCAACAATTAGGGCTCTTTACCAAACTAAAGGATTCCAGGGACTATAGAACTTCTTTTCCCGAAATTCAAAGGGTTGTGTAAACTACTTCTGAATGAATAATATTTATTTTGACAACACACAGTCTATCTTTCCCACAAAAATATACACTGCTTGAACAGTGAGAGTCTCTGCTACATTCCTAAATTAAATATTCAAAACATTAAGTAATTAAGTTGATTTTTCTGATTTTATAAAACTTAATACTCTTGACTGCTTTTTTTCTTTCATTTACAACACAAATTAAATTTGAACTAGAGAAAATAAATATACTCTTTCTTATTTCAATTCTTACATGTAGCCACATTTTAGATCATATAGAGAGTATGATAAAGAAGTTTTTAAAATATTAGAATATTGTATTTAATTATTTATTTAGTATATATTATTTATAGTTTTTCCTCTTTTAAAATCTAGTTTGTGCTCCAAATCAATACTTTGTATGATTTGAAAAATTAACAACTTGGCAAGTTCAGATCTTTTGTTATATTTTCAGTAATAGTACTCAAATTCTTCTATGTTAGAAAGAAGAAGGACAAGTATGTGAAGGTATTGTCCCAGAAAAATCCTAGTAGTTATTACTTGGTAGATTGCCTCTTGAATGTCAAATCAGAGCTCATTCAAGTAAAACCATCTCAACGATGCCTTTTCAGGTTTATAGAAACAAATTTTTGCTACACCTGGTATCATTCAACATCCTCTATAAAAGAAATTTTTGTACCCAAACTCAGATTCTAAATTTTGTCTACCTTTATGGAACTAATAATTTTCCTTTTGAATTATATTACTTTTTATTCTTTTAATCTGGGCTATTTCTTAATCCATCAACAATTAAACTCCCAGAATATTAATAATACATGTAATTTCAATCAAATAACAACATTTTCAATGCAAGCCTCTTGAAAACTTGTAGGTTTAGTGTTCTCCCTTTTGCCTCTAATGTCTTAAAATGTTACTACAGAAATTTTATAATCTCTTCTTGTAAATAAAACATTTGTAATAGTTCAGAAGATCATATTATGTTAATTACAAAGTATACATCTTTGGTGCAAACACATTTTGTACAGTCAAGTTTGTAATAAAACTATAAAAAATGCAAATTCCTTCATTCATAATAGAGATTTGCTCTTTTGAATATCAGTTTAATTAGAAGATGTGAAAAAAAACTGTATTTCTATGTATAGATTATAAATCCACTTAAAATTGCAATGGCCTTTGAGCTTATCTAAATGGTAAAAGTATTACCATAAATGGTTCTCACAGCAAAAAAAAAAGTATTATGCAAATGAAATGGGTCTTTAGAATTAGAACTTTGGGAGCAGGTGTCTAGTAGCATGAAAAAGTTTAACTGATGCTAAATACTTAAGAAGAGAAGTGAATAATCTTAATTTTTTACTAAGACTTTTTCTGATGGAAGAGCTGGTTCAATAGCCAAAAATGGCCTTTAATTTTTAATTAAATACATACCTAAAAGGCTTGTGGTTCCAAGATACCTTCAGGCATGATTTAATAGTCCATTAATACTTGTCTGAATCTTGTCTTTCAGCTAAGCACATATTCATGGTACTCCCCTCACCACACACACATACACTATATATATATAGTGTATATATATATATATATACATACGCATACATACATATAAAATATATCTATTTATAATTAATTGATTCAATCTGAGAATTTTGAAGTAACCTACTGAAAACATTATTTATAGAATTAATCCTATACTCCTATACTACTTCTAATAAATGGTCAACTAGCTTGTTTTTGAACATTGTTTATTAATGACTAATTATAACTTTTTCATACATTAATAAAGAGATTATAATTTTAAGAAAGGTTTTGTGTTTTATGATAAAGTGTGTTATTTTAAATTATACTCATTGTCTACCTATTGTTTTTTGTTTGTTTGTTTGTTTGATTTTGTTTTGTTTTGTTGCTCCTTGGAAGGAAAAAGTGGGTTTACTCCATGTGCATTCAGTAGTTTCTCATATGACACAATTAAAAATATTTTATTTTTCTGGTTTTCAAAATGTTTCTTGGCTGAATGTTTTCTTAAATACCTGCCATCAAGAGTTGGGGATTTTTTAAATGAAGCCTAGAGAGAGAGAGAGAGAATATAGAGAATAACATTTTTAAAAACTCTTAATTGTGCATATTGTATAATATTCATATACACAAATGTATTTATAACCTTTTATTATAATCAATAAAATTTTTTTAAAATACCAGTACTTAGAATAGTTTACTGGTCATACTCAAGGTATTTCACAAAAATTATGTGAAATGTAGGCTATTGGGACAAGGTGGCATAAATTGTTAATTAATTATGAAAGGTATTGTTTTGGGATTATTAAAGAGATTCATGGGTTCTTTTAATTAAAAATGGGACTCCAGACGCCCAATCTCCCTCCCACAAGCAGTCCTTTTTACAAGTCTGTGTGTCTCCTCCAATAAGCATTGAGCTACTATTGCTCTTTACAAATGTTTTCTCTCATAAGTTTTAGATAATGCTGTATGTAAATAAAGTAACTGACAGGTGAAATGATTGCAAAGAGAGAAGAAATAGAATTATCTGGGATTTAAATTGTTTTCACTTTGACATTTGATGATTTCAGGTACATAAGAAATATGATGCTCACCCTTTAGCCTTTTTAGTTTCAAAGATGGTAAGTATAAATCTGTTTCCTGCTGGGAAAATGTTCAAAGAAGCGATAAAGTTTTCAAAATATTACAGTCAACAATTCTAAAGATTTTCTTCTCAAATAGTATGAGTTGATTCACAAACTAATCATTTGATAGAGATTATAGTTTTTCTATAGGAAATGGGTTTTTAGACCTAAATTGTCAGTCCTGTGCTGTCTTTACTTATTCCTCTGATTGTTTTGTGATATTAGGAATGCCCTTGGATGCAGAAATTTCATGAAAAGTAATAAAAACTTTATAACAAGTGGATGGACTCACAACTAGATTTTCTGTAAGATTATATATACTATAAAATGCACTTTGCTGAATTGATTTTTACCCTTAAATAATTGTTGAACATAATTTCTTCAGTAAATAATGCCAAATCATCTTCACTTTTCATTCTATGTTAACCCAGTTTTATATCCTAAAAAAAAAGCTACATTAATTGCTACAACATGAAATGTTAAATTACAACTTGATTTTTGGGCCTTAATAGTGAAAGCTTATTTTCAGTTAGATTATATATTATTATATGACATTTTTGTCTCTGATATCAATAAATCTTGTTAGAGTTCCTTTTTTGGAAATGCATCCAATAGAAAATCATGTAATAAGTGTGATTATCATTGTGAGTTAAAAGTAAATTCTAATAATTTTTTAGTGTCTTCTAATTAAAGTTTTGTAAATGATTATGTGAATCTTTCTTTAAGTGTTGTCTATGAGAGGCAAATGTTCTTTGTCTCAGTTATTTCAGGCTACTAAGATACTGTAGATTGCATAGCTTAAAAAACAAACACTTTTGCTCAATTCTGGAGGCTAAAAAGTCCAAATAAAGATGCCGGAACATCTGGTGTCCCATCAGAGGTCTCTTTCTGGTTTTCAGATAGTCACCTTCTTGCAGTATACTTACATGTTGGTGAAGAGAGAATGAGGGAAACAGAGAAAGAGATGTGTTTCAAGGTCTCGTAAAGGGCTTTCCCCTCATGATCTAATTAATTCACAAAGAACTTATTTAGGGAAGACACAAACATTCAATCCCTGGTGTCTTCCAAAATGGATCATAGAGCTAGATGTAAAACACTGAACACTGTTTTAAACAATAATATAGAAGACATTTCCAATGAACAAAGAAGCAATTAAAACTAAAAATTCCTATTCTGCAAAAGACACCATCAAGAAAATTTAAAAAAAAAAGAAAGAAAAAAGCCCACACTGACAAAAGTCACAGGTAATAAAGGATTATTATCCAATACACAAAGAACTCTTGAAATTCAATAATTATGAATAAAACCCCCATTAAACATGACCCAAAGACCTTAACAGAAACCTTACCAAAGCAGATACATAAATGGCAAATAAGCCTCTGAAAAGATAAACCTATCACAAGTTCATTAAGAAAGTGAAAATTAAAACAACAATTATATACCACTGTATTTGTTCATTAGAATAGCCAAAATCCAGAACACTTGACAGCACCATATGCAGCACAGGATGTGAAGCAACAGAAACTCTTACACATTGCTGTCGGACATGCAAATTGGTACAGCGACTTTAGAAGAAAATTTGGCAGTTTTTTACAAAATTAAACATCTCTTACCTTAGGGTCTAGCAATAGTAGTCCTTGGTATTTACCCAAATAAGTTCCAAAATTAGGTCCACAAAACACCTGTGTGTGTGTGTGTGTGTGTATGTATATGTATATCTGTCATATGTGTGTGTGTGTGTTTAGAGCAGCTTTATTCAAATTTGCAAGTAAGATGTTCTTCAGCAGTCAAATACAGAAGCTGTTACATATCAATACAATGGAATACCATTCAGCACTAAAAAGAATAGAGCTATAAGGTCATGAAAATACACAGGGACTTAAAAGCACATTTCTGAGAGAAAGAGGCCAAGGTGAAAATGCTACATAGCTGTATTATGACTTTAATTTATTAAAAAGAAATAAATCTTAAGGTGGAAAATTTTTAAAATGCAAAATAAAAAATACTAGCAGAAAAAAACATACTTACATAATTTTTGGTATGTTTTGAACCATAATTTTGGTATGTTTTAGAACTACTTTCTTCACTAAGACTTTCACATAGCTATCATCATTTTTTTAAAAAAAATTCACATTGCAATATTGATTTATTTATCATGTTTCCAAATCCCAGTAAGAAAATGTTATGCTAGATTGGGTCTGATATTAATGTAATTATATTGATTTTATACAAAGTACAGGGAAGAAAGAAAAGGAAAACTAGATGTTATGGCATCAAATGAAAAGAGTAGTGAGGTTCCCACCAACGTTCTGATAGGATTTGTAAGTAGTTCTTATTAATTACACCAAGTTTTTATGCTCAAATGAACAGATCATTGGTACTCAAACCAAGTAATCACCAGGAAAACATCAATAAAACAGATTTTTTTTAAAATCACAGTTTAATCACTATTGATGCATTATATGTAGAAATCATGGAAAATAGATATACTAAGGCCAGTTAACAGAACTAAATAGGCATAGTTATAACTTTCCCATAGCAGGCTATTTTGGGGGGGGTCTTGTGGTTGAAATGATCTTGTCCTTTATTTTCTAATTCTGTGATACAGCTGTTTCACTGTTGACAGTGCTGGTAATGGGAAAAGCTATTTTATAATGAAATGATTTAATTTTGAGCCCATTATGCCCTTTAAAGGAGACTTTAATTTGGGGGGGGGGAATGTTATATTAATAACTTTACATTACTTTAAACGATAAAAAATTTAAAAAGCAAACACTGTATAATTCCCACAGATGGATTATTTTGCAACATTAGAGGGTATAATTAACTGTGTGTGCAACATAACTTAGGAAAATGTCATTTATGCTTTAACTTAGAAAATAATGGTTATTCATAAAAAAAAATTAGGGCTAGAACACTAAAGATTAAGTGGAAATGTGTATAGCAGGACTCACAAAAATCTTAGAAATGGTCCAGAATTCAAAGGATGTCGTCAAGGATTCAGAAGAGCATTCTGAAGTCAGCTACCCCAGTCCCATATATCTGAACTGTGGTAAGAAAATGAGATAGCACCAGGTGCTCAAGAAAGAGAAGGTCACAAGTTTAAAATTATTGGTTAATAGAAACCCAGAGGGAAGTATTTGTAGTTATCTTTTCACTAACCCAGAAACCAAGCTACTCTTTTTTTTGTAGACATTTCATGTGAACTAATCATTGAGATCTTGTCAGTTGGTTTATCAGTAAAAGTTCCTTATTTATAGGGTAGGATACTTCAGTATGTTGGTGGTAAATAGTAAATACCTGAAATAGAAAAATGCTTTATAAGGGGGTTTTCAATATCTGGTAAATATTAAGAAGTTATTAATTAAGTAATGGTATTCAGAGTTCCAAGCTCAGAGCAAGAGGGTATGATAGCCTCATGCATTGCTTACCTTTGAATGATTTATCTCACTCACAATACTAATAACCTGGTTTCTAGATATTACTTTCCTTGCATGAGCAGAGCCCTAGGTGATCATCAAAGGACATTCCAGTGCTAAATTGAGGAAAAGATTTCATATACTGATCTTTTCATTTTTTAGCTTATTTCCTCATGAAACCTGGTGTCACTCCCTAGCCTCTCTCCAGAAATTAATTCCACATGATTGAAACTCATCAGCATTCTGCATTAGTTGGGACATGCCTGAGAATATTAACTATCGAAATATGTATTACCTGTTTAAATTTAAATCACTAGACCTTTCCAATGGCAAAGTGAACATTGACTTTGTAGAATTCCCTTTTTGGAAAACTTAAAGGGCTCTATAGAAAGATATATAGGGAACCCAGAAAAGTCCTTTGAAGTTTCAGAAGATCAAATAAGTAAGATAATAGTCTCATATCAGACTCTAGCATTATATGAAAGCAGGGATTGCTTGAGGTATTTTTTTCATATACATAAATGATTATTAAAAGATTTATTGGTGCATTATAACAATACATAATTATGGCATTCTTTATGTTATATTCACACATGTGCATAAGTAATATTATATGACATTAAATCTATATGTAGGACAAATCTTTCAGTTAATAAAGAATCCAGATTCTGCTGTGCTTGGTTTTGTTTTTTGCCTCTTTTTAAAAATAACTCTTTTGGGGAATATTATGAATAAGGTTTTAGAAGATCTTCAGTGTACAATTTTTAAAAATAGCATTGTATATCACATATTCACTGGAGTATAAGTTTCTTAAATATTTGAAGATAAAAGGATGATACTATCATTTATCTCACTTATGAGCATGGAGAAAAGATGCATACTTTCCAAAAAACAGGGAAGGAAATTGTCAAAAGATTACAACTCAGCAGTGCTAAATTTAACAGAGTGATGATCATATATAAATTAATTTTTTGTGTAGTAAGAAGGATACATTCTTCCCTCAGACTTTTCTTTAAAATGAGGATATTCATGAGAATAATTTATGAAAATTTCTCCTTCTTTAATAATGATGAAGGCACTAATATTTGCCTTAAAATGTTATTTTAGCTATTTTAATAGATTAATATTTTAGCACATTGTTTTTATTAATCTATTTGTTCTGGCATACATAATTTGTATGCAAAAGGAATAAGCCATATTTTAAGGTACATATTATATTTTAAGAACATACTTACTATATGGAGACTCTGATAAAAGGATGGGCAAAGAATAGTGCAACATAAACAAAGTCATTATTCTGCCTGTACAACATTAAAGTTCTTTGAAGTAAAATTCAAAATTAGCCAAATTATGGCCTTAGATGATTTTTTAAAAGCCTTAAAAGACAAAGCAAAATATTCTTGAAATTTTTCTTGCATATATAGTTTAGATATTCAATATTATGTTAGTATATTAAGTATTCATTTTACAGAAACATTCACTTAGTTTGATAAATTGAAACTATTTTGTTAATTTTAGCAATATGTGAACACTGCTAAGTTAGAATATCTTCACTTATAAAGAACTGAGCTGAAATCACAACACCGTGAGATCATTTTATTTGTACAGAAGACTATTTTACAATATTAAAGAATATGTTTTGGTTTAACAGACTTTATTACATTAGAATTTAGAGGCATATCTAGTTACCGTGTGCTTCACATTATTGCACTTTACAGATACTGCATTTTTTGCAAATTGAAGGTTTGTGGCAACTGTGCCTTCAGCAAATCAATTGATGCAATTTCTCTCACAGCATGTGTGCACTCCATGTCCCTATGGTACATTTGGAAATTCTTGCAATATTTTATAGCTTTTTAATTATTATTTTATCTGTTATGATGACCCATGATGAGTCATCCTTGATGTCACTATGTAGTTGTACCAGGCATCCACAAAGTTCACCAGTATGATGCTAAATTTAATGAATAAATTCTGTGCTTTTAGAGTGCTTTGCCAACCAGCCACATCCCTTTTCTGCTCCTCAGGCCTTCGTACTCCATGAGACATAACATTATAAAAATCAGGCCACTTAGTAACCCTGCAATGGCCTTTAAGTATTTAAGTGAAAGAAGTATATCAAGTATCTCCATTTAAATTAGAAGCTAGAAATGATTGAGCTTGGTAAGGAAGGCCTCCCTAAAGCTGAGATTGGCCCAGAACTAGGTCTCTTGAACCAAATGATTAGCTAGGCTGTGAATGCAAAAGGAAAGTTCTTCAAGGAAAATAAAGTGCTGCTCTCATTTATTGCAGCACAATTTGCAGTAGCCAAGTTATGAAACCAGCCCAAGTGCCTATCAACAAATGAGTGAGTAAAGAAAATACACTATATATATACAATGGAGTTTTATTAAGCCATAAAGGAGAACAAATCATGTCATTAAAGGAGAATAGATGAAACTGGAGGATATCATGCTATGTGACATAAGCCAGACCCAGAAATATAAGTGTCATATATCTTCTGTCATATGTAGAATCTAGAGGGAAAAAAGATGGTGTGAAAGTACAATGAAGAATATTAGAAAAGAAGTAGAGGATCAGTGAGGAAGACACAGGGTGGGCAAGGAAGGATAATAGGGGTGAAATTGATTAAAGTATATTATATGCATGTAAAAGCATACCATAATGAAACTGATTATTCTGTATAATTAATATGAACTAATAAAGATGAATAAAAACAAAGGAATTAGAATAACTGGGACAACTTTGAATATTATTCTACAAACAAAACAAAGTGAAACCTCTTTTCTCCCTGCAAAAGTAAATCGTGACCCACTAAAGTCTCAAATGATCATTAACATATTTTAGCAATAAACTTTTTAAAATAAATTTTGTGCATTATTTTAGACATAATGTTATTGCACATTTAATAATTGCAGTATAGTACAAACAACTTTTATATGCAAGAGGAAATTTTTTAAAAAGCATGTAACTTGCTTCATTATGATATTTGTTTTGTTTTGTTTATTTATTTTTTATTTTTTGGCAATGGTCTGAAAATAAACCTGCAGTATTTCTGAGGCATATCTGCACATCTGCCACACAGCTATGTAAAACTGAAAAATACCAAACATTCTGTATTCAATCTTGGTATGATTAGTTCTTATACTAATAATCCACCCATTTCTTTCCCTCTCTTTCAAGATCTGGAGAGAGTTTAACTCTCCTTTGTAAAGTTTATACATATCAAAATAATCTCTTATTTCTTATATATTTAGATTATTGTAAAAATTTAGGTTATTTCAAAAATTATTCATTTTCCCAGATTATTTTCTTATTCAAAGACATATCAGTCATTTCAAATTAGTTGTAACTTGGGTATGATTACAGTCACTTCAATGGATTGGTACTTGTGTTAGGTGGACTTGAAGAAAATATTTTAAATATATATCAAGAAGGAAAGGTGTGGAGAAATAATTAGACTTGTGGTCTCTCTTTAACTCATCTACTATTTTTAAAATAGACTTTATTTTTTAAGTATCTCTTTACAATACATATGTTTATAATTAGTGTAAGAGAATATTATTTCAGTCACACTCCATCTCTATGGCCCCCAGGTATTTACCAAGTATATAATTGTCAAGCACATTTGCTTCAGAAAGTTTTGTACCTGGCACAGCTGCTTTGTTAGAGAAAGACTATAGCTTCTCATACCTTGCAAGGAAGTTTTAAAGATAAGTATCCATGCATCACTTGACTTACTTTTGCCCGTACATGCCTGGGAGAAAAGAAGTTCTATAGTCAAGAGTTTCCTTTTGAATAAGCAGTATGGTAAACAAACAAACAAAAATCCAGAATTTAGAACTGTCTTTCCTTACTTCTAATACATTAAACCAACTCAATCTGTTAACCGTTTTAGGGAAAAAAAAAATTTCAAATAGATTGCTTCTGCCATTAGGTCATCCAGCAAAGGTGATATTTTTGCCGGTCCTTCAAAACCAGTCACTTCTTATTTTGTCGCGTTGACAGTCATATACCCATCTGGTTCTCAGTTTTCTCTTAGATAAATGGAATTAATAGTAGCAGCCTAATACTTGTTGCAAAGACTAAAAGAACTAACACAAGACCATAGATTGGTGAATGATATATATTAAATACTATAATAATTTTATGATTATTTTCTCCAATTCTGTTTTTTTCACTCCTCAAGTCTGGGAAACTTACCCAGAGAACAAAACAAAATATTTCAAACAAAAAACGTATATTACAAGTGATTATACCATACAATGCACCTTAAGGATGACAAATATATTGCTTAATATTAATGAAAATTCATCACCTATGCATATCTATGCATAACATAGGTCTAATTTCATGAAACTTTTGTTGGCTTGGCATTAATATTTTTATATATTTTAAAATTAAAATATTGATTTTATTATTAAAAGGGTTTTAGAATTCATATGTTGTACTTAAAAGGACTACACACGTTTTCTGAATTTGACATCAGTAAAAAGCCATATATTATTAGAGACCTGCAGAAATACAAATAATCTTTTAGAATGTTTTGCACCTATTTTAACCTTTATAAAATATCTTGCTTTCCCATTATATCTAAAATGGGAGTATTTCGTGCCTTAAGCTATACTGTGATCCAGAAGAATTGTAGTGTACATGGCATTGTCAAGGAACATTAATATACTGGAAATTGGAAATTTTGTTTTGTATGAAGATTGCAGACTGACCAATGAAATTACTGCATCAAAATTAATAGCAATAAAATGAATGTGTATTTTATAAGTTCTACCCTATTGAGCAAATCATTTATTATATAATACAATGTAGTTAACTCATATTTCGTATCAATCTAAAAGAAAAAATCAAAAATATTTTTCCTAAGGAAAGAGGTTTTTCTACTCTATTAGCCATTGATTTTTCTTCAATATAAAAGTGGATGGGACACAGTGTGCTCTTTTTAAGTAACAGGAAAACAAAGAAGCCTTGATATCATGTAATAAAATTGCAAATAATAAAACCAATTACATTTGCCTTTATTCATTTGATAACTAATGTGATTTTTCTTTTAGTGATTTAGTCTGTTATTTTTATCATTAACTACATAATGTCATCCTTTACTTATTGCTGTTCTGTCACAAATGATTTTTACAATATGATATCCACTTGCCAGCCATTAAAATATTTACTTTTATCACATATAACAATTTTTTTGTCTATGAGAAAAAAAGGTTGTAAAACCAAATTTGTAACAATATTTTTTAGTTATTTGTCATCTTTGATCTACTTCCCATTCAACTAACAGAGTGGACATTCATTTTATTATGATCTGAAAACACTAAATGTGATTTCTTTTTACAATAACCCTTACTTGTCAGTTCCACTTGTAGTAACTACAAGAGATTTGGGGTATAGTTGCCCAAAGGTAGAAGTGGGATCTAAGCTGTATTTCTATTTCTCTAACTTACCTGCCAGTTCAACTCTTCCTCCTGGAAAACAATACACATATTCGGAACACTCCATTGTAGACAAGGAAGAGAAGATTTCTGCAGTTTTACATACTCTTGGCCAGGCCAAAAATTGAAGCTTTGATGGCCAGTGTCATGTGCACAGATTTTCCTGAGCTGTGTGTAGTGTCCTCACCTCTAAATGCACAAAAGTGTGAATAATGCTAACATTTTTCAGCATCCTTAAATATCCAGGACCCTCAACTCATGTCTACGACTCCCAGGTAATAGAATTGTGAGGGAACTTTATATTCATCAGGAGACTAAACCAATATATGTGATCTATTATTATTTGTAATATTATATATAAATTTAAAACTTAGTTTGAAGAGAAACACTCTGAATGTAAGCTCTACTATTTCACATTACATGGATTATCTTTCTTTCTAATATCTGAACTTGTGATGAAGAATCCACACAAAATGCAAACAACAAAGTTTGCCATCCACCTTGGGTTCACTGTAGTCTATCTTTCCTCTGTCAATGATGCCTGAACAAATATGGAGGTATATTGACATATTCATAGACTGTACACAGACAAAACTGCACAGCAAAGCTATATTAAGTTACAAATATTAAAAATCATGTAATGTGTATTAATGAAGGGTTATATTACAAATTTTGGTCACACTCTTCTCATACTAGAAAATAATTTTATTCTAAACACAAGACTGTGATAACCCAGGTTGGCCTCTCAGCTTCTGATTGACATAAGTTTTTACTATATCTATAACATCTCTAAGACGTACTTACTGCTTAATTAGTAAAATCAAAAATCAAAGTGTCCACTTAATGCAGCACATGATCAAGTAATTAACTCCACTTTCACTATATATCACATTTTAATCATAGACATATCTACTCAAGAAAATTTTAGTTTTTGTGAACAGGTAGTATAACATATTCAACACAACATATCTATAAGCAGTGGAAAAGTGGAAGCCTCTGACTTTCCTAATGGTACTGCATGTAGGAACAGTATTCTATCTACCTGTTGAGCTAAGCTATATTTTTTTAAATATTCAAGAGGCCTGGTTAGATTATCAGCAAATATGACAGGTTTCAAAATGACAGAAGGTATAATTGAGAATTCTTTTTTATTTCAGTAGAATTCAGCACTGTAAACTTAAAACTTGTGGTGTTGGGAGGCTGTGGGAAAAGGAGACATAAACATTCTTTTTTTTCAATGTTATAGTGTACAATTATAACCAGAAAGCAGCACATTATCACTTCCCTCAAAACAGCTTCTGGTTTTGACCTCAAATAATATCGCTTACTTTTTATTGAGTTTGTGTGTGTGTGTGTGTGTGTGTATGTGGGGCTTAGCTACTTTCAAGACAATGCACATTTCTTATTTTATCCCAGATTTTTTTCATTCTCAAAAATATTCTGATTTATCCAACAAATTGTATGCCCAACTGCAAACTAGGGAATGCTTTAGCTATTTGTGCAGGTTATCTCAATAATTTCCTAATACAATCTCTGGATATTCTTTAATAAAAATAATATTGAAAGATTTTAGATTATAAAAATAAAGGTCAATAGTAATGACAAAAATGAAAGTTACAATGTGACACTCAGACCTTATTTTATACTTTATATATTCTAAGTGTGTTAACTTTAAAATTCTAAGTTGCCACATAGTCACGTAGCAACCCCACAATAATGTATGCCCTAAAATGTTATGTGTCATATAATAACCTGATATTTAAATAATAAATAAAACTTTTATTGCAGATGTAGAACTTTCAATAATTGGCTTTCATTGAGTGTCAAAATAATTCTATTCTTCTTAAATATACATGAGAGTTGAGTATATTTTGATATATTGTATATACCTGGTGTATAATTTATTCTAATTAGGATCTCATTCTTGTGGGTGTACATGATATGGAGTTGGTGGTTTGTTCATATATGAAAATAGGAAAATGACTTCATTCTAATCTCCATACAGTAAGTAGTTCTACTATGTGTTAGGCAGTGGAATGTTAATTATGATGATGAATTTTCTTTCAACAAACTTGAAATTCTGAGAAAAAATATGATATAAATATAGGTATACACCATGTCAGAAGTACATGCAACATATATAGGAGCACATGAGGAAACTTAGCCAGCTTTTGGATTAATGGAGCATCAGCTCTGAGAGATAAGTTCTAAGGAACAGTAAGAATTAGCTCAATAAGACTGTGAGAGAAACCATTGTAAGAAGAGATAACATATAAAAAGACTTGCATTCAGAGAACAAGTAGCTTAGGCTACCTGGAACCCAGAATTTAAAAGTGGGCATACATGATATGAGGATGTAGTGGTATTATGGGAAAGAAATGAAATGGCAATACCATTTAAATGGAGTGTTTTTCATGGTCCTAATACTCTTGCTAAAAAGACAAAATAATCTGTCTGAAAAATATTTAAATACCTAAAATTTATATAAACATGTAAATTAGCTTTCAAGTGACAGGCAGTGTCTAGTGGGACGCTTCTCAATCTGAGGCTGTTTTGTTAATTGTTAAGTATAGTGAAAAACATCTCTGTTGCAAAGGATAATTTATATTTTCATTCAATGACAGTATATTAAGAACTCAGGCTATGATGGGTACTAGAAAAGAAGGAGCAAAACAAAGCCTCAAGAAATGTACAATCTATTTAGAGTATAAAGGCAAATAAACACAAAATAGCTGATGGATACTATAAATCACTTATGGTAGTAACTTCCTGTTATTATAATAAAATACACATGACAATAAATTTATAAAGAGAAAAGGTTTATTTTTACTCAGTTTTGGAGGTCCCACTCACAGACTAAAAAAAAAAGTTTGCAATTTACTCAAGATACCACATGAGTTCTCAGGAATTAAAAATCTGTTCAAACCCTTAAAAGTTTATTTAGATAAAATAATATGTTGATTACAAATATTACATATACTTGATTCCAAACAAAAGAGCTAAAAATTTCCAAAAAAATCTATGTAACTGCATTCTTGTTTTTTGAAAATTCATTATTTCAAAAAATATGTTCTTCATTGTGTATGAAATAGTAAATCTTAATTAAATCTATAATCAGAAAATAAATCATACAAAAATATACAAATTCTTTATTACTATATTCCAGAAAAAATTATTTAAAAAGTTACCACATTCAACCAGATGTTAAGTAATAGTAACACTGATAAATATTCTTACTTGGACTTTGAAACTAATATACATTAAATTATACTTCAGAAACTATCATAATTAGAACATTTTAAGGGAGTTAATTTATAAAATTTAAATGAACATATTATCATTTTCCTGTGGAATATCATAATATTGTACAGGACACTTATTTTCAGAAATAATTCCAAATTATAATCCCAAATTATATTAGCCATTGATGCTGTAGGATAGATGAGAACAATTGAATACATGCTTCTTTTGTAGTGAAGCTCAAATTTCAAGAACCAAGAAAGAATCTGCATGGTGTGTAACTTATGAGTGCAATAACTCTGCCAACAAGAACTTTATTCTTATATTTTAAGGTTCTTATTATATGTAGATGCATAAATAGTGATGTTAGGTATATAAACAATATCATAAGTTCAATGATTTTTCTTTTAAGGAACTATTGTTTTTTTCTTTTGGCTTTGACTTTGACTTTAGCTTTGGACTCTCTCTCTCTTTTTTTTTTTCCTTATCTTTAAAACAGCATAAGTTTGCCCTTCTGTTCCTCTCATGAACCTGTTAACCACCTAGTATGAACACTTCTCTACTTTCTTCATGCATGTATAATTTTATATAGATATTTTATAAATATCATCCAAAGGATCTGGAATCCATTGGTTATTTTACAATAATGTAACCATATCCTGCTCTTCTGCACCTTGATTCTTCTCTTTCAACACTTCCTAGTGAACTCTAATTACCTTTACAGATCTTATTTGTTATTTTTAAGGTGAATAATATCTGTGCTGTGCATGTATGCTAACTTATTTAACCTTTTCTTAAAGACAACACCTCAATCTGTCCCCAAGTGGCTTGGTTTCTTTGGCAATAACTACGTAGAAATATGCATGCACTCGTTTTTCACCTGATGATTTTCTGCTTTCTATGACAAAGAGTCCCAGGATCACTGTGAAAACTAACCCAGATTTATATAAAAGAAATGTTTATGAATATAATAAA
This sequence comes from Marmota marmota marmota, assembly GCF_001458135.2. Lineage (NCBI taxonomy): Eukaryota > Metazoa > Chordata > Mammalia > Rodentia > Sciuridae > Marmota > Marmota marmota. The sequence goes on along the minus strand of NW_025999968.1, from coordinate 27,402,576 downwards.
AATGATTGTGCTGTACTCAAGAGAGACGTCTATACAATATAAGAGACTGGAAATAATGTAAAAATGATAGTATTTGGAAAACAATAAACAACAAACATTAAAATTCAGAAATTAATTTTAATTATGCTCACTAAGGAACCAGGGAATACTGTGTATTTGCTTTGTGGGTATAACATTTTTTTTCTCATCTTTGTTATCCAAGTTCTTCTAAAATACTTTTATGAAATTTCTTTGCCACACTTCTCCCAGGATAATCAGCACTGATGCTTTCTTTTATTATTTACAAAAACCTGTGTTTACACAATTGTGCAACACTCATGTAAGGCACAAACTATTTTTATTCTATGCTGGGGTTTTGCCTTCCTTTAATATGCACACCAAAGTATATTAAACTGGTTACTCCAACTGAGGAGGAGTTTGTGTTTCCATTTTCCTGTTGCTACTGCTCTGCTCTCTTTGCCTCTATGTTCTGCTTTTGCAACTGAACAAGAGCTTCTGTCCTGCCAGATTTTCACACAAAGAGTACTTTTTCAGACTGAGTCTAAAATGAATACTTTCTTCGCTGAACACAAACGTGGAAGCACACTTCCTGTGTACCCCATTTCACAAACTCCTTGGCTGCTTAATGATTTTATGTTCAGAGATTACATCGGCTTCACTCTCACACACCCTTAGAAGGTTTACATCTTTCTCTCTTTCTTTCACATAATGTTGCGTCTCTGTTGAATCCACTGGATTAGTGCAACTGCAACAAGTATTTACTGAATTGTACATGTTGAACAGTTACTTATTCACCATTTCACATTACTCTCTACCTGGATTCTCACACTAAATAAAATTAGCCTGTGATATAGGAATTCAAATGGTAACATTTGAACTTAGAATGTCACAATTAGACATGTGATTGCAGTTTCATTAAGTTCCATTAAAAGGTATCAATTATTCCCAGCATAGAGAAATGAGTTATGTATTTTTTTCTATAGAATACTCTCAGTATGTTTATTTTTCTTCATGCATCTTATTCTTTTCAAATCCTGAAGTAAGGTCTTTCTAAAATTTGACTAAAATTGACTCATGAGTGTAAAATATTTTAACAATTTGAATTATTTACCTGAAGATTGGCTCTTTTAACTCACCATTTTATCTTCAGTAGATAGGTCCAGTATGAGGTTCATGGGCTCAGTTGAAGGTGTTCCATGAGTTTTGAGTAGAGAATGAATGAGTAAATGCTTTGATTTTGAAGACTTGAGTCATATTTTGAATATAGGTAGAAGTTTGAAGGACCATGAGAAAAAAGCTGCCATCTTCTTTGTTCCCTGTCTAAAGGAAATGAAAGTAAAATGAGACATGCATGCTGAACTTCTCTTTCTACTGTTGAGATTAATTCATTTCCTTACACATTCAAGTAGTCTTCCATCTAAGTTGACTATGGTTGACAGAAGACTGTCACATGTAAATCACAAATTGCTTCAAAATGGATATCTCCATTTCTTCAGTTAATTTTTTCTGGACCTAAGTGATGAACACTGGCAAAATCCAATCATCATTCCATTACTTTATTTGGGACAGTTTTAGTAGGTAAGTTTCCTCTACCAGATACAGGAAACTTCAAACTAGTACAAATTAGGATGGAAATTTTTAACAAGAATTTTGCAAAGCCTAAGAAATATTTCTCCTTTTATATTATTTATCATTTGCAACCTTCCTGGTAGTTATATTTGTAAATCCTAAAGTTTCTGCCAAAAAGATATAAAACAAACAGAAAACTAGTTATTAATTATTCTTTAAGAATCAAGAGTTTATATAATTGCAAGAAAAACTAAATCAAAACATTGCAGACAAGCAGGTTTTCTACTCAATTGTGAATTATATTTGTAAAATTAGTGGATTTCTAAAAAGACAATGCATACATAGGGCTGGGGATGTGGCTCAAGCGGTATCTCGCTCACCTGGCATGCATGCAGCCCGGGTTCGATCCTCAGCACCACATCCAAACAAAGATGTTGTGTCCGCCGAAAAAACTAAAAAAAAAAAATTAAAATTCTCTCTTCTCTCTCTCTCTCTCTCTTAAAAAAAAGGAAAAAAAGAAAATGCATACATAAAGCTTTTATAACCTGAATTATATTTTAATGATTTATGGTTCTTCTTATGATAACTTAATAGGAATATTTTTGTACTTTTAATTATTACTTAATTTATCTTTACTAATAAATGAATGTATCTGTATGCTAGGCTTCATTCAAAAATGACAGAATACACTTATGCACTGTCTTGTACCTACTATATGTCATAATAATTCTATATATTAGGTTTTTTAAAGGTATAATCACAGTACATCAGCTTAATTATTTGTTCTTATATGTAACCAGTGATTTCATTATCATGGTAACCTCCTTAGAAAGCTACAATTTGAAATTGACCTCTTGTTAGATCTCTAAACCCCTTCACTCATAATAAGTCTAGATCTCATGTTGTAGAGTTCACAGTGAAACTATGCCCTGAAGATGCTTACACAACACTTAAGCCATTCTTAATGTTCTCTAGAGCAGGGTATCTGGTCCTTTCCCTCATTTTAGTGAGAAGAATGACAGACCTTTCAGACTGTGAAAAGAAATCATTCATACTCCAAAATTTCTTAAGGGAGAGATGATTTACTTCCATTCAGATGAAGAGAGAGCAGTTCTGTCTTCCCCACAACATTGAAACAGATGTGCAAAACTGGGGAAATAATGCTTTTTTAGACCCATTTATATTGAGGAATCAATAAAGATCTTTGATACCAAAATCAAATTCTAGTGTAAAAATAATATAGATTGACATATGTAAAATGTAAACATAACAATTAAACCTTCATAATTATTAGAACTATGAGATAAGAGGATTTGAAGAATATCTAGATTTTTGCAATCTTTATATTTGAATCCTTATATTTATAAAATTAGTGGATTTCCAAAAAGAAAGTACATAAATAAAGCTTTTGTAACCTGAATTATATTTTAATGGTTTATGGTTCTTTTTATCAGAAGTTAATATGAATCTTTTCTCTGTCTCTCTTTTTTTTAAAAGATACCAGGGATTGAACTCAGGCACACTCACTCACTGAGCCACATCCTCAGCCCTATTTTGTATTTTATTTAGAGACAGGGTCTCAATGAGTTGCTTAGCCCCTCGCTTTTGCTGAGCCTGTCTTTGAACTCTTGATCTTCCTGCCTCAGCCTTCTGAGCTGCTGTGATTACAGGCATGCACCACCGCACCTGGCTCTCTGTGATTTTTATAGTGATATATGCTATTGTGGTTTTAGATCAAAAATCAATTAACGCCTTATATTATTACTAACTCCTTTGGCCTAATTCAAGGCATATAAATGGTAAAGGATTTCATACTGTAAAACTCTGAGGTGTTTGATGCATTCATGATATTCATGTCCAAAAGAGAAGGAGCGAAGTTCAAACCTCCAGAAATATTATCCTCTATGATCCAAAACATTGAGGCATGTACCTAGAATCAAATTAGGTATTTTTTTAGAATACTGAAGTTAACCAGGACCAAAAGAAACTGTGGAAGGATGAAAGTCCAAACTCAAGTTACAAGTCTATTTGAATTATTATTCAAAATAATTATTGAAAAAATCATTTAAATAAAAGTTTTGAAAGAAGAAATATATGTTTTCTTTGGTTCAAGCTGGAAATATAAATTATGCCATTTTTGAATGAATGAATAGATAAGAATGAAATACACAATGTAATACTTAGAATTAGATAATTGAGAAACCACAGAGGTACTCATGATATAATTTGGACAAAATATTCTTGTAAAATGGCACTACTTAAATTTTATGCATATGTTTTGAAAAAAAATAAAGATATAATGCTGAATGCAGCAAAAGGAGGTTATTGAAGAATGATGAGTTAGAGCTGTGTTCATTTCCTTGATATCTTCATGGGAAAGTGATAAAACTACTGGTTAGTTCTTTTCCTTGCTCTCTGTAGTAGAGCAAGTTGTTAACAGTTAAGATACAGAAATCATTGGAAATTAATCTCTTCCTTTTCCATGACAGAGCATTCAATAGGCAATCTCTTGATCTTTATTTATTTTTATTTAATAGACCTACTGACTTGTAATAAACTATGGTAAGCAGATACCATGTTTTCTTACCCAGTTGTAAATTAATACCATCTGGACTTACAGAGGAGTCTCTTTTAAGGATTATTATTGAGAATTAGAGGTTGTTCACACTTGTATGTTCTGAAAAAAGTGATCCTCTGAATCAGCAAAGGTGGATAAAGGTGTATCTATGAGAGTGTAATTCCCAGGGAAGCTAAGCTTACAGCAGTCAGTCAGTCTTACCCATCACATTCTCATCAAAAGGCACACAGGGCTTACAAATCTCAGAGCCATACTCTTGGATTGGAAAATGGTAGTAAAATCTATAATAGGCTTTGTAGATTTAGGAAACCAGAATCCTACAGAATTACAAAGCCAAGAGCTTAATGAGTGAAATGGAAACTGGACGGAATTAATTAATAAAAATAAATGTTCAAGTAATATTTTACAGTATAAAATATTAAACATCTTGAGTGTCTGTGGGTTAGTTCAAAGAAGGGAAACTAGTGGATTCATAACTGAATAACATGGAAAGTTGACTTAGTTTCAACAGCATTCTAATACCTTAATTATCTAGATTTGATATGTTTTCCCCTCAATTCCCTGATAAAGGCAATTCATAAGATCCTACTGAATGTGTTTCCACCTTATGCGGTTAGATTTTAACAGAATGATTTATTTTAAGGTATTCTGCACCTATGCCTTCTGTTTGGATCACTGAAAACTAACAGGTTTTTCTTTTTAACACAGACAAAAAACATATTGATAGATTATCTCTCCTGACAGTTATTGACATTGTTTACAAATTAAATCAGAATATTTTATTGAATACAAAATCTATTTGTGTACATATTATGATTTGGATGTGAGTTATACCCAAAAGTTTCTGTGTTAATACAGGAAAGTGCAGGGTGATTCGATTATGTGATTAGATTATGAGAGCTGTAACCTAAAAAGATCTGAATATATTCATGGGTGGTAACATAGGCAGGTGGGGTATGGTTGGAGGAAGCAGGGCATGTCCTCAGTGATTATACAACTTGTCCCCAAATTCTTGTGTCTTTCTCTGCTTTCTGGCTACCATAACCTGATCAGTTTTCCTCTTCCACCCTGCACTTCTACCATGATGTTCTGCCTTATATTGAACCTAAATTGGTAAAGTTGGTTGACTACAGACTAAGACTTAAGAATGCTTGAAGCCAAAATTAAACATTTCTTCCTCTAAGTTGTCCTTATTGGTATTTTGGTCACAGTGACAAAAATCTGACTGATGGAGAGTATAACTATGTATCCCAGAAGAAAAGTGCAGTTGTGATTCCTAAGGTGAACTTGTTTTAAAAATTATATTTATGTTTCCTGTTAGACACAAATTAAAATTAATACAGTTTCAGAGATGTTTTTCAAGAAACATCTAATGGTATTTGATCATATTTTTGAACTTGAAACAACTTTATTGCCTAAATAAAAACTGTGTGACTCTGCTTAGAAAGGAAAAAAAATCAACAACAACTTTTAAAAATGACTACTTTTCTGTTCTATTTAGAGCATATGCTTCAAAAATATAAATGTATAACAAGAACATTCTTGTCCTTGCCCCTAGCACAAGTCTAACATAGAGTAGGCATCAATAAATGTTTATTGACTCAGTGGATTTTCTATATTTGAATCTTGATTCAATCAGTTTCTCTATGTGACTTTGGGAATGCCCTTAATTCACTGGGAGCTATAGTTTTTCCATCAGACTACACAGATGGAATAGATGCATCAAAGTGCTTTGAAAACTATGAGATATATCTATGTATATTTAAATATTTTCATAAGGAAGTTTTTTCATACATCTAAATACAACTATTTACTCACTGAGAAAAAGCTCTGGCAGTTTTGTCATCTCAATGTTGTGAAGGGCTGATTTGGAACATTTAAATACCTTAGTATTTCCTCTCCATTTCATCCTTTCTTGAAATAAGCAGTGTATTTTGTCTAAAAGATATCCCTTACATATTTTTTTTCCAGATTAGTACTAGAATTATCCTTAGTCATAGTGAACATTGAACTAGATAAGGTTTACAAATATAGTTGACATATGTGTAGCCTTTGGCCTTGGAACAGAATAAAGTTACCAATTAGGCCTTCCAGGATAAAATCTGTGTTCTTCCCTTAATTGTCTAGATTGTTATTTCATCATTGACTATATGAGCCCAAAGATAAAAGCTATAAAATGCAACAAAAAGATATAAGGTTCAGATTGCAATTCAGAAAACTGGGAATTTTTACAAATTTTTTCATAATGATGAAAGAAGCAAATGAGTAAGTTTGGTAGAGATCAAGGATTGATTTGACACTGAGGATTAAGAATGTGTGTTTTTTTTTTGTTTTGTTTTGTTTTTTGCTATCGTGGTAGACGTTACTTTAAGCTGGTATATGATCAGGGTAATCAGGAGGGATTAAGAAAACACAGCAACTTAAGTAAAAGGCTTTGGATACCATTTATTATTTAACTTGTTTGATTTTTCCTGAAGACTCAGATGCAATAGAAGATAAAATAAATCCGTGGTGCCAAAGATATGCAATCTAAACTAAGTCAGGACATGAATCTAGAGCCAGATACATGAAGGGGTGGGACCTAGGCAATCAGCTTCTCTCAGACCTGGGGAAGTGTGGAATTTACAGTTGAGTGGCCTTAGCAGTGCTAACAGAAGTGCCTGAGCTGTAAGTGAATGTCAAATTAAGTTACACTTTCATTGTATAGTAAGTCCTATAATCTTGAGAAAAGGTTGGGCAGGTTAAATTTAAAGATCCTTTCACACATATAAAGTCTCTATCAAAATTAAATAATTTCTCCTAATTTTTTTTTTATCTTTTTCTCTAAAACACAACTCTACATCAGGAAGATAGTTAAATTGGAGCCTTTGTGATCAGATTCACCTATTATCTCTGTGCATGTACCAATGCTGGTTCACAAGACAAAAGGGACAGCATTATATCTGAGCTTTCATGTATCCAATCTACTCATAAAAGATTCATGTCTTTACAGGAGCAAAGTCGCCAAAGGCATCAGGTTTCATCAGGTCTAATCAATGTGAAGGAATAGACAAAATGAGGTATCCCATCTCTGAAATTGTTCTACTGCTCCAGCCACAAGAGATTGATTTTTAAATTCTAAACTGTGTCTCACACAATATAACATTGTTTATTTCTATCTACCTTTCTTACTCTTCTCCTGAAGTGCTGACACTAGGCTGTGAAAGAAAATGATTGTGCCTAATATCTTCTATGAGTTTCTAGGGCTGCTGTGACCAAGTACCAAAAAGCAAGTTCTTTAAAACAACAGAAATGTATTGTCTCACCTTCCTGGAGGCTAGAAGTCTGACATCAAGGAATTGCCAGGGCCATGCTCTGTCTGATGGCTCTCAGGGAGAACGCTTTCTTGTTTCTTTGGGTTTCTTGTATTTGCCTGGAATCTTAGGAGTAGCTTTTTGATTCATCACTCCCAAAACATGGCCATTCCTGTGTATCTTCATAAACTTTTTCCTCTGACTCCGTACTCTTTCTGTTTACATTTTGCATTTTCATAATGATACTAGCTGTGTTGAATTGTGGCATACCTTTTTCACCTGGTTTCAACTTGATTACCTCTTTAAAAATGGTATTTCCAAGTAAGGTCACATCCTGAGCTACTGGAGACATGAGCATATCTTTATTTGGGGAGGATACAAATCAACTCATAAGAGTCCTCAATGAGCTTGTGAGGACTTCCATGGTTGAATGATGTTCTCCCATGCTGGTGATTTTCTTTGTCGGAGTTTTCAGCAACATCCCTATGTGGGGAAGGAAGTGGTCCAGTTTAGTAAACTGCTGCTCTGGGAATTATATCATGGAGCAATGACTGATGGTGATTGTTTTCCCTTTCATTTGGTGCATGAAGGTCCAGAACACAGCCCTTCCTCAACTGTTTAAAGTGCAACATCACCAACACACAGGCCAGTGGAAGTAATGTTTAAGTTAGCAAGTGTGGCAAAATGGAGGAAGAGAGAGACTGGGAAAGAAGCTTGTGTGGGACTTGCTTCTGCCATCCTGGTCTTCTTCTAGGCTGCTACTCACACAGAATTTACCTTTCCCTGCTGTCAATTTGCCACCTTTGCTCAAAAACAGAAAGTCTAACCTGACTTTCAAAGTTACTATGATGAGAATTTTGTTTTATGTTACACAAAAATGGCTCTAATATTAAAAGATTAATCCCTTTTGCCTCTAAACATATGATTAACCACAAATTATCACACTAGACTGGATCACGTCTTTCAAAAGCCTATTAAAAAACAAATTAACCTTTTCTCTCTAGGCTGAACTCCCTTGTTAATATGAAAATCAGGAGTAATTCAGGACTCTTGGCTTTTGTTATCCCAGCCATATTCCTTTGTGTTTTTCCAGTTGAGTTGTGACTGGAGAGTGAGTCATACCAGCTTAATTAATTTAGTTAAGAACCAATTAAAAGCAGTATTTTGTGCATGAGAACTCTTGTATGAAGTGTTTTGAATTTGAGCAGGAGTTTCTCATGCTTCTGTAGAGATGACTTGTGCCATAGTGGGGGGAGATAGACATCCCTTAATTCCTCATTTTAATTTAATTTATATGAATTTTCAGTTCTGAAGAGGGTGTGATTTATGTTTGCTCTTATAAATTAATACCACACTACAAAAATTATTACCAAAATTTCTTGTGATAACAGTGTGGCTGCATGTTTTTTGTAACTAACCCACAAGATTTTTACCTCCTCTGATAGATTATATGATCTAAACTTTAGCTGTAGGAAGAAGATTAAAGGGAGATGTACTTTTTCTGCATACTTCCCACTCCATTCATTTGGAGTAGAGTGATGTGGCATAGAGTCTTCTAATAACCGGATAATACAAATTTGTGTGATCTTTAGATATTTTGAACACAAAGAAATAGCTGTTCTTATGATAAAACAATAAGGTATGCTTCTCCTTATAAGTTTTCTAGGTCCATGTGTTACTGGTACTTATGTGCAAGGTAAATCCTGCATATGAATAATGTACACTAGGGAAAAGTTGGGAATGCAGTGGATGGTGAACTGGTTGATTTAAGGCAGGGGTCAGCAAGTGTTTTTTGTAAAGAAACAAATTGTAAATATTTTCAGGTTTGTGGACCACTCATTCTGCCTCTGGTCTCTGTCAGCCCATCAACTTTGTAGCTGTAGCATGAAAATAGCTATTGATAATATATAAATTAATGGACTTGGAAGTGCTGTAATTAAACATTATTTGGAAAATCAGAAGACAGACTAAATTTGACTTAGGGCCATGGCTTCTCATCTCCTGTTACAGGATACCATGCTGGCACTTAATGTGTAAACCAAACTTTGACCAATATAATACTCAATTTCCTCATCCTAAAATGAGGTCATTAGGAGATTAGATGACAGAAGCCAGAAGGTCTCTCCAGCTTTGTTTTTCTGGGTGTCCAAAGAGAGTGGATCTCCCAAGCCTACTGTTAGAGTTAAGCAGATGATTCTTCAGTATCCTGTTTTAAAATAATTTAATTAGAGAAAATACAGAAACCTCCCTCTTTATGTGTGAGTGTTACCTACCTTACTAATTTTAAATTTGGTGACTGGAATGTAGCTCAGTTATGAAGCATGTACTTAGCATGTGCAAGGCCCTGAGTTTGATCCCCAGAATAACAAAAATAAAAAAAAAATAAAAAAGAGATCATTTACTCTGTTTAAGAAAGGAGGAAAACATAATACCATTTAGAAGACTTTTAAGAACCATATCTTTTGAGATAGAAATGGACTTTTTACACTTGCAGATGAGAATCTAAGAATTAAATACATAAATACTGGTTGAAGACCACAAGGTTATAAATGCTGATAGAAGAAACTAGCTATCATGAAAACATTTCTTGAAGAGGTATAACTTCAGTGGAAAATTCTCTTTGCTAAACCACCTCATTACCCAGCAATGCAAAATAAATGGGGCATTGCTCTCTATGGATTTACCTCCTTGGCCTTGAGAACTCAATGTGGCCTAAGGCAGTTCTGGAAACAGGAGGATCCCCAATGTTTAATTGTTGCTTGAATCTTTATCCATTTTCACAACTCTGAGATCATAATTTCTTTTTATACTTGTTATCTCTAAATATGTCCGTTGTATAGTATCCTTTCCAACATATCAGAATCGGAAACCTATTACAAGTCTATCACCAAATGTGCACACATGGAGAGTAATTCTGTTGCTGTGTTACTTGAAATTACAAACACACAACTGATCAGTCCTTGTTACTGAGTTGCTCCAGATTTTGATTTTTGCATGCATACTTGGAAGCCATGTTAGGTGGATCTTTTCTCCTTTACTTTGAACCCATCCTTAATGAAGTTCCCACTCATATCTGCATAACTATGATTCTATGTTTTCTCTGCAGATATTCATGTGAATGGAAACTGTTCTCTGTGAGATTATTCAAAAAGTAGTTTTCGTGTAGTCCATTCAGAGAATTTTCGACCCTAAGTGCTTTTCTTTCCCCTAGGGCTTTTTTCTCCCTTAAAGATACTGCTCAATATTAACATCCCTTCAAGGTGCAGGTGTGAGTGTTACCTACCTTACTAATTTAAAATTTAGGGACTGGAATTTAGCTCAGTCAGACAATTTGACTTAACCCATTCTCTTTGTTGAAAGAAGTACATGAAACACAAGTCAAAATATGGTTTACCTCACTTGTTCAGGCCAATAATACTAACTTTTTGTGATGCTTTTGTGTTTTATAATAATATAGAGTAATTGAGTTACATGGGTATTCAATGGCATGTATTTTGGATTAGGTTAATGAAACAATATTATTAGCACTTTATCAGATGAATGTCTCTGACCAAACATAGACCCCTGTTCAATCGGAAAATCTTCTTTAAGGTAATTTTTATTGATTTTGCTTAATTCTTCTGTGTCTGACCACTTTAACTAAAAATGCTTCCAGAATTGAGATGGTTTGAATATCTATGCAAGCATAGGTTTTATTTATACACCTATTCAAACTATAAGGCACCACATATTTAAAAATTCTTTTTATATGAAAGTCCCAGAAATATTAAAAATATAATGGAAGTCATAAGTTTTGGGTAAGGATCATATCTCTATAAAGAAAACCAACTTATTTGAATGGTGTTCTTTATTTAAGATGACCTAAAATGCTACAAATTATTCAGTCCATGCTACATTTGCAACAATTTGAGATCTCTTTTAAGATTTTAAAGCTCTTTTTCTACAGGATAGACATGGTGAAATGAAAGGAAATTTATGATTTGTGAAGTTGGCCCCTCCTACCCCATAGGTTCTATATCCATGAATTTAACCAACTGTGAAATGAAGATACTCAAATACTTGAAGGAAGAATGCATCTACATTAAATATGTACAGAATTTTTTCTTGTCCCAGGTTCCTAAACAATACACTGCAACAAATATTTATATAGTATTTACATTGTATTAATATTAAAAATAATCTAGAAATGAACTTAAAGTATTTGGAAAATGTGTATATGTTATATGGATATATACCATGCTGCTGAATACCAGGGATTTGAGCATCCACAGAAATGAACATCCTACAGGATGTCCTGGAAATAATTCCCCAAGGAGGAGGAGGGACTACTGTACCTATAAATCATAGCTAAATTCAACCCAGCTGGCAAGGAGAAGATAAGTGGATAAAGGTACAGGTAGGAAATTTTCACTGATATTTGATAAGGAATATCACAGTTATCTATTAATGAAAATGTGCTTTACTAACAAACTCTTTTGTATTCTGTTGTTTCTCCCTCAGCTTCACAAAGATTATGTACCCTAACCTGATACGTAATGTTCCAAAAGAAATCATATAGTAATTAATGTTTTTGTTTTGATGTACCCATATATAAACTACCCACATATCTTCAGAAACTTCAATAATTTAGAGAAGTGAAAAAAAATGGAAAAAAAAGTGACTCAAAAAACTTATCTTTTATGTCTGTTACTTTATAATGTCATTGTATGTGTGGCTCTGTGTGCTTGTATGGTAAGCATTTTTTGAAGCTTTGGAGTGGTAATTTGTTTGTGACTCTGCTTGTATTGACCAGGAATTCTACATTATTATAAATGGAGAGTGCAAAAGGTGAAGTGAGACTTACTTGTTTCATCTTGAATAAAAACACAACAACAAAAACAAAAACAACAAAAGGAGACTGAAAAACACATTGTCTTTTGGAAAAGAAATTATTTCCATTGGAGTGTATCCTTTTAAAAAGGTATTTTCATACTCTCTATTAAAATTGTTCATCATCAATGCTCCTTGGGATTGTATCACCCAGAAAAAGCAAAAGGTTGAAGCTTTTCTTAACAAGGAAGATATTTTCAAAGAAAATACACAATGTTACTCTAATAAGCATATTAATAACTTGCTAATATGTTGTCACATTTAGGGCAACAATTTATAGGACATCTTTTCCCTAAGTATAGGAGTTTATGCATTAATTTAAATAAAATAAAATAAAAATAAAAACTAAGCAAATTTGCTTGTTGGAACTATTTCATATTTAAAACATAGTTCATTCAATTCTTATACTGTGTGTTGACAATTTTTCATCAACTATTTAGTTCTATAATCTTACATATGCTCATATCTGATTTTACTCATTGAGCTATTTTATGTCTCCTTTTTTCATTTCTGTTGGTATTCAACAGTAGTTTGTTCATGATTTGATACCTTTTGAATTTTTTAAAATAAAAGCTTATTTTTAAACAATTTAGAGCATTTTTATGTTGACACATATTATCATGCCACAAGGTAAAAGACTCAGTTTTAATAATGATAAATAATAATGGCAAAAATAATCACCCTGGCAAGTAGTTTGACCACTGATTATGATTAATACTCCATCTTTTTCTTTCTTTTTTATTTTTTTTCTTTTACACCTTCTAGTTTTTAAAAATACTTTAAATACTGTGTGTGAGGTAAACACTGGAACTTTGATTATAAGTTCCAGAAACCAAATCTCAGCAAGACCAAGAAGAAATAATGTGTATTGGAAAGCTAGTATTGAGTGGAATATACATGATTGTTAAGAGGTGAAATGAATCTCCACTCAACCACTTGCTTTCAGTAAGAACTCAGAGAAATTTTATAATCACTCTCAGCTCCAATTTCTTCCTCTGCAGAATTAAAATAACTACATTCTTAAGTCAGGCATGGTGGTGCATGCCTGTAATCCCGGTGATTTTGGAGGCCGAGGAAGGAGGACTGCAATCTTAAGGCTAGCCTTAGCAGCTTACCAAGATCCTCAGCACCTTAGCAAAACTATTTCAAAACAAAGGAAGGACTGGGAATGTAGCTCAGAGGTAAAGCACCTCTGGGTTCAATTGTTAGTACAAATAACAAAAACATCAAAAAAACCTATTATTATTATTATTATTATTATTATTATTATTATTATTGTTATCCCCTACTTCATAAAGCTATTGTGGCTAACAAACAACTTGTTTTTAAAATATTTGGAACAGAACCTACATATTCAGTGTCATGTGACTAATATAATAAATTACTATTGTTGTTATTGATATTGTATTTTTTAAAGTATTCCTAAATGAAAGGCAAAATATAAAGCTAATCATTAAAAATGAAAATAGGCTCAAAAAGGATAAACACAAGAAGTACTCTCCTCTCCACCCAACTCTATATATCTTCATACAAGTTAATATTGTGTATATTATTATTCCCATTTTACAACTAGCAAACCTCATGCTTAGTTTAGATATGAACTTTCTCCCAAAGGCCCATGTATTAAATTAGGCTTAGTACCGACCCTGTGGTGCTACCGGAAGATAGGAGAACCATAAGGAGGTAAGGTATATTGGAAAGAGGTGAGATCATTTGGTGCTTGTTGTCAAAGTATATATTGGAACTCCAGCCCTTTTCTTTCTGACTTTTGTTTTCTGGCTTCCTTGAAGTGAAGTATGCCGTACAGTATATTTTTCAGCCAAATGACCATAAACTGAAACCTAAGTAAACTTTTTTCCTTTTTTTTTTTTTGCAGGGGGGAGGGGAATATTAGGGATTGAACCCAGGTGCACTAAAGCACTGAGCCACATCCCCAGCCCTTTTAAAATTTGATTTAGAGACAGGGTCTCACTAAGTTGCTTAGGGCCTCACTAAGTTGCTGAGGCTGACTTTGAACTCATAATCCTCCTGCCTCAGATTTCTGAGTTACTGATACAGGCATGCAGCACCACACCTGGATCATTATCATTTTTTTTTTTTTTTAATCTCAGGTGTTTTGTCTTCAGGTCTAAAAAGCTAACACAAGAGGCTTAATGTTTTTCCAAGTTACCCCATTAAATTCCATAGATAAGATTTGAGGTCTTTCTTATATAACTCCAAAATCCCTTTTACTAAACACTACACTAGACACATTGATTAAGTTTATTTAAACAATGTTCTAATAATGTTCTTGCGATGACATGTAGTTTTTTCATTGGTTAATTAATTTACAAGTACTTCCGAATGATTTGATCAGATTTTCATTAGTACAACATTGAATTTATTTGGTTTTGTAATAAAGAAAATGCATTTGCATCAAAGTATTAATATCCTACTGCTTGGTTGTCTTTAGACCACTGGTCTATCTTCATAGGTATTCCATTACCTAAAATAATGAAGAACATGAGGCTTTTAAGTGCTAAACAGACATTGTCTACTGCATTAATGCCATGTGATCTACCCAACTATTCTAAAGAAGCTAGCATATAGGGAACTGATAAACTGTTTAATAAAGCCATCACCATCAGTAAAATACTTAGTTATGATACAATAATCCTTGACACTATTGACAATGGCCAAAAGGAAATTGAAACATTAATAAAAAATTAAGTGATTTGTTAGAGTTATAAGCAAAATAATATACAAATTTGAGATATCTTCGGAGTAAACTTCCATCCCAAAATTGTAGTTTCAGTCTTGTGTGATACTGAAGTGAGATTAAGTCAGGTACACTCCTGGAATTATTCTAACAGAAGATATCTAGATGTTTTAGTTAGAAATCTCCAGAGAAATGGAATTTATATATACAAAAAATTAATATAAGTTGTTTTTTCTTTCTCATTATAGAAGCTGAGAATGCCCATGATCTCCCATTTGCAGGCTAGAAACCCAGATGAGCCAGTGGTTGAGCTTTTTGTTATTGATTTGCTACCAGGGATTGATCCCAGGGGCACTTAACTACTGAACCCCAGTCTCAGTTCTTTTTATTTTTATTTTGCAGCGGGGTCTCGCTAAGTTGCTTAAGGCCTCAATAACTTGCTTAGGCTGGCTTTGAACTTGTAATCATCCTGCCTCACCTTCCAGAGCCACTGGGATTACAGGCGTGTGCCAACATGCCTAGCCAGTGGTCTAGTTTTAAAGCCTCAGACCAAGGAGCCAATGGTGTAGATCCCTAGGTCATTGTGAAGTTCTCGGAATTAAGAACAACAGGAAAGGTGATTTATGTTCCAGTTCAAATAAGCAGAGATAAAGTTAAACCTTCCTTCATCTTTTTATTTTATTTAGGCCCTCAATAGATTGGATGATATGCATCAACACTGGGGATTGTCATCCACTTTACTTATAATAATTCAATGCTATCTTCTTCCAGAAACACCTTCACATAAAAAAACCAAAATATTTAAGCAGATATTCAAGCATTCCTTAGCCCAGTCAAGTTCAAAACTTAACCATCACAATGGATGAATGGATCCAATGAATTTCACAATTATTGTGTCTGCACTATGGGAAAAACTTAGAATGAGCTCATTAATTAGACAATGACTTCTTGGAAATCCACAAGGGAAAAAAAATAAAAAGAGCACAGGAATGACTCTTACTGATTTGGGTTGGGGATTGGAGGGAAAGGATTTCATTCATGCTTCATTTTTCCTTCTGTGCATCCTATAGCATGATGGAATAAATAAGTAATAGTCAATTGTTGACTAAATGTAAATTCTACTGTGGTAATACACTAGAATTCCGCTATAATAGAACTTTACTAAATTGTTTGATGTCATTGAAACTAATTGATAGACTCTCTTGGTTTAGTGAATTTGGAGGAAGTATAAATAAATGAAAAGGGAAAATAAAAATATATCACAAAAGAGAATGATAAATGTCTTAGCTCATTTGAACTGCTATAACAAACTACCTTAAGATGCATAGCTTATAAACAAAAGAAATTTATTTATTATTGTGTTAGAGTCTGGTAAGTCCAAGATCAAAATTTAGCAGATTCATGTTTGTCATAGGACACTTTCTAGGTTCAGAGATGGAGCTTTCTCAATGTATCCTGGCATGGTATATAGGAGGACAGATTTCTGGAGTTTTTATTTATCATAGTTCTAATCTTATTTATGAGAGTTGTGCTCTCATGATACATTAGCCTTCCAAACGTCCCATCTCCTAACACCATTACATTGATAAGGAGGATTCAAAATATAAATTTTGAGGGGCTGAAACTATTAGATCATATAAATAGAGAGTAAATAATTTAGCAGTAGAAAAATGGACTTTATTTATTCATTTTGCATTTGTAATAAAGTATAGCAATCCGTTGAGTCTGGTGTGGTGTGCATGCCTATAGTCCTAAGCTAGTTGAGAGGCCAAGGAATGAGGGTTGCAAGTTGAGGCCAGCCTAAACAACATGGTGAGAACCTGTCTCAAAAAAGCAAAACATAGCAATTTGTAAATTCAATTATAGACTGTGTTATAATTGGCCTGTTAGCATCATAATGTTTTGTTGTTATACTTGTGGGGGTTATTCTTGAAAAGTATTAATGTGTTAGAAAAATGTGTGTGTGTGCATGTTTGTGTGTGTGTGTGTGTGTGTGTGTGTGTGTGGTATTCAAATCTATCTTTTAAAATGCATAAGGCATTCATTTGATTTTTAGTAAAGAAATTATATACAATGTCTGAGTATTTGGAAAATACAAATAATGTCTTTAAATATTAACATTAGAAAATAAAATGGAAAATAATAGTCATTAATATGCATTTTGAAGACTATCAATAGAAAAAATTGATCAGTATTTATATTTATGACACAGATCTACTGTCTTGTCAGTGAAGCATTCTTAGACCATAAATTATCAAGTCAATTTATTATTACATATTAGAATTCCAAATTGGAAGTTATTTATTGATTGATTCATCAAAACATTATCCTGTTTTAAAAAAAAAAAAAACATGGGGCATCTTTCTGATTATTTTAAGACTTATACTTTTGATCAGTGCTACAAAAATTAAAGATTTAATATTTAAAAACAGTGATTTTTGACATCATTTCAAATATTTCTCTAAAATATAGACCACCAAATATCTTAATCCAAAGAGACTATTAATTTTATTACCAACCATTCCTCAATATGCTTTTTATTTCTTTTCTTTTACCTTTTTTTTTTTTTTGGCAGAGGGTGACCCAGGGCCTCACACATGATAGACTAGCACTATACCACTCTACCACTGAGCCACAACCTCAATACACTTATATAGTACTCACTTGATTCTAATATATTAAACTATCTGATGTTTAATTATTTTCACAATATTCATTTCCATTTGCAATTTTTTTTAATTTAGAGGAAACTCTGTAGCACTTTAATATAATTTACATTACCTAGTGTTAGGGGTGAATTGTATTTCCCCAAAATTCATAGGTTTATGTTCTAGCTGTTCAAACCTCAGAAAGTGAGTATATTTAGAGATAATTTCTTAAAGGAGAAAATAAATGTAAGTGTGTTCTTTGGTGGGCTTTAATCCAATAGGACTTGTGTCCTTTATCAATCAATTCAAACTCAGAAATTGTAAAGGTAAAAAGTACTTCGTTGAAGGTTTTACAGCTTTCAATTTGGGAGACACAAGTTCAGATAGCTCTGAATCAGATGAGGAACTCGGACAAGGATAGCATGCACGGGCAAGTAGAGATGATTTATTACAAATAGCAAAAATTCCTTTGTAAGAAAATTCTACTGAATATTGAGAAAGAACAGGGACTTTGTGAAAAAGTTAAGATAAGTAAAAAACTGTGTATACTTAGTAAAAATGTCCATAAAACAAGAGTCTGATAACCTCTTGATATATTTCTTGACTCTATGAGCACAATGTGATTAGCCAATCTATCCAGTCCTTCTACATGCCTTCAGTCAAAGGGTGAACCAAAGTTCACATCAAGCAGTAGTTGAAGACCTGAAAAACTACAGCTTCCTTAATAGCCTCCTAACTCCATTTTTGAAAAGCTTTCTCAATGTATCTTTTATCATTATTTTCTTTTTATTCTTACACGTTTTATGAAGAGAAAATTTAGACACAAATGTATAGAAGGAAGATAATATGAAAATAGATGAAGACAACTATCTTACAAGCCAAGGAGTGAGGGCAAATCCTTCCTTGACATCCCTGTCCTTGACCTCAGATTTCTGGCCACCAAAACTGTCAGAAAAGCTACATGCATGTAATGACAGCCCTTGCAAAATCACATATCTGAATTTTATTCTATTTGTTCTCTTTTTTCCTTCCAAACAAGACAAAAACTATCCAGACCTTACTGATCACACATGTATATATTCCTTGTTATTGTTGTCTATAACTTGTTTTACTTTCTATAAAGTCAAACATAAGCTAGAAAATATCATCATTTTACCAACATATTTGACTAATTTAGAAATTAATTTATACTTTTTTTTTCTTTTCACAATTTCCTCCTGGGTTCACTTTTCTTCTTGATAAAGATTATCCATTAACACAGTGATTTTCAATTATGGGTCCTTTAGCCCCCCCTTCCCCAGGATACATTTATTGGTGTCTGGACATATTTGTAGTTGTCACGACTGATGAGTATTACTCGCATATACTTGGTAGATTATATGTAATTATAGACCCGAAGTTTATCTCAGACAGAATAATTGAGGTCACTAGCAGCTAACCACTAGCATGCATAGATTGAGTGCTTTATGAACTACTCAAATTCTACATGAAAGTCTGTGTCCCACAAATTCCCTCAAGCCTCCAGATCCAGGATAAGGGTCCACACCATTTCATATAAATAAGAGCATAAGGGCACCCTACCTTCCATTCTCTGCTCATAGGATAATCTCTCTAAGAGAGATAACACATCAGCATTTCTTATTTTGCCCCTACTTACCTTCTCTTAAGGCTAAGTTCTATAGCAATAAGCTGAAGAAGTTGGTCTCTCTTCACCTATCACTTCGAGTTTAAAGGTGTTACCTTTGAAGAAGCACAGCTGAGATTCCTAGAATCCTAATTTCCCCTGCCTTACATTTGACAGAGATAAGACACACTGAAAGAGTTTAGCAAAGGATACACAGAACTGCTATGCTGTTCATCTACAAAGCAGTCATCTCCAAAAACATATATGGTGCTCAGAGAGAAGAATGCTATCATTCTCACCTCCAGCACCAAGGCAGTGGCTCAGATATTTTGGCCAGGAAGAGAAGCAGACTAAAGATTTACCCTCAAGGATGAAGATATGATTTAATTTGCAACCATGCATGGAGAAAATCAAGCCTAAAATCACTCTCAAAATCAATGAATATTGTTGTAGAGGCAATTGGGAGGAGATGTATAGTCATTGGAAGTATAGGATAAACTGATGGTCTGCTACTCTGTTGAGGGAAATAGGGAAAGACGCATATTGGAAGAAACCTCTTGGGTTCATAATAATTATTAAAACCTGACCTCAGGATCTATCTCCTTAAGGGAACTCTGTGAGTCAATTTCTGTCCAAAGGCATTGTTAAAAATGACAAATCAACCAACCTTCAATCAGTAGAGTTTAGCCCTGGGATTTAGCCTTTTCAGGGAAAGACACAGCTAGTGAAAAAGAATCCTGATAAACCACTGTCCTCCAAGAGTGACTGTTTGGCATACCTAAGACTTTGCCCACTGGTGACCAACATCAAGGCCTCACACTAGAGAGAAATGATAGGTGGGTAGGAGGGACAGAGTTCTGTAAAACAATCCAGGCAGTCATTAAGTCAGAAGTATAAAATATAATAAAAAATAATAAACCTTCAATGACAAAGGTTGAGTAATACCAACACACAAGGATGCTTCAACACACACAGTTGATTCTCATTAATCAAATGCTATATAAACTAAACACAAATAAGGAATTATTTTATACTTATATACTGCTGAGAAATTATATGTATATTTATGTATATTTCAAATTTAATATATACTTTGTGTATAAATGAGTGTGTGTGTATGTGTGTGTATGTGTGTGTGCGTATTATGGTTCTTGCAAATGTCTGGTCACAACACTTTAATCAAACAATGAATATATAATATATAACCTTTTTCTTGGAGATTTCTGTTTAAAGGCACCTGATATAATATTCATTGTTGATTAACTTTAAATTCAAAGTCAGTGGCACTATTAACCATATCTGAGCAAAGTTTACCTAACACATGTGATGTTGAGAGACACAGCCATAGGGGCCCCAGCAAACTTCCAGCTGGCAGCAAACTTCCAGCTGTCAGCAAACTTCCAGCTGCCAGCTGACGATTGGCTCACAGCGGCCCAGCAAACTTCTAGCTGCCAACTGATTGGCTCCTCTGCAGTGATGCTCATTGGGCTGTTTCCCCGCCCTTTCAGACCACAGAGCTGCTCATTGGGGGACTTCTTTTGGCTTTGCCCACACGACCCAGCCAATCTGCCTCAAGAGCAGGAGGAGTGGGGGAGGTTGAGAGGCTTGTGGGAAGCCGGTGGTGGCAGTTGGGCTCTGAGGGTTTTTCCTGAGGAGCTGTGTGGTGTGGTGTGTGTGTTCTAAAAATAAAGTTTGTTTCTTTTGACAAGTGGCTCCTGAATTGTGCCCAGCCAGACTTCGGCAATGTATGTTTTGCAAAAGGCACATCACAACTTCCTTGCAGTTAGCACACTAGATAAACTTTGAGCACTATGCTTGGGGGATTCATTTTAAAGTGTATAATCACAAACATGAAACCAAAAAACGTGGCTCTAAATAGATTGTGCAAAGGACATTTGTTTATAAAACATGAGCGAAACAATGAAGTTTGCTTTGTTCAAACTCAAATGGGAACATGTACATTGGATTACTAAACTATTTTACTGCTCTGCTTATGCCCAATAGCAACCACAAAAGCACAGCAAATATTGATTTGAGGGTGACAGATTTTATCAAATAGGTCAATTCAGAAATACAGAATCTGTGAATAATCTAGATAAGCTGTATTACCTAAATGTTTTAATTTCCAACAGAAATTTAGAAGGCAAGCAAAGACGCAGAAAATATATACCATATTATGAATAAAGAGCAGACAATGGAAATTATAACAGTGAAGAGATGCTACATTAAAACAATATAGTTTTAAATAGACACTATAAATATGTTTTCAGAACCAAAAGAATGATTAAACAAGTAAAGAAAGATGTGATAAGAGTGTCTTCTATTTTGTTGATAATGAATACATATTTGAATACAAATTTTCACTTTGCTTAGTAAGAATAAGTTGTGGTTAATAGTTGCAATGAGTCACTGAGAAATTTGATTGACATTTATTCATTTCATACAATCTACTATCTACTTGTATAAAAAGACAAATAATATCTTATATTAAACTCAATGAGACAGGTTTAAAATTTATTGTTGTAAGAACTACTAAAAATAAGTGAATCTATTGTTAATCTTTCATTGTCATTTTTCTGTATTCTTTTATTGATTATTTATTTAAATTGTATCTTTTGTAAACAACATAAGGCTC
This sequence comes from Marmota marmota marmota, assembly GCF_001458135.2. Lineage (NCBI taxonomy): Eukaryota > Metazoa > Chordata > Mammalia > Rodentia > Sciuridae > Marmota > Marmota marmota. The sequence goes on along the minus strand of NW_025999968.1, from coordinate 27,380,662 downwards.
AAATTTTAAAACCATAATATTTAATTTGTGCATTGTCATGGTTTTGATGTGGAATGTCCAATCAAACTCATGTATTGAAAACATGGACCTCATTATAGCAAGATTCAGAGGTGGGACTTTTAGGCTCTAATCTCTTCAGTGGCTTAATCCATTTGATGGATTATCCATTGATAGCAGGAAGAAATATTGGGCTGTAGGACCCATTTGGAAGAAGTAGATCATTGGGTGTGTGTCCTAGAAGGGTTTATCTTTTCCTTCGACTTTCCTTTCCCACCTTCCCTCTCTCCTTTCTGGCTGGGAAGAACTAAGCAGCTTTCTTCTGCCATGCCCTTTTGTCATAATATTTCTGTCTTGGAGCCAGCTAATCATGAACCAAATCTTCTAAAACCATGAACTCAAATAAATATTTCCTCCTCAAAGTTTTTCTTGTCAGATATTTTGTTCAGAGTAATGAAAAACTGACTAGAATGTGCATTTTAATGTTACTTATAGTCTGTTTTTAATGTTTATTTCTGATACATTTGAATCCATTTTTACTCTATTTTAGTCTTAATTGTGGTTTTCTTTTTCTTTCTTTGATTTTTTTTCTGGATTTCTCTTAGATTATTTATTCCTGTTTATTTGGAAATTCAGGGTTTTATTTATATTATGTTAGCAATTATTTTCAATATTTTGTCAAGAACCTTCAAATTTTGTAGACATAGCATCGCTGAGTATGTTAATTCTCTCCCTCAAAAGATGTGAGCCTTAGTACTTTTTAACTCTCCTATGAGTTGTAATTATCTCACTGTATTGTTGAGTTCAATATATACTATTTTTAATATTTTCATTAATTAATTCACTTTACAGCAAATTTTAACAATTTTAGCTTCTATTTTCCTTGAATTGTTTTTTGTAGTTGTTATTAGTTTCAATGTGATTTTTGATTCATATATATATATATATATATATATATATGGTACTAGATATTTAGCTAGAATCTCTTAGTGATAAATAATCCCTATTGTGCAAAATGTCTCTATTATTCTCTCATTTTTAGGTAATAGTTAAGCTACTTTTAGATTCTAAGTTGAATTTTTTTCATTCCTTTGAAAATATTAATCCAATTGCTACCTAAAATCTTAGACAGTTTTTACTGATAAAAGTTATTTTGGCCTGGATCAATGGCAAAAGCTTATAATCCCAGTGACGTGGGAGGCTGAGTATGGAGGATTGCAAATTGGAAACCAGCCTCAGCAATTTAGCAAGACACTCTCTCTCAAAAAAAAAAAAAAAAAAAAAAATGCTGGGAATGTAGTTCAGGGGTTTGAATTCCTGAGTTAAATCCCCAGTACCCCCATGTAAGCAAATTCTGTTGCTTACATGTCATGCACCTTTAGGCTGCCAGTTTACTTACTGAGTAATTTTTATTTTCTGTAATAATTTCAATATATAATTCCTGAGTTTACATGTATTTTTCTCTTCAACACTGAATGTTTATTTTCTCTTTTAGGATTAATAACTTCCTCAAATTACTGAAAATTGTCAACTAATGATGTTTGACTGGTGCTTTTCTTTTCCATGTTCTCTTCTCTACCAGAACTTTGTTAGGTATCTGTTGAATAATCTCGATCTCTTTTCCATTTCTCAAATTCATTTTCACATTTTAATTATTATTTCTGTTTGTCACTGTGTTCATTTGTGTCCAACCTAACCTGTGTTTCTTCTGTTGCATGAACCATGAATATACACATATATGTGTGCATTATCTATACTATGTTTGCTTGCTTGTTTGCTTGCTTTTTTAAATCACCTTAGAATTTGATTTATTCTTATTGATATATAAACTATTATTATTTCTTTTTGCTATTTCTACTTTTATCTCTTTGAGTTCTTTAACTTATTTTATTTCCTTTTCAAATTACACAATGGAATTAATTCATTGTGATGAATTAACCATTTTCTGAGATTGATGACTATCATTCATTAATTCAGTCTTCTGGTATGTTGTGAAATTTAGGCTGTGAACTTATCTTGAAAGTCTGCCTTCTTCATTCTCTTCCTTGTTCCTCTTTATTCTTAATTTTCTTTTCTTTCATCCCCACAACACCAAGACATTCCTTCATGCCTGAAATTAAAGTTTCTCTGCACCTAATAAGTGTGGTTTTCTGATTATGTAAAAATGTGGATGTGTAACTGATGTGATTCTGCAATCTATATTTGGGGTAAAAATGGGAGTTCATAACCCACTTGAATCTAATATATGAAATATGATGTGTCAAGAGCTTTGTAATGTTTTGAACAACCAATAAAAAAAAAGAAAGAAAAATCTGGGTTTATATTGACAATACAGAGCATTCATTCTGTTCTCTAGTCCTTGGTTGGCTTGATCATGTGGCTTTCCCTGCTCTTCCTGTTACTCCCTGTAGCAGCTCAATGCTAGATATACACTCAACAACAGTTGTAGGTTTTAACCCCCTTTCATAGGCATAGAGACACTACCTTAGTTCTATCCTTTTTCAGTGAGCCTGGTTCTCCTTTTTGTCATTTATGAAAAGCATTTACATCACTTTTTATTTTCCTAATATAGATTTAGGGCGTCTGCACCTACTCACTGCTCTGGTGTGGGTAAGCAGATACATTTTATCTTGTCTTTGACCATGGTTATTTTTCTAATATATCTTGATATGAACCTCACCTGTAATCATTCTAAATTTAAGTAAGTTTGTGTTTGTTATTTCTTTGTGAATTCACAACGTGATCTTGACAGAAAGAATTTTTATAATGAAGGTAGGGTGGAGATGGTGATAAAATCATCTCTGTGGTAGACAATTAAGAAGTGCATATATATTATCTGAAGGTATGAATGTTCATAACGTTTTCTACATGTTTCTTCTTTTGTTTTACTTATTTTATGCATTATTATAATTATTATTACTGAGGATCAAATATAGGGCTTTGTACATGCTCAGAAAGGGCTCTTTAAGTGAGCTACACTCAGGGCCCTATGTTTCCTCGTTAAAACCACACTGCACTAGAGATAATCCACCAGAAAAACTTTGTAACTTTTTGATTTCTGAATTCCTGGTTAAATTGTCATGGTTTTCTTCTGTAATATGCAATCCTTTAAAATCAATTCAATGCTAAATGGGATATCATCATTAATGAACGGAATTCCAGAATATGTCACTGTTTTATATTCTGGACTTACTTTATCTTTCAGTTTTCATTACTTATTTGCATATTCTGTGTAATGTTAAATGAATATATAAATCCACAATAGAAATTTGAAACTCATTTTTTTTTTGTTTATAGAGTGTGAAGTAATAAGACATACATATATGGGTCTCTGCCCCCAGTTTTGATGCAGAGCTTTCACCACTCTTCTAGGTAGGGGTGCTGAAAATCTTTTGTTCTAATACTTGTGCTTTGACATGGATCCTAAAACAGAGCTTCAAAATCTATTAGAATTGTCTGGGTATCTTGTGTTCTAATGAGGCAGCTATTTCTGGGCTCCTGCATGGAAGCCAGTGTCAGGACCAAGTCATGATTAGAAGCCTAGCACTTACTCCTTCAGAAGATACTGCATTATTAGCTACACATCTATATGACAAAGTCTATAAAATCTCTGAACCCTGTGGTCAACTGAATTCGTGAACACCATCATGTGTTAAGAAATTGGTACATGCCACCTACATGGGCACAGACACTCCTGTATTCAGGATTGCTGTAAACCTCACCTTCTGTATCTCTTTTTCTGGCTGTTCAGCTGCATCCTTTATCATACACTTCATTAATATAATAAAATGTTAAGCAGAAGTGTATCCTTGAGATCTGCCAGCAACTCTAGAGAATTCATCATATCCAAAGAAGGGGTATGGGAGTCTCCAAACTATACAGCCTACTATAGGTCTAGATTTGCTTTGGTATTTAAAGTATGTGAGGATAGTCAGTCTTTGGAGATTGAATCATTAACTTTTGGGATGACTCACACTCAGAAAGTATCAAAATTGAGTGAAATTGTAAAGACACCCCAGAAGTTCTCACTGGAAAACTGCTTTGTGGGAGGGGAAAAATCTTAAACATCTGTTGTCCTAAGTGTTCTTTGTCTTAGGACTACAACAGGAAAAACAGGCTGTTGTTTTTTCCTATTTCACACTAAGACTAGATTTTGATGGATAGTTTCATGTAAATCAAATGTAAAAATAACTGACTAGTTAATTATCCAGAAGGATTATAGATTAATGCATTCTGAAAATTTAATTGCCAAGTAGACCAGAAATTTGTAAGAACTCATTAGCTAATACCCTTCTTTCTGATTGGGAAGCCCAATTTAAGATAAGAAAAGTGTGAAACCAGTAAATATTTATGAAATCAAATTGAGGATTTCTTTGCTTTTGTTTTATGTAGATGCTCAACCATCAAGCACATAACAGATGCTCACCAAGTATTTTTCATTGTCCTTAGTTCTCAATTCAATCATTTGGTGTTTGGAGTTTATAAACTAGTTCTATGATGATTGTTTAAGGAGTTAGCTGATTTAAAAACTAAAAATTGACAGAGTTTTGAGAAAGCTTTGAAAGATGGGCTATCTATCATGAGTTACATCTGCTATCCTGAAATAAAGTATATAGCCAAAACATGTTAACACACAATATTTAGTGAATCAGAGCAACTTTCAATGAACCTTAATACAATGTAGATTGCAGAGATAATGATTGTTCTTTTTGGAGTCTATACTGACAAGTCCAGTCATTAAAAAATGAGATATCATAGTTATAAGAGTGACATAATGATGCAGTGAATGGTCAGTCTTCACCCCATCCATAACTTATTCCTTTTAGAATATAAAGGGACTCTTCTTCTTCAATGTTTTCACTATTGAAGTAAAAACATAACAAAAAAAACCCTAAAAGATAGGTTAAGAGAAGAATATTAAAAACAGTAGATCATTTGGGTTAACTGCCTTTGGAATGTGCTAATTTTACAAAACTATCTTTTCTTCAGTTCTTTTATATTTTTTGTTATCCTTAAAATTAATTTTAGATTTTAGCATCTTAATTCATCAACACCACTTCTTAGAAGAATTTATAACACACACACACACACACACACAAATTACAATTCACTATGAGACCAAACTATATTTTGAAATGAAAAAATGTATGCTTGAATTGAAAGCTAATATAAAAAACTGTGCATGCAAACAGCCTGATATTCATTAAGTTTTGTAAATCCATGCAATAATTTGTTTTCATTACATTTTGAGGTATGTTGAAAATTCAAGCAGAAATAACTCAATGTATATATACCATAAGAATATTTTAAATTAAATTAATTTATTTGTTAATCCACTTGAGTAGAAGCATTAACTTAACATTGGTATATTTTTCTCCTGTTTGATTTTCCAATCTTTTGTTGTGGATTCAGCAATCTCTAGCTTTCATTTGAGTTGATTGCTTACGATTTTCTAGAACCAAGATCCTTGGGAGTGATTCAGTTGAGATGAAATTATAATTGTATGGTTTTCATAGCATTCCGTTGACAAGATTTACAGTGATTGATACTGATAACCCAAAAGAGAATATTTTATTTTACTACTTTTTATCATGAGATATGACTTTTTCATTTAAATGGCTGTTTTGGAACATTAATAAATTCATAGAAAAAAGTACCATCATTTTTACCATATAAATTATTTGAGAGAAAACAAATAAATCCCTAATTTTCTTTGTTCACCTATCGTATTCTTTGAAGAAAGACTCCATTTTATGAAGGAACCATAAACTATTCCTACAAATGGAGAAGGGATTTAGAATCATCTATCTGCATCTCATTCCCAATTCAAGAATGTCTTATTCAAGTTCCCTGATTAATGAAAATTCAGTGGCCACTGGAGCACTGCCAGACACGTAAGCTCACTAGTTCCCCTCAACTAATAATGTGAACATTGCTCTTTATTTTGTGGTTTTCTTCCTTGTACAATATATTCCTTCACTCAACAAATATTTATGGACCCTGGTGCTAGGAATAAATAATTAAATAAGGCACCAAGCTTGCATTTAAGAACTTGTCATCAAACAAAAAAGTGCACTAACTGCTGTTAATTCTTATCTCGACACAGAGGACTGAAATATTTGAAGAGACATGTGCCCCTGTATTTTTTCTTCTAAGCTAGAAGTCTGCAGGCAAGAAAATAGTTGCTCAGATGACTGTTTGCAGGCACATGATGCCTGTCACATTCCTTTCATACTTTCTACTTCAGAGATAATTTATAAATATGAAACTAAATCTTAATACTATAACTTGAGGTTTGGATGATGGTATGAAGAAATAAGTGGAATTATTTCTTCCTTTCATTCCCTCCTATATCTTCAGTATTATGTTTTGAAGTCTATTGTGTCAGGGTACAAATTACATTTTCTATTATTCTTTCTGGCATTTAACCACTCATTATATTAATCATTTCCTTTTATACAAGATAATCTGATAAACTGATAAAAATTGAGGACAATGATAAAACCCTAAGCTATCTGCTTAGGACCTCTATTAGAATATGAGGCCTATGAAAAAAATTGTGCATACATTTTTAAGGAGGTAATTCTGAGTTTTAATCTCATATTCAAATAGTCTGGAGACTTCATTCTCCCCAAATATATTTAAGAACTAGTGCTCAAAACTACATTAATATTATCAAAATTGCCACCAGATCTAAATATAGACTAAAACAAATCCATCTACTGTGTGATACAATCTTCCTCCAAATCATGATTTTAGTATTACATTTATAATCTACAATAAGCAAATTCTTTACTTACCATTAAAATGTTTCACATGAAAGAACATTGGTATAGTAAATTCTAAAGAAAAAGCAAAACAAGGGCACTTGTTTCTATCAGGTGTGAAAATATTTTAACTATCCTGAGACAACATTTTGAATTAGTGCATTCATGGAATATGTTTTTTTAAAAAAAAAAAAAAACTTTATTTTATATATTTATTTTATGTGGTGCTGAGGATCAAACCCAGGGCCTCACACATGCTGAGTGAGCGCTCTACCACTGAGCCACAACTCCAGCCTCATGGAATATGTTTTTAATGAACACATGTCCCCTTAATCACAAAAATCTGAGGTTGAAAAATATTTTCTTGAACTTTCATGATAGACTTTGAAGGAAATACATAATATTTCAGCAATAAAAATCAACAATGTCTTGTAAATAAATTTAACAAATATGTTTATATGTTTAATTTAAAAATGTACTGTTTTAATAATAAGAACCTGACTGTGATCTGGGTTATTCACACTCCTTTATTTGAAATTTTTCCCATAATAACTGTTTCTCATCATGATACTTATCATATTTTTGTCCATGATACTTATCATATTTTTGTCCTTTACTCCTAACCTTTAAGTTTTATGAATGCATAGGTCATTTCTATCTTAGTCTCCATTACTTCTCCAAACTGTCACATGGTACCTAGCTTATGATGCATAAGCAACAAGTATTTTCTTATTGAATTTCAAGTCATAATGAAGGTGAAAAAAGGGAAACAAAAATTAGGAACTTCACCTAAACATTGAAATAATTAACTTTGCTTGACTTGGCTACATTTTACCCCTGAGAAAATTAAGAGGGCAGAAAAAATAATTTCTAGGTTTCAACTCAAATGTGGACTTTTCATTATTTCATGTGTTGTCTAAGACTTGGCATGTATTAAAAGTATATGTAGAACGTTCTTTCCCAAAAGATCTCATTAAATTTTAAGCCAGGCTTGACAAGCATGGATATTAGGAGAGCCCAGGTGCTTGCTGGTTTGAACACCACATTCTTTTCAACAATATATAAGCTGCTTTCCAGGGCAGTGAAACTTACTACAGCCCTTCACACTTATCTTCCCACAGTGGATGGGTGGCCATGCACTTCCTGGAGAATGAGCACAAACTCTGCAGTGGGCACAAGGAGCTGGCTCAATTCTATGGGAATTAGGAGTAGCTACAGTCTCGCTGTGTTTTGGGCATAATGGACTCCTTTAATTACACATCTACAGGGCTTCCTTAGCTGCTAGGAGACCCCACTCAAGTGCTCAATGAAGGAAACCCTCTTGATTCAAAGACTCAGGATATGCGTATTTGAATACCCACTGCATCCTGCCCCCCTGGTGCCACTTTAGCCCTCTGTGGCCTGCAGATGGCCCGGCCTGGCAAACACTCTCCTTGTTCAAAGGGAGATTAGCAGGTGTTAAAGACCACTGGCTTCTAATCAAGGATTTCCTCTAATATAATCAGAAAAATGAAAGAACATGGAAAAGGAAAGTTATAGATAGAAAGTAAGCAGCTGTTTGAAGCATTTTATGTAGGAAGTAGATACTCATGGATTTTTGATGCACAGAAACCCTTAGAAACCCTCTGGCTAAGACAGGAGACTTCCTGTAATCTGACCAGCAGACTTCACTTGCCTGGTCCCTTTGTGCCCCTGAATTGAACTATTGTACATTTTAATAGACTATCATTCATATAAATATGAATTAGCAATGGATAATCACATAATTATTCATTCAAAGATCACAATTAAGTTTTTAAGTGTGCATATGTTTGGGGGTCCTTTTATTTGTATCTAAATTATCTAAGGCTATTGCAACAATTGTTCACAACAATTTGCAATCCTATCCAAGTAAAATGAAAGTTATCTATACCTAGAATTACTTTTTATTTGTGTTTACTTTTAAAATATTATTAACACTTTATTTCAATACATTTTATTTTTCATGCATGTAGAATAACTCTTTGCTTAGGATGGGAGGCAGATTCATTTTCTAAAAATAACAACTTGTCCCAGGACTCATTATTATATAATATAATGAATGGAAAAAATAATACTCAGTATTGATAATGCCCCTCCCACCAGTATGATCAATAGTCCTTAAGTATTCTCTTTACCATGGTATTCTCTGACCTATGTTTTTCAGAATTTTTCTACTGATATGGTCATCAAGCTAATCTCTTTAGTAATCAAAATTCTCTACAATCTGATCTATTTCCAGATTTTTAATGTTAGTCCTAATATATTTCCAATATTAATCTTTTTCTATCATAAAATTCGTTTCTTTGCTAGATATTTCACATTTTCTGGTCAAATCCACCAAGATAATTTAAGAATGCCTGTGGCATAGCTCAGGGGAAAATATGTCTTAATTTTTTATTCATAAATGAAACATTTAAAATCAAACCAAATACATTTTTTTTTTCTGCCTAGCATACTATGTTTGATTCTTATAAAAAGAAGATTAAGAGAATCAGAGAGATAGTCTATTTGGTTCCAATGTTTCTGAGTCAGAGTTTCTGACAAAATGTCTTCAAAAAGCTAACTGACTCTCAAATACTCATTGCCTCATGGAGAACTGCAGGGTGACAGCTCGGGTGCCAGCTGTTTACTTAGTGTGGCTTGCATGACAGTTAAAAGAGTATGTGTATTGTACTTTTTATATTCTATGCTTATGATCACAATTTGATGTTTAAAACAATTTTAAAATAATTTTAAATATTAAAAACATGATTAAAATTTTCCAGTAACATTTATATTGTTGTGTATATATGGTCACTAATTTTGTAATATAGTGCATAGTTTTAAAAACAGAAAACATTTCTCTATTACCAGTAAAAACTCAATTTTTCATTGTGTACTAGATCTTAGGCAGTATTTTCATGAAAGAATGTTTAATTTTATTTTGTTGAACTTATTGTAATATTCATTTTCGGACATTGTAAGTATTATACTTATTTGGCAAATGGAAAACAGATTCAAAGCAGTGAAGTAGATTATATATACTCACCTATTCAGTAAGAGTCAAGGACATTATTAAATGAGATCTACACAAGTACAATGTCTCCTATTTTAATATAATCTACACTATAAGCCTTGGTTTGAAAACACACCTAGTTTAACTTTTTCTACAGATAGGTCTGAGCTCAAGTCTGTGGAGTTGTGATGTTTTTTATTTTAATACCCAACTTTTACATCTTGGTCTTCACTCCTTAAAGAAGAAATGTCCCACAAAATGCAGTCATTCTGTGATGTTTTAAAAAAGGACTTTTGAAACTCTAGTATCTCATAAATTAAGCATTTTCCATGCATATTCTGTGTCTTCTGTTCCCTAAAGGCATTATATATTACTTGTTCTTCAAAAGGCTCATTTATAATATTGCAGGCTAATACGTGCAAATCATATATATATGATGCATGAGGAAAAGAAATTTTGAAAAAAAATTTGCCTTTAAAAAATAGCCTGCTTAAGATATTTAGACAGTATCAGAAGAAACATTTAAAACATTAAATATTACATAAATCCATTATAATTGGATTGCCAAAATGAGGTTACCAAAATGTTAAGCCACTTTGTAGTTTTTATTGCCTATTTGTAATTATCTACTGTACAATTAAGTCATTTCATATGACAGAGGATGACAAACTTCATAGTTATTATCTAAGAGACATACTCAAATTTTCTTTCCATGGAGATAACTTTATAAATATATATATATCAAACTGCACTAATATTGCTTCAAGGGTAAATCTTACCTTTCTAGAAAGTGTTACTTAGGAGGATTACATAACTCAACAGCTGAGTCGAAATGGCCCCTGGCATTTTGCCAGAAGTAGTGGTTGAGAGGTTACGCCAGTGACCCATTAAGATGATGACTTTTGAGTTCTCACGGAGTTCCTGTTGAGTTCTGGTTGATCTCTCTGGGGATTCCTGAAGAGTTCGAGTTGGTTGGTGGAGTTCCGGTGGGGGAGTTCCAATTGGTGTGTGGTATCGCTGGAAAGCCGCGTGAGTGGCGTTTGGGGGAGTTCGGAAATAAAGTTTGTTCCTGTTTGAGTGGCTCGTGATTTGTGCCCAGCCAGACTGAGGCACAACAGGATGGCTATGTAAAAATATATGTATTTATCTCCATATATATACCCGGTTCCAGGTGATTCTCCAGAAATGGATGACTATACAAATTAAAAAGACATAGGAAACACAATTTACTCTATATGAGGTTACACTAGAAAAACATCCAAGATTCTACTCAACTTGGGTTTTGAACATCTTTTGTTTATTGAAATTAATAGAAAAAATATAAAAAATGAAACATTTAGAAAATCAAGAGCAGAATGGATCATTGATGAATAAATACCATTTATCACAATACCTGCAGTGAAAATTGCATTGGTATCCTAGTCAAAAAGAAAAAGAAATTCTTAAAAATTTACTGTGAAGCTATTAAAAACATTAGGTATCTGTCAATGCTGATGTCTCTCCAATTTCTAACTTTTTCATCTTCATCTGAACTCTATGCCTTTTTAAATAGCTACTAGGTTGACATTTTAAATATATTTCAATAAAAATAATAAAATTTCAACACCTCCCTCTATCGGTAATCATGCTGCTCTGTGACATATTTCATTATTCTCTTTTTATTTATAAGATAATACTATTTCAATAAATCATACTTGTTATTTTTTAACTCTGTAACACATTTGCTGTCCTGGAAGACAACATTAATAACAAATTATTCCATCTTAAAAGCTTATAAATAAAGATATTCCATTTATTAAGTAATATGACATAATCACTTTAAATGCCTGAGATAAATATCATTTTGAGGTTTGTTTTTATTGGTCATCAATGTTTAAAACTTTGCACTTTAGAATTTCTGCCTGAGTTCAGAACCTGAATTTTTTATTTAATATCTTGGCCTTGGGCATGATGCTTAACCTTTTTGTGATTTAGTTTCCCTTTGTAAAAAAGAAGACTATTAAATGAGTTAATAAGAATTAAATTCTTAGAACAATACATTTGAATAATAGACATACTCAGTAAATATTTATGATTATTATTATTACTCACTTTTTCTGCTGCCTTCTTGAATATTAACCAGAAATTTAAGAAGAAGAAGAAGAAGAAGAAAAATTGAAGTGATTGGCCTTATTTCCTATCCTAGATATATTATTAAGATTCAACCAAAAATTTTATCAAGTGTACTCAAAACCTTGTACCCAAGAGTGATAAGATGGACATGCTTTAAAATAATTTGGCACATTGTTATAAAGGTACAGTGAACACACATTGTTGAGTTGTGTAATATTTCACTTTGAGTGAATGAGTATCTACAGAAAAGAGATAACTTTAAATTGTCTAATCTTTAACCACAGTGCACAGAGCATGGACAATATTCAGACCTGAGATTCCTGTGACAGCTGAATTAAGTAGTCTGGTATTTCAGTCTCAGGATACACACAAGGGCCATGCAAATAAATAAATTTTGGCATATTGGCAGATGTCGCCAGCAAGCCATGGGCTGTGTGCGTGAGCTATGAGCATTTGAGCATTTGGAAGCACTAGCCTGGCGTTGTGTGCTCTTTGGGCCATGCAACACATGTGGACACTCTCCTCTCACTCTGCCTTTCATCCCACACAGCACCTGAGATGGGTGTGGTCTTCCAAGATGTCAGTCAATCTACTGACTGCAAGACATCACCAAGCAACCCCCTGAAACCTGACCCTTTGCCTTATTTGTGTTGAACTTTCTCGAATGTCTTTCCCCTTAATAAATAGGAGGGTTTCAGGCTTGCTCTCTCTCTCTTTTCCAATGGACCCTTAAGGTCAAGAGCCATCCTGGATTTTGAAAAGGTATTTCTGTGTGTTGTTGCGTGCTTCTTTGGCAGTTTTCTCAGTTATTGATGTAGCCAGGTTTTGTGAACCCAGCATAGGTCACCAGCCCGGCTAGCTGACCATAGGCGGAGATCAGTCTGAAAGAAGAGAAAGAATGTGCATGTTACTGAACAAACAAAGGCTGGGTCAGAGATTCACAAATGTATTCTGGAATGAGGCAGGAAAGAAGTACTATGGAGCTTTATCACCTAATAAAATCAGTATTACCTAGTTGTTTCTTTGTATTTCACTATGAGTCAGTTACTATACTAGCTTTACATGCAATATCTAAATTTATCTTTCTTGCAAGGCAATGAAGTCAGCGTTTTATAAATTATGTAATCAAAGTTCACAGTAGGTTGCTGAGAGCCATAGCCAAGTAGGAATGACGCATGGCAATTTCTTTGTCAGCCTACCCAATGTTGCTTAGAGGGAGGACTCTCCATTGTGGAAATGGGCTTGCCTTGGACCCAGGTCATTTGAAGTGACATTGCATGAATGTTTGAGAAAGGTGACCCTGCTCAAGGACCAGGGTGAATCCGGGTTTAGGGAGGATCCTGCTGGATTAGGGTGGGTCCAGGTTTAGGGTGTATCCTGCTGGGAATAGAGAGTATCCTGCTGCCTCAGGCGCCCGCCTGCTCCTTGAGTTCCCGTTGAGTTCTCACTGGATTCAGAGAGTATTTTGGGATGCAGAGCCCTGTGGAGGTGTGGATTTTCCCCAGAACGTGTGTGTAGAGTGCCAGTGACAGTTTGAGAATAAAGAGTTGCTGTTTGAATCTACAAGGCTGTGAGTGGCTCGTGATTTTGTGCCCAGCTAGACTGCGGCAGTAGGTAAATGGTAAATGTTGGATATCTAAGTAAAATCTGACTTCAAACTATCCAAGATATTTTAGGACATGTATAGGTAAAAGGGGATATTCAATTAGATATGTCAGTTTTCAATAATACTAACAAGAGGAAAGCATGAGAAGATTAATATTAAAGATGAGTTAACAAGAAGATTTATGTCAAAAATGCATTTCCTCTTTTTGCTATAAAATTACTGCAAATATAAATACTCTAAAACAACACAAGTCAATTATCTTAAAATTCTGTTTGTCATGAGTCTGAAATGGGTTTCACCAGTCAACAACCATGGTGCTGACAGTGGTACACTTCTTTCTGGAACTTCAGAAGAGGATCTATTTTCTTGCATTTTCTACATTCTAAAAACTTCCTGAACTCTGAATCCTTTCATCCTCAAAGACAGCAATGGCTAGTTGCCTCTTTCTTACTTCTGATTATTCTAATTTGTCTCTTTTCCACTTTTAAAGACTCTTTGATTACTTTTGGTCTTGATAATCCAGCATAATATATATCTATCTTGAGATTATAATTAGCAACCTTCATTCCATCTGCTACCTTAAATCTCCTTTTTTTTTCATTGAGCATAATATATTAATAGATTATAAGAATTATGATGTAGACCTTGGTGGGAAACCACTAATCTGACAACAGAAGTGAGGAAGACACAAAGACCCTGGGCAGCAATTTTCAGGGCTCATCAAGAAACTGAGATACATGGCTGAAATTCAACAGTGTAAGACTATGTCACACAGGCCAAGGTTCTCCACTATTCCTCTGGGGCAAATTACTTAAAATATAACTATTACACTTCATTAAGGATCTAAAGGATGATGTGCAAACCAGGAGTTAGCAAATATGTGTTGTTGGGTCCCAGCAACAGTTCTATGTTTGGGTTTTTGGTTTTCTGTGTAACTGACAGATCTGGGCCTGCAATTCTCTGAGACTACTAGACCTGAGTTGTGCCTATTTCTTTCCAATGGGACAGACACTTACACTGAATGCCTACTGCTCCTGTTGTTTCTTCTTGCACTGATTTGTGTCAGCTATTTGTGATATCTCTTCTTGCATCTATATTTTCATATAGAACAAAAATATCTCTTCAAAAGTAGAGAAATAAAAGGTGGACCAAAAAGGCCATGTGTCTTAAGAAAAACATTAAAGTGTATTCCTCTACTAATAAAAGTGGATAGTAAGCAAAGAAATTGCATCTGGAAGCCAGCCTGCTTCATTCATTCATATGACCTGCTTGTCCTCTATGGTTTTGAGATTGTAACACTTGATCTTTGTTTCCTAGGGAATCGTCATGTAACACTTGATCTTTGTTTCCTAGGGAATATTCATCCCCCTTGGGGGCTTTTGAGAAATTGCAACACTGTATCTGGCAACAATCAAGCATTTTTAACTTCAGGGTGATTTTGAAAGAACAGCCATGTAATGATTTTAGCTGGAGATTTTATTGAGCAAAGTAGAATTGCATGTTTTCATCAAATATTTACTGAGGAGGAATCACACTATATTGCTTTATTGAAAGTTTTCATTTTCCTTTAAAATGCTTTTTTTAAAGTGTATCTTATAAAATAAAAATTATTTTGAGTCAAAATGGATACCGTAAAATGGGAAGTACCGCAAAGGAAAATGTTTAATGAGTGAATTTAAACATTTGATGCAAATTAGAAATGAAGGCAACTTTAGGTGGCTAGAAATAAAGGCAGAAATGAAAAAAAAATGATAAAAATGGATTGAAAAATCATCCCATTAAAAATAAATCCATCATAAGGAATCATACTACTGACTATGTGGCATGTAGTTTTAGCATTTAGCTATCCATTTATTTTTTTTAGGCATACATTCTTTCATTTCTCCATTCATTCTGAATTTATTAAGGACTTTAGAAGATACCAAGCTTAATAAGATACAAACAATTTCTAAGCTCAAATATTTCATCATCAGAGAAAACATACTCTGATTCTAAACTCAATTTACTTACTTAAGAGTCTCCTAAAATTCAAATCCTAATATCTCGTGTGTTTTCTGAACATGGCTTTATTTCACCTTCATTCCTGAATGACTGATAGAATTGCATACTTTACATATGACAGGTGTTTTCCTTTTCCACAAGATAATATTTTGTTTTCCCTTTTTTATTTGTTGCTGATATGATATCTGCTTTGAATCAAATAATCCTTAGAAAGTTCATTTTCCCCTAAATTTTTTTTAAGATTGTGTTTTGGGCTGGGGGTATAACTCAGTGGTTGAGCACTTACCTAGGATGCATGAGAATGTGGGTTCAAGCTCCAACACTTCCAAAGAAAAGAAAGGAAGAAGAAAAGTGTAAAACTTTACTTTTTTAGGTACTGGGGATTGAACCCAATACACTTTACCACTGAGCTACCTCCTTTCTGGCCTCCCAAGTTTCTGGAATTGTAGGTTTGTTCCATCACACGCAGCTAGAAGTTCTACTTAATTGACTACATTGGTTCTTGTTCACACTATCTGAGACACAATATGCTACTTATAAGTTATAGACATATTTCTTTCTTCAAGCTCTTCAAATCACCAATAATTACCTCTTTAAATATCATTGCCATTTCTCATGTTACTGTGTGTCTGAAAGTTCTAACAAGCATTAGACCTGCTTCTTTGTTCATTGTATTCCTAATCCTTCTTTAATGTTTTCTAGACCTATATCTCCTTGTTTTTATTTCATTTTGAATGTAATTGGCTATTAAGGATACTAAATTATTTTTTGCCTATAATGAAATTTTAGGTTTTTTGATCACAATAACCCCTTGTTTCTGAAATATAATTTGTGCTAGTTCTTTTTCAAAGCTACCTGTTCTTATTTCATATATTCTAGTATTTTGTTGATCCATACATATTATTTGAATTCCTAAATAATCTAAAATATACCCATGTTCTAGTATTTTTTTAAATGGTTTCATCATATCCAATTGTTTAGAGGGAAATGTTTTGTGTTTTTTTTTTATATTTTATTAACCATTTTTCTTCCATTTTTACTTGCATTTACTTTTTTTCAGGTATTCTTTTTTTCTAAATAATATTCTTAGTTCTTCTTCAGTGAGTTATATTTTTGACAGTAGTTCTATCAACCCTGAGTTGTAAAAGGTTTTGAACAGATTATTTTGTCCACTTTCTCAAGAGTTCTAAGGATGTAAATTCCTCTATTTTATGTTAATTCCTTGGCTTGGATTCCTGTACTATGATGTAGTATTAATTTGGAACCCATAAGCATGCGTAAAACAGGATTGCAACTTCAAATTCTCATCAGTTATTTATTTCCTCTTCTCATGGCTTTGACAAATATAAAGTGTCCTAAGTGTTCACCTGACCTACAGGCAGAGCTTTTTGAGTTACTTTCCATTGATGGGACATCTCCTCTGGGTATAGTGAGTGGCTAAAATCTGACAACCACTTGCAAAATTGATGTTGAATGTCCTATTTGGGCTGGTTCCAACAAGGCCCCAACTCAAGTGCAAGATTCTCTCAAATTTCTCTAGCATGAACACTTTTTCTTCATTATTTGTTTTGATAGCTGTGTATTTCCATTTATATATTTAAACACTGATTTTAAAATTTTAAAGGCTTACTGGATCTTTCTCTATAAGTGTATAGACTGGCAAATTTGCAGCAGGTACAATTACTCTTGTGGCTGAAAAACCTAATGCTATGGATTTTTATTAATTTATGAGCTACCTCCAGTAGGTAAAATACTTCTGATAATTAAATTAATGTTTTGTTTATGCACTACTACTAGCTATTTTAGTAACTATTTACTATTTAGTAACTATTTCCTAACCAGGAAGAATTAACATAATTTAATAATTAAAGCAGTTATCTTATTAAAATTCTGACATATAATTTATCAATGAATTTTTATATCCTTGGAAGCAGATGTATAATTCATGAAACTTTCTTGTTTCTATTCAATTTTCTAAGATAGTCTAAAATTTGTTTTGATACTCTCAGACGAATGGAGTTGTTATAAATATTAGTTAATGAATTTTGCTATTAGTAATGATATTATTTAGTTATCTTAGATAACAGACTACTCTGCTTTACTAAGCACAAAGAGAACAGCAAACTTTAATTCTTACTCATGGTCATTAAAAAGTAATATGTTCACACTCACAAAAAATGTAATATGTTCACTTATATATAGCTACACATAAGCTTAAATAAGATACAATGGAATCAATGAAAATCTGCATTAACTTTGAAGGATTTTTAAAATATTAAAGAAATATTGTATTTGATATTAAGACTGTTGAAACTTTCTTCTCATTGGTCTCATTATAGAACATTCCTTCAATCCAATGTCAAATTCTATCCAATCTTTAATAAAATGGTGCTCACTTAGAATAATATCAAATAATATCATATAATTAAACTGTTTCACATTCTCAAAGTTTGAGATGAGTTTAGTCAAGTGTACTGACAGTTAGTTGTAATTTTTTTTAAAATAGGAGTCTCCTTTTTTCTTCCTCTCTCTACTTTCCTACAAGTTTAGACAAGATTAAAGGCTTCAAAAAGGCACTCAGAAAGCTAATTGGAAGAACTATAAAGTAAACCAAATTCAACATGCTTATTAAGTTGGAAGTAGTCAAATCTCTTCAGCTAGAGAAAAGATTAAAGGCTAAGTAAAAGGATCCTGAAGGGCTCTTGACACCCAGATGCCCTCAAGTTCCAAGGACCTAGGGTGGATCCATATATAGAAGTCTGAGTACAGGACCTTAACAAAAAAAGGTTTCTTCACACAGAACAAAACCTTCGATATCATTTGACACATTTTTTATGTAACCCTAAATGCTTTCAATGTTAAGAAAAGTACAAGTTGAATTAAATGGCTATGTCTTCCTCAAACCTGGAGAAAGAATAAGAATTAGATTAAGCTATTAAAAATGACTGAGATAAGTACACACAAATACTCATCTCAATTTCTTTAACTCTCAGTTAACTATGCATGATTTTGCAAACCTGGTGAATAAAATGTAATGAGCAATTTTTAAAATTTTCTTTAAATAGAAAAACTGCATACTACTCCTGGTATTTTTCAATCCTTATTCATTCATCTTCAGATTTCTCAAAATTTAAAAAAAATTCATAGCATCTCATATATGAATATGCTATTAATAAACTTACAGAGGTAATGACTTCTTTTATCCTCATTATGCATTTATAAACTAATAATTACAATATTTTCATTTTAATGTTATTGTAAAAATAAAAATACTGTGTATGATGTACAGTTTTGTAAACTGTACATTCCATAAAACTACTAGAATTTAAAGCTGCCTCAAAGAGATAAACTTCAGTTTGTCCCTCTTTAAAGCTTACTTGGTGTATGTTTTAATATTTTTGTCTTCAAATGTAGTCAGGATCCCCATTTTCTGAAATATATATATATATATATATATATATATATATATATATATATATATANTCAGTTTGAATTTTAGAAAAGTTCACACCCAAACTTAGGGGTGGACCTAGTCATTACACATGAAGCATGAACTAAGAAATCAGTGATCTAGTTCTGTGTGCATGACAAAGGCATTTTGGTACAACATAGGGAGAAGAAAAATCAGACAGGAGGAGATGGAGAATGAGGGAGAGAACCAGTGATATAGCATAGTAAATGGGAGGTATTTTTAAACGTGTGTGTATATGTGTATGTGTGTGTGAAATATATATATATATATATATATTTCACACACACATACACATATACACACACGTTTAAAAATACCTCCCATTTACTATGCTATATCACTGGTTCTCTCCCTCATTCTCCATCTCCTCCTGTCTGATTTTTCTTCTCCCTATGTTGTACCAAAATGCCTTTGTCATGCACACAGAACTAGATCACTGATTTCTTAGTTCATGCTTCATGTGTAATGACTAGGTCCACCCCTAAGTTTGGGTGTGAACTTTTCTAAAATTCAAACTGAATAGTAATCGTTGAATTCCACTACGTAATCTCTCATATATTCATGGCTTCTTTCAATAAATATTTTCTGAAAAGTGAATGACTGAATGTTAAAAATTATTAGATAGTAGTAGTTAGAAACGAAAGACAAATCTCTGCTCAAAAGAAGCCTAAGATTTAATGAAGTAGATGGATAAGTAGAGTATCAATTACTCTGTAAAGCTCCTATGATATAGAATATACAGAGGAATGAAATTGTGCTGAATGGAAATGTCATCAGGACTCTGGTGGGGCATTGTGGATAGCACAAGGAACTTGTCTTCCTCCAAAGACTCCTGAAGAAAGAGAATATTAAATAGAAATTTGAAGGCAGGTAGAATTTTGCTAGAGAACGAAGAGGGAGAATGCTATTCTCACAAGGAAGTAAAGAGTTACAGAATACAAGAAATACAAATGAGCTTCAAAGGATTTTACGTGGTAGAAGTGCAGGGAATATATTGAGATCTTTGAATAATGAGATTAGAAAGGTAAGTAAGAGGCAGATAAGGAAGAAGCTGAAATATAATACCAGGAAATTTATATATGATGTTTAAATAAATTTTAGAAATGGGATGACAAAACTTTTAGTTTATTGCAACATCACTATAGCTGCAAAGTAAAAATACTGGGATCAAGGGGGAACAAAACTGGAGGCAAGAGGTGACCCACTTTGGAATGATCTTGGCAACAAATGAAAAGGGAATCAGAGACAATACCTCTGTTGTTTTCCTGAGGGATAAGGGAAAAAGACAAGGTGCTGTTTTGCATCCCTGGATTACTGATGGAACCCTTCAAAAACACGGAATATAAGATTAAAAGAAATTTGTAGTAGGTATACTATAATTACACAGAATTACTTTTTGGTGGATAGTGACAGAAGACTCCAAATAGCAGTGACTTACGTAAGGCAGAAGCTTATTTCATATAATAGTGCAAAAATATATTCTTGGATGTTTGAGTTCTTCACATGGTCTGGGACTAAATTTCCTTTGACCATGTTCTCTGCTTGTACAGCTGCTGTTCCCATATCCTTCTCATAACTTAATATCACTTGCCACAAGTAGGACAAAACTTGCCTTTGTGGGTCTTGGCTATGCATGGACACAGAAAGTTACATAGAATTTCTGCTTCCATTTCAGTGGTCAATACTTAATTTCAAGGCCAGATTTTCATGCATGGGGGTACATGCCCAGAAAGAATCTGAATATTTTATTACTGAAGAATAAGGGACTACTTGCTATCTCTGCTATAACCAATAAATTCAGTAGTTTTGAAGTCAAGAACAAGATTTCCTGATGATGACCATGCAGGCTCAAAAGTCAGAAAGACACCTGAGATTAAAATAAGAAATGCAGTGGTTAAAGGGACATGACTTAAGGAGACCACACAGACATAGAAACACACAGAAAGACACACACATGTGCACACACATATATGCATGAACACAAAATATATAGAATATAAAAATGCTTTGATAATAAAAGAAATATCTAGTGACCAAGGCCTTTATATTTTTCTATTATTTGGGGGGTCTCTGTTCTCGGCTCTTTCTCTGAGCTTAGATTACTTTTTCTTATATCTTGCTTTGCTTTTTGAGAGTAATTGTCTGGGAACTTTCCATGCTTGATTCTCCAATCTTCTTCAATTATATTCACTTTGATGTTGTGTATACACAAGTGGATTTAACTACCACCAATATGCTGATGACTCTCCAATTTATATCTCCTTTGTTATGATGCTCTCTTCAGAGAATATGTAACATCTGTCTAGGACTTCTAGTCAGATCCCTAATCCACATCTGATAGCTAATATGCTTTTTTTTTTTTTACATCTGATAGCTAACATGCCTTTTTTATGCCTTTAAAAAACCTTCAATTCTATCTCAACACATAACATCATTCCCCTGAACTAAATGAAAACCCAAAAACATTTTTTTTACTATCTCCATGCTTCAAATCATTGCAGTATTTTCTTAGATATTAAATTTTTTATTATACCTAACAAGTTGAAATTTCCTGTGGAAAGGAATATAACTTTTATTTCTCTCTAGACTTTTATGTGTTTAATATCTAGCATTTTTTTAAATAAACACTAATAACTGTAAAATACAATGACACAAACACAGAACATGGAAAGTGACATAATGAAGAAGCATTTGACGATTTTTCATTTGAAAACACTGTACTTTAGTAGTAGGAATGATGTAAAAGCTCTTTCTCTTCAGCTAGTTTTCTTTCAATACATTGATAATGTGTGATGAATATGCATGACAGTATTCTTCATCCGATGGAGATTATGCTCTTATAAGAAAATGGAGCTCAGTATTTTTGAGCAAAGCAAATGTACCACGCTAATAATTGTATGAAATCACATTCATACTACTTCATTTTTGTCAAACTAAAAATCACTCTGCATTATTCCATCTCTAGGCATGTCCTGAGCATGTATAAGTGCATAAGATCCTAAAAAGAAACCCTAAGTATAAAGAATTCATCTTCTGCTGGAGGATCCTTCAGTTCTGAATAAGAAAACAAGGCCCAGGAACATAAGAAATACTCTTAGCTCATCCTGAGAAAAGTACACATAATAATTGAGGTAACAATTTGATGAAAAGAGTAAGTTTGTGGGTGAGGAAAGACTACACCAAGTGATTGAACAATGCAAACTCTAAAACTTCTTTGTACAAGGAATCAAGGACAGGGTATGCCAAAAGGAACCCTCAGTATAGATGAAGATAGGAACCTCAAAAGGAGAGCAGCACAGTGGGTGACTAAATTCAGGCAGGGCAGGCAGGCTTACCCTCCTTTTATCAAATTTTTACCAATATTTTGGTAATTTTATTATTAAATCAATAACTATGTCCCTTTTCCAGACAGAAAATCATTGTCTTTCATATTTTATAAGAATTTTGCAGAAGTAGTATACTACCTATGTCCAAGTTTTCTTAAGCCTACACTCTGTGTAAATTAATATTAATGTGCTGCTGCTCATTTGTAATTAAAATTAGGAAATAAAACCTTAAATTTTATTTGCCTGATTACATAATACCAGAGAAAAAGTGATGACATATCTGAAATGTACAGAGTGTATATTAAAAATAGTTAATTATGTAGGGGGCAATGCAAGGTAATAAGTGCTCTTTAAATGGAAAAAAATTGAGATAGTGTCAGCCAAATTTCATTATTAGTTAATTCCACATGACTCTATGGCAAAAATCAGCTACTCATGTGGAACTTCTATTAGCTCTAGCAGGTGTTGTGCATAACTAGCTTAGGGCAGATTCTAGTCCACTGAGTACAAGTATAACTCTTAAATTGATAAACCCAAGTGGAACTCCTTGCCATATTAAAAGGGATTTATCAAAATTAATTAGAAATTTCATAAAAGGGCTCCAGAGTCCAAAAGATTGTTTTCTTTTCCCTGTAGCTCAAACCAAACCACATGTACATATACTATTTTTATAAGAATGTGTAACTCATTTCTAAGCAGTAATGTATTTCTATTCCTATCTGACCATAAAGTTCTCCAGAGTTAATCTCAGTTGAAATTTATTCAGTCTTTCTGAGACTTTGAACACTTTCATATTTCAGTGGCAGTTGGTCGGTGAATTCCTATCAAATATCAGTGCCCAACATTTTAGCTTTACTCCTTACAATTATTAAAGTGTAAATTTATGATGCTTGGAGTTAAGCATTCTTCTTTTATCATTTACACGTAAGTTTAATCTGGAAAGATGACAGCAAAATTTGCTACAATAGGCAGGTATACGAGAAAATAAAAATAGGAAAAAAAGAGATTGATTTTATATATAACAAAGCATACATAATAGACCAGCTATTTGCTCTCTAGTATAATTAAATCCATTCTCCTGTATATCTTGTTAATTTTTTCAAATTTTCATCCTCTTTATTTTTCCCCAACTTTTGGGATTTGACACATGCATTAGATACCAATGTAAGGCTGATAGAAGCTTCAAATCAATACAATAATAAATAATAATTTCTAAAAGCTTAAAATTAGATGGGGAAATAAGTTGCACATGGCTAACTGTATTGTGATGCTGTTTACTTTTAGTGTGAGAGGCACAGAAATTATACGCACATAAATACATGACATTCTGACTTTACTTTTCTGTCATGATTAAATTTCTTTAAAGACAATCTTGACTATTTGAAATTTCATAAATTTTGTTCACTTTTATAATATTTATCTAAATTACATATTAGAATAATTAAAGGACAGTTGTTTTTAAATTTGAGGTTAAAAATAGCAGATTAAATAGCTCCTCAAAAAATAATTGCATTTCATTCTATCATCTTCATTGAGTATAATATCTTTATAGCTACTATGTTTTAGTGCTAACTTATTTTTCAGCTGAAGAGAAGGATTGAACTACTCCATTAATGATAAAGCAACTATGATTATTTTGCATTTTTAAAAAGTGCATACAAATCTTTTAATCTCTGCCTACACCCATCAGAACAATTGCCTTCCAATGTAATTATATTCAAAATGCAAGCGAGATAATAAGTATCTTGGAATTTAACTTGATAAATATTCATTTGCCTTATAGGGAAAAGAGATGAACATTCTCATATAATTAGCTGCATATTTTTAAACCATGCTCTTATTGAGTTTTTGAGGTATATTTTATGTATGCAAATCTGTTAATTTATACAGTAAAAGAGGTAAGGAGGATGGAAAAAGTGAGGAATCAGAAATATTCATTCCCATTCTGCTCTCCTTTCTGGGGAGTAGGTTCCTAATTATAAGAAAGAAATAATTTCTTTCTCCTAATTCAGATTCTTTTGTTTTATTGAACCTAAGCTGGCCAGCGCACTTAATTATAAACTCATACTTAACTTTCTTAGTTGCTACAGAAAATCCTTGCTTTCTAAAAAAAGAAAAAAAAAAGTATACAGCAAGGAATTAAGACAATAGTAAGAGAAAATGCTCTAACCTTGGGAAATAACACAAGGACAAACAGCTTCCTGGGGGGGTTGAGGTCTCCAGAATTTGAGTGACATGCCAACATCTGCAAGTTATACATCATGTGACCCTGCCCATGAGCACTAAAATACACATACTTTTGCCAGTGGGTTGAGAGCTTGCATATGGTGGTCCAGACCTTATATTTTTAACATGTCAACAGTTTACCATTTGCATGTGTTCATGTTAACATGGTGGTATTCTTATTTCATCTTGCAAGCAGAAGTCCTGAGAAGAATGGCCTAAGAACTCACCACCAGCATAAAACAACTGAGACCCTAAATCCAATGTTTTTTCAATATTTTTTTCTCTCTAAAATTACTGTTCTGAAGTGTCCTGTGAGAGAATTGCTTTTGCAAAAAAAGGCATCTACAATTAATCAATTTCAGATGAAATTATGAATAAGTGGTTTCATGGGAGGAAATGAATCATTTTCTTTCCGATTTCTATATCTCCACCTTCTATGAACCCTTTAATTGCCTCAATTTACTATATTAATTTCCTCTTTCACCAGTCCTCCGGTTTTATTTTGCATTCACTTCACAGTTATGGTTTATGACCTTTTTAGCACCACCAAAATATGATTGGAGTTCTCATAATAAGATAAATCAACAGATGTGATGCATAGGGATATTATGATTATGTTTATGTCTAAATTATAGTTAAAATTGAATTAATTATATGTGATTGGTTTTAGTCCTAAAATAATAATGTACCATAAGTATATGTGATGAAGCTCTTTTTTTTTTTTTTTTGAAGAATAGAATTCTCTTTTCAGGTCACAGTATTTCACTGTGAAAACTTAAATACCCTCCAGCCAGAGTGGATAGAAAACTAGTCCCAGAAAGAGGATTCCACTCCCCTATTATAAAGTGTCCGATTTTAGAAGATTGTACTCTCAAATTTCAAGCTTAAGTTTAGAGATGGTTGGCTTTTACTTTTAATGAAAAAGCCCTCGGTAGGCTTGTTTGTAGTGGTGGTGAAAAACAGATTGCACTAGAAGTATCTTATTCCTACAGAGCTGAGATCAGTACATGCATTATTCTATCTATCTATCCAGAAAATGATATGCTACGGATGGTGCTGCAACTTAATAACATTCCCCATCAACCCACCCCGTACCCTCCCCCCCTGCCAAACCCTCAGTACCCTTAGGAGGTTTCTTGCTTCTTCTTCTTCTTTTTTTTTTTTTTTTTTAAATCAGACTGAAGTTACCTTGCTTTGGTCAGACCCCTCAGAACTTAATGAGCTCGTGGAGGAGTTGTGACACCAGGTCGAGATAAATGGAAATATTTTTAGACCATAGATTGCAGTCAGAGTAAATGCTAAAAATGAACAAAAGGGATTTCAAATTGACAATCTTCGGGGTGGGAAAGAATATATTTGAAGGGTGTGATTTCATTTCTACCACTACTTAGATTTGCTTCTTTTTCTCTGACATTTTCACAGTCTGCAGTGACATCTGGTTGTTGCAGTGATAACAATGGTTCCTGAACTGATCCCAAACTGCACCAGGCTGGCATTGCTTGAGCTCCTTTTCAAATCATTCAGCTGGAGTCAGGTGACTCATGGGATTGCTGTTGTTACCACAAGTATTATTATCCCTATTTTTGTAAAAAGTTGTAGTTTCCAAATTCTTTTCACAAAAAATGCCCTGAATGCCATTTGGAATAGAACAATATTGACAGCTTTGTTTTGCTTTATTATATTTTGTTTAGATTTAAACTTACTTATCTATTCTACATCTCTGACATAAAGGCCTTTAAATTATTTGCTTTTGTACTTTTTTTTATCATTCACTTTGGAGAAATTCCACAAGCATAAAATCACACAGGAAAAAAATCATTCCAAATTTTACCACCTACTGACAGCCACATTTGGGGGTTTTTATTTTATTTCTATCATTTCAAAAACATTTAACTAACCATTATTTTTCTACTTGGACTTTTTCTTTAGTCAAAGAAACATGTTTGAAAGTTCCATATTATGCAGGTCATTTAATATACTTGGTAAAGAGAATTTTGGAACCTATTAAATGGGATGTTAATTATAATAATATCAGGAGGATTTCTTAATAAGGCATTTTACCCAGAAGGCAGGCTCCTACCACTGATAACAATTCTCTATTGCTCTGCAGTTTCGTGAGCTATTTTATGCTATCTAAGATAAAATGTTCATCTCCCTCTTCTTTCCTTATGATAAGGCCACATAAGACTATAATAAATAATCCTTATATCACTACATTAATACCAAGCTGAAACAGCTTTCAAACAAATTCATTCCTGTGGCACTTACTAGCTATTTCTTTTTTCCTTTTCTTGCTTGCTTCCCTTCTTTAAGAGGCAATATTTTCTCTGTGAGAAAAGGAAGATTCTATAAATAATATGAGAGGCTCCTGAACAAAATGATTGGAGGTGGGGGTGGTATTAGGACTTTAGTATGCTTATAGGGAAATGAGAAAAACAACAGTTTTCCCTGGGCTGGTTATGGCAGGGACCCCGGGGTGAGACTCATGTTATCTTAACCGGTCCCTATGGCTTACTGGAATTTCCAGAGAAACACTTTCAAAACCAGTGGTTGGCTCTCAATTAAATGGGGCAGACAACAAAGATTGGCAGGTTGGGGACCCCTACAAAGGCTGCAGACTCAAGTTGTTTTCCAGAATTGGTCATCCTTCTCAACAATCAGACCCACACTGCCCTGAAGGCTTGGCATCTGCAGTACTCCCTTTCTGGAACACACTTCTTGGAGATTTACAGATCTTCCTTTACATCCTTCATGTGTCTGGGAACCTTCTCTGCAAGGCCCTTCCAGCACCGCTATTTAAAATTGAAGAAAATAAATAAATAAAATAAAATAAAATAAAATAAAATTGCAGACCCCTCTGTTAAAACCACATCTTATCAGCTTTCCTCCTTATATTTTTCTCTAACAAATTGTTTGTCTAACTTATATTTAATTATTTTATTATTATACTCTTCTAGAAAAATCTATTATGGCAAATATTTTTATCTATTTAGTTCTGTGATATATACTGAAAAATTTTTTAAAGTACCTGGTAATTATATAGATAGACATTACATAGTTTTATGTGACTGGATAAATTAATTGGATTTTATGTCTTATTCCTAGAAATTCCAAATATATGCCTTCAGTTAATTTGATAATACTGACACAAAAATGCTTTTAATAAACTTTTCCTTTTATTTCTTTAATAAAATTGAAAATAGCCAATTTGTCTTATGCTGTTCTTAAAAATTCTATAAAAGACTATAAAAAATAGTCACCAGGTTTTTTTTCTTACTTCCTCTTAAAGACTGAAGATACAGATTTGTGTCCGGTAAGTTGGAATAAATGGTACTTTAATTTTAATGTGAATTTTCCAGTATTCATCCTATTTATTCATTGTGTTTTCCTTATTCAAGTAGTCATTCCTAATTCATCAGATAGAATAACTACTTTCTTCCTCCTAAAGCTGAAATGCTGACTGTCAGCTCAGTCATATAATACCCTCAAAAAATAACCTGGACTGTATGCCATGGTATGCTATTCACTGTGCTGAACACTTCACATGTATCCACTCCCTTAAAACACAGCAGCAAACTACTCACTCAGTCCATATTCCATATAGCTGAGGAAACTGAGATGAAGAGAGATTAAGTAGCTTCCCTAAATTATCAGATTGTCTAAACATCAGATTGATTATATGATCCCAGTGTTTAATTCCTTAAATTCATACTAGCCCACAAGGAGCAACATTAAGTGATTAATATGCATTAATTCATTTCATACAGTCATCATTACTAGGATGTAAGTATATAATGAATGGAAGTGAGAATTCAGAGACACTCATTAATTTGCAAACACGATGAGACAGTCTGCCTTGGATCTGTGTTCTTTCCCAGTGCACTACAGTAACTCTAAAGGGAAGGAAAGATTTCTGGCACAATTACAACTTTCTGAATTGGTTGAGAACCAAGAGAAGATATTTCCTCTATTGCATTGTGCAAAGTTCTCTAACCTTACACTGCTGGAGTTTCTGAACCCCTTTATGATGTGACATTAGTGCTATTAGCATATCAGCACAAAACATAATCCCAACCTTTCACAGTTGCTGTAAAATATCCATGTGTGAGGACACTGTCCCTGGATCAGGGATGTTGTTTCCATTCTACAGAGGTGTGTCTCTAAGCTACCATTTCATTCCTATCTTACAGAGAAAATAGAAATACATTTTTTGACCCAGATTCAATCTTACTGTTCATTATAGTAGATTTGTATTGACTTTTTCAAGTGAAAATTGCACACTTTGGGGAACATTATTTTTAGAATCATGTATTATGAATGTGCAACTGACCTTAGGTAGATGTTCAAAGCCTTTGTGAATTAGTAATATTCCATGAAGTTAATACATCTCTGGGCAGCAGTAAATAATTCATGCTTTGTTTTAATAGTTCTCATTTTAGCATGAATATTCATAATATATCTGATGGGGGAAAAAGAGTCAATTAGCACTGCCTAAACCCCTGGGAAAAGTAGATATAATTATTATCAGAAAGAGGAAATAGAGGATTAAACCTTGATTTTTTAAAAGACACAAGTTTTAAAAGAATTATATAGATTTAAATTTGAATGTAATCATCAGTCCTGTAAATCAGAGTATTTGTCTCTGTCAGTGGCTGGTTATTTGTTTTTTAAGTTTTATCAACCTTAACATTATTAACGTAATAAGAAACATTTACTATTATTTTTAAGAATTTTATCTATCTCTTTAAATTATTTTCTGAAATAAGTGTTATGAGAATAACATTTTAGATTGAACTTTATAACATGGAACAAATAAGTAAAACTTTTTACGTGTTATTGCATGTGTGCGTGCACACACACACACACACACACACATGCACATACCTACAGTGGAAAAGTTCCTATAAACATTGAGTTAAGACTTCCCAGTCATTGCCACTATTATGAATTTATTTAAAAAGATGACAGTCTTTTGTGATTTTATCCTAAATTAATTGTAATTTAAATTATTTCTTGATGAAACAAAAATTCATCAACTGTTTATTATAGTAAGGCATCAGCTATATACAAAACAAGGCACTTTGTTTAAACACAAGGAAAACATACATAAATAACATTATCTATACAAAAACAGCTTGTATCTATGACTACTCCATTACTCAGTTAAGATTGTCAAGTAAGACTTGAACGAGGCTTGGATATGTGTGAACTGAAGATTATCACAGTCTAATTCTAAATAGCCAGTCCAATATCAGGCCACAAATTTTGTAGTCCTGTTCTTTTTGATTCAAGAAGCTTGCATTTTATTTTTGTTCTTTGACTTAAAAAGCACTTTGAGATTCAGCCTCTTCAAAATCAGATGGGAAGTTATCTCAGACACATTAAATGATATGGTGACATATAGAACGCATAACTCCTATTATGAAAAAATTCAACTGGTATCATTTATTTTCATTCAAAAATCACATGGTAACTTTATTTTACTTTTATCCTTACAAAATTTATTTCAGAATTGAAGAAATTGCTATCATTTCTTTTGTTAGTTAAACCTTTTTAAAAATTAAATGAAAACACTGTGATGCTAATTTAGGTTTCTTATTGGTTATTATTGGCATTGCATGAATTATAAAAATATGCACAAGATCTAAATAGATGCTAACTAAAATGATAATTAATGGTTTCATTTAAACTATTCAGGCCTTAAATAAAATTAAACACAACATGGCTGTGACGAATTTTAGCCTCTTAAAGATATTGTGAGAAGGGTATAATTTCCTTTTGTCTAATAGTAGAATTGCCAGTCAAAATTAAGTCATTTCAGATAGCAATAGAATTCTGAATTCTCTAAAACTAAGACAAATCGTTGTGTCAGGCATTGCTTATGGAATGACCTTTTGTACTGAGCACCTAAATATAGTATTCGTGTTAAAAAGCATTCATCCAAAACTAATCTGAAAATCTATTTGATAATACACAAAAAAGTTTGTGCTCATTCTTCATGTTTCCCTTTGAAACTTACTTGGAGAAAACGTATTTAAACATTGATATAAAAAGAGACCAAAGACAAAGCTGGAGGGGCATCAATGAAACACCATTCAATTTTATGTATTGATCTCACACTCTATTGTATACGAATATTTGAAAAATCCCTCTGTATACCAATTACACAAAGCTATGTTTTATATTATGTAATTAATATGTATGAAATACAAAGTACCATTCCAAGATTTTTTTTTAACTTGAGCATCTTATAAGCTTTACTATTTTGACATCTTATCCTGCACAATTGATCCCCCAGGTAGGGGTCATTTCAGGGTTTACTTCATTTGTACATGTGTAAAACCTGCTAGATTAAATATTGACAGAGGACTCACCTGAAAACATGGGAATGAAAGTGGCAGTGAAGTAGATAATCTTCATAGATCAGGAGCATATTTGGAACTTGTTGAAGAGAGAACAGGGGATGAGAAAGAATTATGAACAAATCCATTAATTACTCAAGATTCAAAAATCCAGGTAGTAAGCAGTTCAAACCGAGTAGAGACATATAGGCTATTTGTTGTGTTTACAGAAGTACTTGATGACAGTTTGTTGTAAAATTTCTCACTTAGCTTCAAGGTATATGAAAGCCCCCATGATGTGATTTGAAAAGATATATTTTACCAGTGAAAACAATTGAGAAATAAGAGGTACCTTCAGGAATTCTATATGCCCTTTAAAATTTCCTTTAAATTTCTTAGCATCTAGACATGTCGTATGTAATGATTCAAAAGGCCATGTACCTGGATGTCTGTCTCCCCAAATTCTACTTCTCCAACTATCTCTTCTCCACTGAGTAATTTGGATGCTTTCTTTCTCAAAAAAATAAATCACTTTTTATAAATGGCTCAAAGCTTGACCAAGAATGATGAGAAAGCTCTTATTCTTCCATCAAGGAAGCTTTGTTTCATTTCTCTTTTCACCTGGGTCACTGGCCTGAGGTCTGTAAAAATGATTTTTTTCGTTTGTATTTGATGTACTTGAAAAAAAAAGAAATCCAATAAAAAACTTCTAGGATCTAGAAAGAGAACTTGTATATATCTATATATGCATATGTAGATTTATCTAACCTAGGTATATACAAATTGCTTTAGGCATAGTGTACTCATGTAGGACAAGGAGTTTAGAAGTTTGGTTGTATATTTTTTAAACTATTTTTATGCCTTTATTTTATTTATCTTTATGTGGTTCTGAAGATCAAACCCAGAACCTCACACATGCTAGGCGAGCGCTCTACTGCTGACCCACAACCCCAGCCCTTGTTGTATATATTTTTATATATATATATATTTTTTTTTTTAAAGAGAGAGAGAGAGAGAGCTAGAGGAGAGAGAGAGAGAGAGAGAGAGAGAGAGAGAGAGAGAGAGAGAGAGAAAATTTTTTAATATTTATTTTTTTAGTTTTCGGCGGACACAACATCTTTGTTTGTATGTGGTGTTGAGGATCGAACCCGGGCCGCATGCATGCCAGGCGAGCGCGCTACCGCTTGAGCCACATCCTCAGTCCTTGTTGTATATTTTTAATGCAAGTCATCTTATTTAGAATCTTTACAATAGAACGTACAGATGCAGATGATTTGTTTTCTACATGACTTTCAACCTGGATTATGGGGGAGTGTCTAATAAAATTTTCTTTACAATTCTCATTTATAACAAGTTTTCAAAGGTGATTTTTGGTTAGAAAAATAATTTAATAGTGTTATTATTTCTGTTCCTATCATGTCAAAACTTTAAGAGTTTTGCTTCTGCAGGTCTTTTCTGCAGATATGGGATACTATTTATTTATAGTTAGTTACAAAGAAATCATTACCCTCTTAGGGAAAAGCCCTATTAAAGTAGATTCTATTTGTTATTACAGACCAAAGTCTTCTAAATTAAATTTCCTCCATCGATTTATCTTCTAGGCTTAAAGTGAAGCAATGTCAATGACATCCTACTAGGATGTAAATTCTGTATTGGCAGGGAATTCTAAGTTTCTGATTCTCAGCTTCTAGAATGGATCTTTGCACCCAGATAACTTATAGTAAATATTTATTATTTGGTTGAACTCACCATTAAAACAAACAGCCTGACTATATGTAAGGCAAAATGAAACAAAAACCAATTTGTGCTCAAATTTCTTCACTGCATGTGTGCAGTCATACGGCATGTGTGTGTGGAGCATGTCTACTTGCTAGTAAAAGCAAACTGACATCTGCTATCCTTTCACACCTCAGTGTTTTCAGCATCTTCCCCTCTTGCACTAGACTCTCCTTCACCCCATAGACTTCTTTCATTGTCTATTTTCTGAGCTGTCAAAATAACTTTCTAACTATTCTTTCTGCCTGTAGGTTCTTAGTTTTTCTCTAGGTCAAAATATCTTTCTAAAATAATAATAATTTTAAAAAGCTAATTACCTAAATGTCCTCATTGAATAAATTTTCTCCTTCCTCTATGACCACAGAATCGAGTCCAAAATTTAGATCATATTGAAACTTTCTTTCCAGCTTCAGTGACAGCTAATCAATTATAGTTACTGAAAGTGTCATAAATGTTCCAGTCTTTTGTAACTTGACCACCTATAATCTTTTATTTGACCATTTGTAGTTCTGTTAGGTACTATTTAAATCCTCAGCTCCAATGCCACCTCTTCTATGAGATTTTTCTGTTTCCATCCCTGTTTGAGACACTTCCAAATATTTTTAGAAACTCTTTGCTAGCAAACCTTTCAATCTCCTGTATCTTTCCTTTACAAGTAGCTGTGTGCATATTAATTCTGTCAAGGGTCCTCTGAAAAAATTGGTGGTCTATTACTTTCACAATAAGTAGGTGTCAGATTTTACAGAATGAATGAAAACATCCATGTATTTTAATATACATTAAAATATAATATGCACCTGGGTGAATTGTGTTCATATGTTATATATATTCTGTTTGTTCATATAAAATATAAATGTTTTATTAAATTATCACAAATGGTTTATAGTGGTTACAGTTTGTTCATTTGTTTAAATCCAGGCATAAAATATGAAAAAAAAAAGCCATCCACTCCTGGTTTGAAGATGCAAATTGCATTGTTTCAGATGCTTTGCCTTCAAAAATTTACATGCTGAGGACTATATTAACTTACCAAACTAATATTACCAGCATGTCCTCTGAGACAGTTTTTAAGACCAGAGGTATTACTGCCTTGGAAGCAATATGGAAGAAAATCTATGATTTTAATTTTCCACATCAAGTAATAGTCAGGGAAAACGTTCATGGGTCTATTGTGTGTAGGCTGAGGAAAGAAGGTAAACGAGTAAGAAAGCAGAGATATTTGCTGTGAAATATTTTTGTGCATTTTTTTTAAATCTACAAACAGTGCATTCTCTCTCTCTCTCTCTCTCTCACACACACACACACACAGGATTAAATGGCTTATCTGAATGCATGTTTCAGTCAAATGGATTGAGGGTAGATTAAATATTCAGCTCTATTAGAGTAAATGCACCATTAGTTACTATTACCATCTGCCCCTCCTCAACAAACTCAGCAAAGCCCTGTGATGCCACAGTGGCTCATGGATTGCTGGCCTGCATGAATTAAAAGGGAACACATGCAGGGCATGACCTGAAACAATATAAGGCAGAGTCATTATGTTATCACAACTATGATTCAGTCTTTTGCATCCACTACAGGAAGGGCTGACCATGGGCATATGTTTATTATAGTGGCCATTTCTTGAAGCACTCAAGATTCTGTAACCATCCTAATTTTCTTCCCTAAAGGCAGAAGCAGTCTGTGTGGCTTCAGAGGACAAGAAAGCTTAAGAGAGGACTAAAGACTAATAAATTCATCTTTGAAGAAATTGTTGACAACTTCCCTAAAGTTATCAGCTCATAGACTAAATTCACTTTAAATGAACTGCTTTACTTTTTACCAATTGACAGTTTTCCTAAAAGCGTATTATTCAGCATGGATAGAAATTTACATTTCTGTTAGTCACCACTGTGATATTTATTTATGGAAAGTAGATGAAGTCTCTCAATTTCAATGAGTAAATTCTCAGTAGTAATCCTTGTCCTGGTGGTGTTTATTGTCCTTGAAAGTTTTCTTTGGGATTAGTTGTGAACATATTGATATCAGCTTCATTTGATTATATCTCAAGATTACAAAAACTTGTATCAATTCTTGCTGATAATTAATGAGAGCTTAGTTCACACATAATAATACATCAATGATACATTTAATATGCTTCCATGTTGAAATCTACATTTGATGTTATATTGCTTAATTTAAATATATCTTTAAATTATATGTATATTTGTATGTATATATGTATGTATATATACAAATATACATATAATTTAAAGATATATTTAAATCTAAATATACATATGTACATAAATATATATGCATATATACATACATATGTACATAAAATACATGAATATATACATATATTTTATACATATCTTTCACTGAAAGGACATAAAACCAAGCAGTCTGAGAGAAGAGGTAAGCAGGGAACCAGTTGTTAATAATTTCTGGCACATAAATGAATGTGTCCCATTGAGATTTTTCCAGGTTGAGAATCATACTGTATTATAATATTACATTATTTTTGTCCTAATTTGTTACATATCATTGTAAATGTACAAATCCACACCACACACAATCAGAGTATTATAAAATAATCACTGATAATGACTGTTTTAAAAGTCCAAGCCAAGCGCATTTACAGGATTTTACTATCCACCAGACAGATTCTAGGTCCAAGGAGTACAAAATTTTGAATTAATTCACAAAGTTCAGACATTTTAGTAAGCAACTCCAGTGTAAACCAGGATTTTAATAGATTCATGGGATGCCTATTTGCAATATGAAATATCTAAACTCTGATAGTTATGAATGAAAATCTATCCACCCTAAATTCTAACAATGATGTATCAATTTTATGTCTCCCTTAACAGAAGGTGGCTGCTCAGATTTTGACTGGAATTTTCACAGGTTTTTGTTTGATGGCAGTAAGTCAGTATTTTCTGTTTTAAAATTAATAATAGAAAGTGTTTTATTTTGTAATTACACCTGTAATGTAGAAATAATGTTAATATTCTTCAAAATTGCCTTTAATAGAAATATTTCCAGGTAAATTTGAAAAATGACTCCAATTCAACAAGATACTACCATTTGTATTGGAAACCAAAAAATAATTAAACTCGTGTTATCAAGTTTTTGAAACAAACTATATCCTTCAGGACAAAATCAAATGTTTGATTAATTATATTCTAAATCTCTGCAGTATTTTCTGTTTTAAGTTTTATGTTTAATTCTTAAGGATTTATCTTAGAGTAAATCTGAATTGAAAATCAAGATGCAAACTCTGATAATTTTATAATCTCTAAACACCACTCTTATAAATTTTAGTCTAACATTTTATTCCATTTAATAAATATATTTTAACTTTAAATACAGACAATATACCTGTTTTTTGATGTATTGACAGGGCCCCCTTAAACAAAAATGTTAAGAGTTCAGATCATTAGTTTAAAACAACTTTCCTCTGAAATTAACAAGCATCTAAGAGCATTGGTCTTGGGATATGAGCCATTCATCTATCTATCTACTACCTAGCCATCTATTCTTTAGCCACTATAAATATTAGCACCTCAGTATAACTGAAGCAATTTGCATTTATTATCTGACAACACAAAATGCCTTTAATAGCTTTGTTTCTTTGAACCTCAAACAAAAGGAAGTCACATGCTAATAGCTTCACAAGAATCCTGAAGATCTAAAGTGGGGGATAAAGTATCAATATTTGAATCACAGGCCAATTAAATTCATGTGTTTTCCTTTATTTTCAGTTTTTAGAGAAGAGACTTATAAAAGTTACTATTCAAGATATTCCTATTAGTTATGTGTCTCAAATGGAAAGCAGAGAAAAGCATTTAATGTATTAAAGCTACCCTTGTGAGGTTAAAAAGAAAATTGATTGTGGTTTATTAGTCCTTCCCAATAAACACTCAAGAGTTCAGCTAACTGAAAGCAATTGATACTAGTGAAATCAATGGTGCAGTAGAATACCCTAATGGGTATTGCTGAAACTTTTAATTCTCATTATGCACTTTATTCTTTCAAAGGTTATTTGATGGAATTCTTGTTGATGAGTATCTTTAAAGATTTGCTGCTTAAAGAATTGATTTATTGAATGGCTTTGCTCCATTTTAGGTCAGCTTACAGATATCTGAGTTGTGATTCATACAATAAAAAACATTAAAAAAGATAAAAATGTACATAGTGTACTTAGTGTTTATATTCTCTTCATTCCTTTCTAATAGAGAGTACACAAGCTCTGATGACCATGTTTCATTAAAAGCCATTGCAATTAATATTTTCAGTAGGCTAACTTGTGATTGAATCAATGAGTTGTTTATGTGCCGTTTATGGTTTAATCTGAACTGTATTTATTTATACTTTTTATGTGCATTCTTACTTAGAGTATTTTCTGATAAATTCTAAGAACAGTTATCTTTCATAATTGATTCAAACATGTACACCCAAACTTGATCTTTCTATTTTAAAACAATTGTAAGTTTAACTAAGGCATTTGCAAAGGGGAAGAAAAGCAAAATATCTGCATGGAAGTAGGCAACCACTGCCCAGGAGCAGCCATCTGCTTGCTGCAGTTATAGTATAGATGGGAAAAGTCCCTCAGAAGTCACTGCTTCCAACCAAACTCTTTTCTCCTTCCTATTTCTTTTTACTTTCATTTCTTTGTTCTATTGTTTTTCTTCCCTGCCTCTCGTAAGCTGGCAAAAAAAGTTTTCTTCTTCCCTCAGTCTACATCTGCAAATTCTCCTGTCCTATAGCACTAACCAATTGCACCATTTGTTTCCTGGTTCCTCTGTACCTGGACCAATTCATGCCTAATTTCTCTGAACATCACTTTTCAATTACCTTAAATCATTTTACTATTTCCTCATCTTTCTGACGTATGTATTCATACACATACATATTAACACACATATTCATGTCTTTCTTGATTAAGACAATCTTTTACCCTAAGTAAAAATTTCTGAATATATTTCTGTAGAGAAAGTCTATACTTAAAATTCCAAGTTCAAACTTGTAACTCTAGCAAAATTAATAAGAGTTGGAAAATCCTTTATAAAGGGGCAATGCTATTTATAACTTATTTTCATCTCAGTATGCATTTATGTAAAACTATATGTAAACATATATACTATATTATGTATTTTTCAAGTAAATATTAGAAATGTTATAGTTTGGATGTGATGTGTTTCTCAAAAGCTCACACATGAGATAATGCAAGAAGGCTCAGAGAAGAAATGATTGGTTGTAAGAGTCTTAACCCAATCAGTAAATTAATCCCCAAATAAGGATTAACTGAATGGTAACTAAAGTGATAAGGTGTGGCTAGAGTAGGTGAGAATTAGGGGCATGTCTTTGGGGTATACATTTGTATCTGGCAAGTGGAGTCTATCTCTCTGCCTTCAGATCATGATGTGAGCTGTTTCCCCCGCCACCACATTCTTCCACCATGATATTCTGCCTCACCTCAAGCCCCCAAGGAATGGAGCTGGTTTTCTATGGACTGAGACCTCTGAAACTGTAAGCCCTAAATAAACTTTTCCTCATCTATAATTGTTCTGGTTGAGTGCTTTAATCACAGCAGTGATAAAGCTGACTAAAACACAATACCATCAATTTTAACAAACCTTTAAAGGATTTCTATGCCTCCAACTATTTAATTTAGTGTATTCTTATTATCGTCCATTAATTCAAATTTAACCTAAGAATTACAGTGTATGCATACCAATATCTTTTGGAGATGACTAATAAAATTTATCAGTTGGTTAAGATTTACCTTCCTTAGATTGTTTTCCATGGATAAATGAAATCTACAATACCTGTTCATATATGAAGCCAGCGATCATCTTTCACAGGGAAGTGGAAATACTGTGGTATAAAGTCCCTCAGACTGGGAATTAGCAGGTATTAGTTATGTTAGCTAAACTTGCTGTTGTTCAGTTTGGGGCCATTCACTTAAGAACTGAGAAACTGAAAACACTTGAACACTGAGAATCAGAGTTTCTGTCAGAAATAAATAAAGGCAAAAGTGAAGGTGCCTTAAAAATTCTTAAATTCCTATTGAGTGGTATTTATTCACTGTTATTAACAGTGCAATAATTTTTTGGGAAAACTAGAACCCCTGACACTCCCAAAGTGTGAATGTTCACTAGTATTCAGACTCGTTACAACCTCTACTCTGTGCAGTTGAGCCACTCTAATTCTCAGCCAACTGCTCCTCTGCAAACTCATGGTATAATCCAAAGGCCAGGATGTTGTGAGAGGAAATTAACTTGTTTAAATTAAAAAGAACATAAAAGGAAGTCTACGTTTCTGAAAAGCATGTGTATATGTTTACTAATTAAAATGCATATCTAATATGTTAAAAGAAATTCAGCATTTGGCAAACAGCATTTTATTAATTATCATGCCAGCATTTTCAAAATGCTTACCACACTATGTTGTGGTGAGTACTTAAATGTATTTTTCTTTTAATCTTTATCATAAACAATAAAGGTATATAGCATTATTATATATCACTCCATTTTAATTTTTTATGAACTCCATGAATTTGATAGCATTATCCCAATTCAACAACTATAATATACAGAGATTATCCAACTTTCACAAAGTTATAAGGCAAAAGTTTAATCCAAATATAGGTACTTGTGATCCTAAAACCTATAATTACATCTACTACTAAGGTCATGAGCTCTGGCCACATACATCCAAAAATAAGTAGCTGGATTTAAGTTTTAAAAAAAAATCAGGACAGAGGTTAGCTGAATTTCAGACAATGTACCTTATTTCCTGCGACTTATATTGGCAGATATCAGCTGAATTTTACCATCAATTCACAACTACCAACACTTTTTAAAAAAGATTAATCAGCAGTTTATCATGGGAAGCTATATGCATAGATTAAAATTTTAATTTAATATCTGGTATCCCATGGAATTTTAAAGACTGGTCTAGGGATTCTATACTGGAATAAAATTAGGTAGAAATAATATGATGTGGTCTAAATAGAAAACAACTCTAGGGGTTCTTCTGGGCCAAGTCTGAAAGTTTGCAGAACATGGGGAATTTGCTGGAGCCATGCCTACTTCTATCTGCTCTGTAAGTCTTAGGTCACCATGCCTACCTACCTTATAAATGAGAGGTATGACCACTAAGATCATGAGTTAATATAATGTTGCATCACCCTTAAAGGAAAGGAGGGTAGTGAAAAACCATGTTCCTGAAATTTCCCTCTCAGTTCCCAAAAGTCTAGCCAACCCAATAGAACAACGAGAGCATCTAGGCCAGAATGACTAGAAAAATGCTATCTTGAAGGTCAGTGACTTTCTCTCATACACACTAGGAATCAGGACAAGCTAAAGTTGTCTTTGGAAAGTTGCTTTTTGTACATACTCCATAATAGTTGCTCCTTGGGGTGCTGCTCATACAAGCAAAATAAGCAAGCTAATGCTGAGGACATCACTGTTTCTGGAGTCTAACATATAAAACCCCTCACTCAGCAGTGACTGGTGCAGACCTGAGGGCATTGTGGAAAGGATACATGTCACGCATCCAGCCACTCACCACTAAAACACCAGGAGGGGTGTAGTTGCTATCTGTTCAGCCTATCACCACTGAATCATAAGCAATTCTCAGTAAAGCCCTATCCTCCTATATTATATCTGATTTTCTTCCGTCTCTCAGCAATCAATCCCAACAGTACTGTAGACATAACAAATAGTTATATACAATTAATTCAAGGGAAAAGAAGAGTACAGGAGAGAAATGTGAAAGGCAGTAATGGGTTGAAGCCTCTTTGATCTCATCTTCTATACTACCTCTAGATTCTTCTTTTTTAAAGTAGCCCCTTCTCTCCCCTTTGAACATACCAGGTCCTCTCTTTCTGGGGGGCATTTTTGTTTTTGCACTTAACAGTTTATTTAGCCAATAAATACATATGGCTTCCTCTCGCACATTCTTTACGTTTCCAAGTATCCTCTTGACCTTTCTATTTTAAATATACGCTCCACTAATCCTGTACATCTTAATTTTTCATCGTTTGCCTTAATATAACCTTTATTTATCTAATTTAGAGCCAATTCTGTCTTATTTTATATGTGCATATGGATTAGAGCCACAAAAGATTTAAAACTGGATAAAGTGTGAAGAATGGAATGTTATTTGAGATACAGCAAAAAAGCTGAAATTTTACCTTCATGTTATTTAAAGTCTTTTCTTGCATGAAAGGTTAGTATCTTCATGCATATTATGTGCTATACATTCTCCTAATGTATTATCTATTAGCTAAATTCCTCTACTAAAATGCAGGCTCTGTTTGAGCAAGAATTTTTCTTTATTTTATTTCTGTTATAACCTAATCCCATGAATAGTAACTGGGACCAAGGACTTTATAACTGTATACTGAATTAATTATACTACCCTGCTAAATATAAAGAAAAGCATTTGAGTTCATCTGTATTTTCTTTAATGAATGTTTGGTATTACATGTAATGAACTGGCTTCTTTGCTACATAGAGAAATGGAGTATGAGATATTCTAAGCTACAGTATTTCCCTTCTCTTTAACATGTACCTCAAGTAAAGATTTTAAAAAATAGAATTTCTAAATCCAACTAAAATAGCTGAAATGTGTAAGGCAATTATCAAATCATCAAACAGTTTTAAAATGACCTCCCAATTTTTCTCTGTTATCTACAGGGTCTTAAATGTTACCTAAATGTGTTATACACATATATACATATTCATGTTCATAAATATTTTCTTTAAAAACACTAAATTTAGATTTAGTGAAGAGCCGCCCCACGCGCCTGCAAGGTAGGCGGACCTGCGACCCACCGGCAGAACAGGCCCAGCGGCCTGCAGAGGGGCAGAGCTGCCGCCCGCGCCCGCGAGGGAGACTTTGCAACTATACAAGAGCAATATAAATATATAGGGGGAAAATTCAATAACACAACAGTTTCACCAAGCAGAAAGAAATGCAAACAGTATGAAGAGACAAGGAAAGAAAGGACCACAAGCAATGCAGGTCAACTCAACGTTAGAAGAGGTAATATCTGCAGCAGATGGAATGTCAGATAAAGAATTCAGGATATACATGCTTCAGATGATCTGGAGTCTCAAGGAAGACATTAAACAGCAAAATCAGACAATGAAAGATCACTTCGACAACGAATTACGCAAACAAATCCAGGAAGCAAAGGATCAACTATACAGGGAGATAGAGGTTA
Organism: Marmota marmota marmota; assembly: GCF_001458135.2. Taxonomy (NCBI): domain Eukaryota; kingdom Metazoa; phylum Chordata; class Mammalia; order Rodentia; family Sciuridae; genus Marmota; species Marmota marmota. The sequence continues at coordinate 27,338,799 of NW_025999968.1, read as the reverse complement.
TAAAAAACAAACAAACAGAAATCCTAGAAATGCAGGAAGCAATAAACCAACTTAAAAACTCAATGGAGAATACTACCAGCAGAGTAGAACACTTAGAAGATAGAACATCAGACAATGAAGACAAAGTATTTCAACTGGAAAAGAACATAGACAGCTCAGCAAGACTGTTAAGAAACCATGAGCAGAACATCCAAGAAATATGGGATAACATTAAGAGACCAAACTTAAGAGTCATTGGGATACAGGAAGGTACAGAGCTCCAAACCAAAGGAATGAGCAGTCTATTCAATGAAATAATACGAGAAAACTTCCCAGACTTGAAGAATGAGACAGAATCCCAAATCCTAGAAGCCTACAGGACGCCGAATGTGCAAAATCATAAGAGATCCACACCTAGACACATTATAATGAAGATGCCCAACATACAGAATAAGGAGAGAATTTTAAAAGCTACAAGAGAAAGGAAGCAGATTACATTTAGGGGTAAGCCAATCAGGATAACAGCTGATCTTTCAACACAGACTCTGAAAGCTAGAAGATCCTGGAATAACATATTTCAAACACTGAAAGAAAATGGGTTCCAACCAAGAATTGTGTATCCAGCGAAATTAAGCTTCAGGATGGAAGATGAAATTAAAACCTTCCACGATAAACAAAAGTTTAAAGAATTCGCAGCTAGAAAACCATCTCTTCAAAACATCCTCGCCAAAGCATTACAGGAAGAGGAAATGGAAAATAACAATGAAAACCAACAGTGGGAGGTAGGACAGTAAAGGGGGGGAAAATAATCAAAGAGGAAAACAAACCATGTTTAGTAACAGAAATAAACAAATATGGCTGGAAGAACAACCCATATCTCAATAATAACCCTAAATGTTAATGGCTTAAACTCACCAATTAAGAGACACAGGCTAGTAGAATGGATCACAAAACAAGACCCAACAATATGCTGCCTACAGGAGACGCATTTGATAGGAAAAGACATACATAGGCTGAAGGTGAAAGGTTGGGAAAAATCATATCACTCATATGGACTTCGGAAACAAGCAGGAGTGTCCATACTCATATCAAATAAAATAGATTTCAAGCCAAAGTTAATCAAAAGGGATAAAGAGGGACACTACATACTGCTTAAGGGAACCATACACCAACAAGACATAACAATCATAAATATTTATGCCCCAAACAATGGTGCAGCTATGTTCGTCAAACAAACTCTTCTCAAGTTCAAGAGTCTAATAGACCACCATACCATAATCATGGGAGACTTCAACACACCTCTCTCGCCACTGGACAGATCTTCCAAACAAAAGTTGAATAAGGAAACTATAGAACTCAATAACACTATTAATAACCTAGACCTAATTGACATATATAGAGTATACCACCCAACATCAAGCAGTTACACTTTTTTCTCAGCAGCACATGGATCCTTCTCAAAAATAGATCATATATTATGTCACAGGGCAACTCTTAGACAATATAAAGGAGTAGAGATAATACCATGCATCTTATCTGATCATAATGGAATGAAACTGAAAATCAACGATAAAAGAAGGAAGGAAAAAGCATACATCACTTGGAGAATGAACAATAGGTTACTGAATGATCAATGGGTTATAGAAGACATCAAGGAGGAAATTAAAAAATTCTTAGAGATAAATGAAAACACAGACACAACATATCGGAATCTATGGGACACATTGAAAGCAGTTCTAAGAGGAAAATTCATTGCTTGGAGTTCATTCCTTAAAAAAAGAAAAAACCAACAAATAAATGATCTCATACTTCATCTCAAAATCCTTGAAAAAGAAGAGCAAAACAACAGCAAAAGAAGTAGAAGGCAAGAAATAATTAAAATCAGAGCTGAAATTAATGAAATCGAAACAAAAGAAACAATTGAAAAAATTGACAAAACTAAAAGTTGGTTCTTTGAAAAAATAAACAAAATCGACAGACCCTTAGCGATGCTAGCGAAGAGAAGAAGAGAGAGAACTCAAATTACTAGCATACGGGATGAAAAAGGCAATATCACAACAGACACTTCAGAAATACAGAAGATAATCAAAAACTATTTTGAATCCTTATACTCCAATAAATTAGAAGATAGTGAAGGCATAGATAAATTTCTTAAGTCATATGATCTGCCCAGATTGAGTCAGGAGGATATAGACAACCTAAACAGACCAATATCAATTGAGGAAATAGAAGAAACCATCAAAAGACTACCAACTAAGAAAAGCCCAGGACCGGATGGGTATACAGCAGAGTTTTACAAAACCTTTAAAGAGGAACTAATACCAATACTTTTCAAGCTACTTCAGGAAATAGAAAAAGAGGGAGAACTTCCAAATTCATTCTACGAGGCCAACATCACCCTGATACCTAAGCCAGACAAAGACACTTCAAAGAAAGAAAACTACAGACCAATATCTCTAATGAACCTAGATGCAAAAATCCTCAATAAAATTCTGGCAAATCGGATACCTCTTTGAATTTTAACTGATTTATGTAGAAAATATAGGATCAACTGTATTTTCTGGAGATTCACATGTATCCCCAAGTCCAAAATGTTTTCTGTAGAATCAGATGATGTGTGAATGACTATATCTCATAATTCCTTTTTTATGAGCAAAAATTTAATTAAATCTAATTTAAAGCATCAACATTTAGCATATTTTAAAAAATATGAATATGAATATGCAGATTACAGTAACTACATTTTTATAGTTGTTTCTTTTTCTTTTCACACCAATACAGACAGAAACTGTTAGTGGTTTATCGATTATAGTCTTTTGCAAAGACTTTTCAGTGCTGAAATTATTTGTTTTCTGTCATCATTGTGAAGCAGGAATTGCTACTAAAGATGTAGGCCATTGTATTCAATGACACTACCCTTTCAATTTGATACTAGTGCATTTATCTTTCTAAACAATGTTCATAATGCAATCAGGAGGATAAGAAGTCACAACATGCTCATGAGTGAAAAGAAAGCAAACAAAGGCAGAAATCATAACCCAGAAATCCTGCTAACTGATTATAGAAAAATGAAATCCTTGTTCTGGTTTATGTTCTGTTTGACTCACTGATCTAGATATCAAAGGAATGCCTAAATCAATATGTGAAATTGAACTCTTTTCTACTTTCTGGGTCCCAAATTGTCATTTCTAATTGTTTATCTAGATTTTGTTGCTAATTAATAGCTCTAAAACTGCTCTATAACAATTTTTTTTTGTTCATTTGCATGGCTAAGTTGATAAATAACAGTTAAGACAACAGGTTCTGAATCTTTATCAGATGTTGAACTTAGCTTGAAGTTTTATAAAAAAAATCATGAATCAAGTAAATTAACTCAACCTGGAAATTTTAAACATAAAAATAACTTTCTTACTGAACTCAAAGAAGACAAATCCAATTAGCACCAGCAGATGCCTCATATGGTACACATTGGAGAAGAAGGAAAAAACAATTTAGTGCCCTTTTAATAGTGTACAACAGTTTTATTGCTGTGACCCATTAATGTCCCAAAACAAACCCACTCCTTACAGAGACATGAATGGTATAGAAAGTGGCCTGGTACCTTAGCAGGCATAAGATTCAACTGGAGGGCCTATTAAAACACAAGTTATTGGGAACTTCCCCAGAGTCTCTGATTAAGTAGGTCTGGTGTGAGGTTCAAGTACTTACCTTACTAGCAAGTTCCAAGGCAATGTTGCTGTTGCTGACCAAGGGACCAAACTTTGGTTATAAACAGTCTGAGTTGTGCAATTATGGCTTTGAAAAGGCCTCAAAGGTATTTAATCCATATCTCTAATTCAAATTTTAATCATCCCTGTTGGCTAAATACATTATTAAATTTGATCAACTACCATGTATCAGACATGGAGCTGGATGCTAGCCATACACTGGTTAGAAAATCCCCCTCAAGGGGCTCATGTTGTTATGGGAAAGTGTGTGACAATGTGCTTATTATGCAGAGTTTCCAAGGGAAAATGCAGAGGCTTTCGACTCTGAAGATAAGCTGAAAACTATTAAACAGCAAAGCAATATGGCCAGGCTTGGATTTTTAAATTTATCATCCTGGCCTGACAGAAAGCAATGAAGTGAAGTAGTAAATGATTGCAGTAACTCAAGTCAGAGACAGTGATGGTTTTTAAAACACTTCAATGTTTTCATATGGCTTTTAGAATACAATCTTGATGCTTTAAAGTGGTAAGAAAAAGAAACTGATTGGCCACCTACAGACTTGTGCAAACTTGACTCCTTTTTATGCCACCTTTATTCCTACTTGCCTACCAACACAGTATTCAAAAATTTAACCCTGCTTAGTCTCCTCTAGTCCTTCAAACTCAGAATAGTTTCTCTTTGCCTCTAAACGCTTTTCCATCCTTTCTATGCCTGCATACTCTTTGCTAACCTCCTCACTTCATCACTGATATTTTCATCTCATCTGACATGTCTGGATGGACCCATTATCTTTTTATTTGTTCTTTGTAACATTCTACACAGCCTCTTGGTTTTTCATCTTTGTTTATATATATACCACTAGAGAAACTGCCTCTTGAATGGAGAGACTTGGGTATTTATTTATCACTGTATTCCTCAGAAAGCCTACATCACAATAACTATACAATGAAAGAGTGCAATTTTATTGAAGGAATAGAATCCTATAAAGGAGACAAAAGTGAGGGGAAAGAATAGACAGAAAGATGACATGTAAAAATGTAGATTGCAATGTCATAATACCTCAAATGGAATAATAAACAGGTCCAGAAATACATGGGCTGAAAAAACGTATCAGCTTCAGTTAGTGTATTTGTCTTCTTTCTTTTGCTATAATGTGATACTTTAGGCTTGGTATTTTGGAGGTTTATTTAGGAGGGGGTTTTTGCTCATTGTTTTAAAGACTCAAAGAGTAAATCAGGTGGCCCTTATCTGTTTGGATGCATCACAGTATGATGGAGAATTGCAAAGAGAAATTACTATGGAGAAGGGGTCAAGCATGTGAGGTGGTCTCACTTTATGACATATCACTAATTAGGTACACAGAAAAATTACCACTGGCCACATCACTACACTGCGGACCAAGAGTCTAGTACAGATATCCTTGTATGCCCAAACTATTTCTAAACCACAGCAGCTAGGAACATTATTGATGAGATTAGATAAACTTATATTAATGGAGTAAAAACATAAAGCATAATGGCAGTAATGGGAGATTCCTACATATTTTTATAGTATTTGCTTTAAGTTTTATGGTAACATTAAGATAAAACCATTATTGCCATCTTACAGATAAGGTAATTAAAGCAGAGAAATATTAAGTAACTGAAAAAGATTATAAAACTAGAAAGTGACAGATTTGATTTTGGAACACCTGTCTGTAAGAAGCAAACTTCAACACATTTATGTGATCTTCCCTCCCACTACATATATTGAATAAATGAATAAGTAGAAGGAAGCACACACTAATCTTGATCTTATGATGTAGCATGCTTTATGGTATCTACTGTTCTCCTCATCAGTTTCTTTATTCTTTTAGAGAACTCTGGACATAATATAGTTAACATCACTCACATTTCAAAATCATATTTTCATATTATAAATTATAATATTTCCATTATTGATGTTGAAGTATGTACTGCACTTTACCCATATCATCTGCAATTTAATAGATAGGCTTTTCTTTGTCAAAATCACTACTGATTCTATTAAACAATAAGGATGAGTTGAAAGATGAAACTGACTTATATTTTGAGGTCTACATTCATTTTTTGTTGGGCTTTGGAAAAGGTAAGTCACTGCGGTCAATCTGAATTAGGGCAACATGCTTATCAAAAGGACAATAAGTTAAATTATTAGACTATTTAAGCTCAGATTTGGAACTAAGTAAATATGGCATATGTCAGGCAACATTTGCAATGTTAGCAAGTGTTGTGGTTTGGATATGAGGTGTTCCCCAAAAGTTTATGTGTAAGACAATGGAAGAAGGTTTAGGGGAGAAATCATTGGGTTTTGAAAGCCTTAACCCAATCAGTGGATTAATCCCTTGACAGGATTTACAAAAAAGGTAACTGAAGGAGTAGGATATGGCTGGAGGAGGTAGATTATTGGGGGTGAGCCTTTCAGGTATATATTTTGTATATGGAGAATGGATTCTCTCTCTCTCTCTCTCTCTCTCTCTCTCTCTCTCTCTCTCTCCTTCTTGATCATCATGTGAGCTGCTTCCCTCCACCACATTCTTCCACCATGATGTTCTGCCTCATCTCAAGCCCGCAGAAACTGGCTGTCTGAAACCTCTAAAACTGTGAGCCCCCAAATAACCTTTTGCTCCTCCACAACTGTTTTGGTCAGGTCTTTTACTCACAGCAGCAAATAAGCTGACTAAAACAGCAAGTTCCTCTAGTCAGTCCATAGAAGAGGTGATATTAAATAGTCCTTTGTAGAAATAAAATGGATATTGTGATGCTAGTAAAATGAGATTTCTTTTTCATATTTTCCCTTTCTGTTTATATGGCAAATAAAAAAAGCAAACAAACACGTCTAAATTTAGAAAGCTTTTCAGTATCCATCTGTTGTAGTGATTTTGGACAAACGTCAATCTTATTCACACAAGGGATGGTATTAAGAAGAAGTTTGGGAAAATGTGAAGACAAGCATGAAGGCCTTTTCATACTGTGATCTTTCAGCTAGAGGTCCAGGGATAATAAAAAAGGGAGGCTAGGTTTAAAAATCATATTGATAAGTGAGTCTAATTGGTAGGTGGCAATGTTGATAATAAAATGAAGAATTACTTGAAAAACTACTGATTCTTGGTGGAGATTTGATCAAATATAACCAGTGACCAGAACACAACAGATGCCAATAATAATAAGACTCTGAAAGAACAGGATGCAGCCCATCCTCTCTGCCTCTGGAAGATGAAAGGTTTGCTCTAATCCCTGTTCATGAAAGCAGACTTGCTTCAGAGATATTCTAGTCCTGGAAGCAAGAAACTTACAAAGACAAGTTGTTATTTTTCTCATATTTTTTCCACACCATTCTGCCACCTGTACCCTAAAGATATTTAAGATTTCTGAATGTTTAGTGAGAAAATAGACACTATCAGTTATGATATACAAAAGGAAAAAAGACCAAATTAATTAAAAGAAATAAACATTTTTTGCAAAGGTCAGTTCCATTGTGCCTACCATTTAATAAGTAATTGAACCTTTCCTAAAATAAAAAAGGTTGGTGAAAGAGAAAATTGCTAAAACAGTACAATCCAGCATCAGTCTTTAATAATCTCTTGTGAACTTGATTTCCACCACTCTCAGTATGAATTACATTTGCCAGCAAGATTGTACCACTTATTGCCCCTCAAATAACATTTGACGCAACATCAGTATGCATAATCTTCTACTTCTTTTTATATGCTTAATAGTATTCCTTTCTAGTCATTCCTTAATCTTTCAAGAGGTCTTTTGGGAACACAGAGACTGTATTTTCTTCCTCTAGAATGCATATTATACCCTGCCAGATCCAGTCATTGGGCAACTAGTACCAGGGACTCACGTCTCCACATACCCTTCAATGTATATATTCCATATTATAACGAGATATTGTTAAACTCAACATCATCAGTTGGACAACAATGTTAAGTAAGGAGAAATAAATTGTGGTTGTCCTACTTTTAATTTATTTTTTAAAATGCTTCTTTTGCTGGTTTGCTTTTGTCCTGCCCTGAAATATGAAGTCCAAAGGATAATTTATTAATTTTTATATATTTAAATTGCTTTATGCCAAAAGCAGGATTTCGTTTTTATTTAAGTGCTAATATCAAACAGTCTAAACAAATTTTCTTTGAGGATACTGGAATACCACCTTAAAGTCATTTGAATTCCTCATCCCATTTCCAAGCTCATTTTCTTCTCAATATCATTTCTCTCATTAGCACTACCTCCCTAGCATAATGTATCTTTGACTCAGTTTTTCTCCATGGGAAGTGAACCCTTGCTGCGTACCCCATTTATACTATTTTATTTTATTATTTTATCCTCACTCCATTTCTGAGGCTGGCCTCAAACTTGGGATCATCTGCCTCACACTCCTGACTTGCTGGGATTATACTTATGTGACACTGGGCCCAGTTATATATTTTATTTTTAGAATATTTGAATAAGTAATATAGCAACCACTGTTTACATTCATCTAACTGACCTAGGTCAACAAAAGTGATTTATCATATTTCTAGGAACATCTTTGTGGTCATATCTGGTAATTATCCCTTACTTCTTCACATAGATAACACAATTCTCATAACAAAAAACCCAGATAGGTTTTCCCTGTTTATATTTTATGTAATTGGAATCACACATATGTAACAACTTATTTTTCTTGCAAATTTCTTTCAACCATTGTATATGTGGAATTAAGCCACATTCTTATGGATAGCAACAGAAATTCAAATTTTATTTTTTTATTACATGTTTCTTTTTAAAATATTTGTAGACTTAGTTACACAGTATTATTTGGATATTTAACTTCATGTTATGAGAAAGATTGGTCCTTTCTTGTAATGTACTTATCAAATTTTAAGTTGGTCATGCTGGTTATATAAATAAATGATTTTTTCTTATCCTTGGAGAATGTGTGTATTTTTTATGTTATTATTCATTCAATGGTTAGTCAGATTTATCAGTGAAGCTACCTAATTATTCAGTTTTACTACTGAAAGAACTCTAAATTATAAATTCAATTATTTCATAGATATAAGACTAAATTTTTGGAAATATCTGCTTGTGTCATTTTGGTAAAAATAAGTTTTGGAAGAACTTTCTTCTATTAATTTGTAGCATTGAGTTGTTCATTGAGCCTCATTACAATTATAACATTTATATTATATGTAATAATGTTCCCATTTTTTCATTACAAACATAGATTTTCTATGTAATTTTTGTTCTTAACCAGTCTTGACAGGATTTTATGAACTTATTAGCTCCTTAAAAAATGAAAAATTGGCTTCATTGAATCTCTATATTACACATTTTTAATTTTATGTTACTATTTCAAATTTTATTTGTATTCTTCTTCATTTTTCTTGATTTAATTTTCTCTTTTTCTTCCCCCTGCTCTTGACATGGCTCCCTGACTTCGAGCCTTAGTGTCAGCTGATTAATCCCCAAAAAAAAGCAGGAGTGGAGCTTCATAGTGGCAGCCAGGGCTGGCTGGAGCACAGGTGATAAGCGGAGCCCTCCATGCCAGCTTGGGCATTAGGCTCCTGAGCCAGGGCCAAAGCAAGCCAGGATGTGCAAACCTGTCACACTGTGACAACCTGGTTGAGCCCAGCCAGGCCTGGTGCCAGTGCCCACTCCACTCAGTGCTGCAGCCTGAAACACCCAGCGTCCATCATCTCAAGACCTCAATCTCCAGCTTCCCAAACAGCATGGGAAAATGGAAGTGGGGCAGACCTGAATGGGATTGCTGGGTTAACCAATGGTGTTAGTATGTTTCCAAACCCTGATTAGCATACATCTGGAAAAACAGCATTGACCCAAATGCTATATAAAACCCCTAGACAAGCACACTCAAGTAGCAATCCTTGTGAGGCTTTTCTCCTGCCCCTGAGAGTTCTGTTTCTATTCTTCAAACTTGAATAAATCCTACTCCTCTCACTCTTGCCTTTTATTGCCCCATGAGTTTTATTCTTCAGATTTGCAAGACAAGAACCTGCAAAGAAGTTGGCAGTGAGCTTCTAGGATCTACTGCATCACTGGAGGGCATAACCCATCATTTAGACCTGTAATAATGAAAGCTGCAACACACCATTCAATGGTAATGGAAAAGAATCCAGCTTTGCTGACTGTGAGTCTGGGAGATAACACCATCAGTCATACCTTGCTGAGATTAGCTGCTAACACTAAAAGGGGCTTTCTCGGGGCAGCAGCCCATCTTATACAGACCATACCCACCAACAGAAGTGCAAATTTCATCTCAAAATCTGGTTTCAATCCTTCTCTTCTTCTCATTCTCCTGTGTTTTCATATTACTGTCTACCTAAATATTTATTCTGAGTGTGTGTGTGTGTGTGTGTGTGTGTTATGATTTGAATATATGTGTCCTGAAAAGCTCTGTTTTAATGCAGGAAAGGAAATATTAGATTCTGAGAGCTGCAACCTAATGAGTCCATCGTAATTTGAATGGACAAATTGGATGGTAATGATAGGCAGATGTTGAGTTGCTGAAATAAGTTAGGTCACTGGAGGCATGTCATTGGAAATTATGTAGTGTTCTGCTGACTTCTCTCTCTTTTTCTCTGGTTACTGAGTTCCATGAACTGAGCAGCTTCACTCTGCAATGCCCTCCTATCATGATATCCCGCCTCAGTTTGGGCCCTGAGCAATAGTCAACTGACCGTGAACTGAATCTCTGAAATCATAAACCAAAATAAACTTTTCCTCCTCTAAATTGTTCCTCGCAAGTGTTTTGGTCACAGTGACATAAAGTTGACTAACATGATGTGTTTATTTGGTACTTTGAAATTTGCATGCAGTTATATGAAATACTACAGGGAAGGTACTTCACTAAGTTTCCTCCAATGACAACATATTGCATAACAATAACATTATAGCATTATATCACAACTAGGAAGTTAATATTTCTGTGAACCACAAACATTATTTGAATTTTATTTTATTTTTAAAAAATATTTTTATTTGTAGATTGACACAATGCCTTTATTTATTTTTATATGCTGCTGAGAATTGAATCCAATGCTTATACCTGCCAGGACAGCGCACTACAACTGAGCTACAACCCCAAACCCTATTTGGATTTTTTCAATGTTAAAAGTACCCACATGTGGAGATCCAAGATGTAGGCCAGAGAGAGGTGGCATTCTGTGTCACTCTATGACCTGGGACTCAAGAAGTGGTAATACTGTTTTTCTGCTAGTGATATTTTTTGCTTTCACACAGGAATCACCGCCACCATGCCCTGAAGGGCTCCAGGCCTCAGCATCAGAGTTAGTCTCCCAACTACTCACCCAGACAGGACTACTGAGTGCCTGAGCAGGATCATCAGCATCAGCACCCATGTAAAAGTTTTGGCCACCCACCCAAGTGGAAATCCTGAAAGCAGGTCCCACACAGGACACCTGGTAGCTACCTATGGACAGGATCTTCAGCCACCACTCCTGTGTGGACCCCCATAAATCAATGTGGGGCTCCCCCAGTAACCTCCATCTTGGGACTCTGCAGTAATAGAGATAGTCCTCTATGCACTATAGCAGGTCTGCACCATGGAACTACACACAGGCTCTGAAGACAGCCACAGCCACATGCTGCACGTCACAGACTGTCTCTGCACTCATCGTCTAACACTATCATCTGGCTCCCCCCATCTGATCAACACCCCATATCTGAAAGCAAATGCCTCCATCTTGGGTCACCTTCATCACCATCTTTAGTGGGGGCAACTCCCAGTTTGGAACTCCAGCTGGCCAGGTACCCAGTCCTAACTCCCCGCTCTTGCCAGCAGCTGCTGGCCTGCCTCAGTGACTATCCAACACAAAACTGCTCTCAGTGGTGCAGGTGTCCAGCACACCCAAAGTACCACACACAAAAGCCCCGAAGATAGAGGTCCTTTATTAGGAAACACTAAGGGAGAGGGCACGTGTGATTCAGTTTAGACTAGAGACCTAGAACTGGGAGGTCTTCAGGGGAGATAAGGAGATAAAGACAGGCACTCACATCACAGGAGCAGGCCCAAAAAGAGATCCCTATGATAAGTCTCCCTTCAGGGACAGGCGGGTGCCACATCCCACTTCCAAGTACCTTCTACCCAGGACCAACCCTCTTTTCCTGGTTATCTCACCAACCTGAGGGATGAAATACCAGCTAACAACAGACAATCCCACTTATTGGATGAGAAGGGAAGCAGCAAAGATACTGATCTCCAACCAAAACAATCCTTGTTTTTTCCTTCAAGATTTTTTTTTCTTTTTTCTCCATCTCTATTTTCCCACCCTCACATCCCCAACATATGTGAAACCAAGTACTGTGCATGAATTAGAATATGGAGGACTGAGGCAACTGAAGAGTATATTACAGTGGTGTTGTACATTATTTTATTTTCATTTTTTTCCAATTTTTACTATTTTAACATTTTTAAATTTTTCTTAATATATATGTGTGTTTACTTTATGTACTCTTTTGTCTTCCCACTTACTTGTCTACCCCAAATTATTTCCTCTCTACTTGCCTGCTACTAACCACCTTCTTTCATTTCTCTTTCAAACTGTATATCCTTACCTCCTACCTACTCAGCATATCTTCCTACACCTCACCCCTGTTCTTTGTCCACCATTAGAAACTGTAAACACTTTCACAAACTTACTGATTATACTGTGGATAATAATTGAATTCACCATTTCTGTACATTGTAACCAATTTGTAAATGTCTATTACCAGCTATTGGTTTTTAGGTGGTATATTGTCTATATTGGGATCTGTTAACATTGTCCTATCCCTGAAAGAAGAGATATTGAAACCCTAAAGAGGCACCATAAGCATATAGGATAAAAATAATAATGCCTCAGATCTACAGTGCTAGAAGGGAAGACCATGAGCAATACGAAAAGACAAGGGAAGAAAGTATCCCAAACAAATCAAGATACCACATTAGTAGAATCCATGGCCAGCACAGCAGATAAAATGACAGAGAAGAAGTAAAGAATGTACATAATTAAAATGTTCTATAAATTAAAGGATGATATAAGAGAGCAAACACAGGCAGCACAAGATCATTTTGACAAAGAGCTACATAAACAAATACAAAATGTTACTTCAATAGGGAGATAGAGGGGTTTCAAAGAAAAACCAAAAAGAAATCCTTGAACTTTTAAACTTTTAAACCAAATTAAAAGTTCAATTGAAGGCATCACCAACAGATTAGACCACTTGGAAGATAGGACCTTAGACAATGAAGACAAAATATATACTCTTGAGAAGAATGTAGACCACACAGTGAAAATAGTAAGAAACCATGAGCAGAACATTCAAGAAATATGCAATAGCATAAAAAGATCATTTAAGAGTTACTGAAATAAAGGAAGTCATAGAGTTCCAAACCAAAGGAATGAGCAGTCTATTCAATGAAATAATATCAGAAAATTTTCCAAACATAAAGAAAAAATTGGAAAGCCAAATTCAAGAGGCTTACAGGATGCCAAATGTACAAAATCACAACAGATCCACACCAAGGCACATTATAATGAAAATGCCTAACATACAGAATGAAGAGAGAATATTAAAATCCATGAAAGACAGGAATCATATTACATATAGGGGAATTAGGTTATGTGCAGATTTTTCACCCCAGACCCTGAAGGCTGCAAGATTCTGGAACAACATATATCAAGCTTTTAAAGAAAATGGATGTCAACCAAGAATCTTGTATCCAGAAAAATTAAGATTTCATGATGAAATAAAAACCTTCCATGAAAAACAAAAGTTAAAAGAATTTACAGGTAGAAAGCTGGCACTACAGAACATTCTTGGCAAAATATTCTATGAAGAAGAAACAAAAAACAACAATGAAAATCAGAAGAGGGAGGTATTACACTAAAGGAAAAACTAATCAAAGGAGAAACCAAGTCAAGTTAAATAACAAAAATGACTGGAAATGCTGGGAGCCATTAGCCAAGTAGGTATGACAATTTCCTTGCCAGCGTACCCCATGTTGCAGTGACATTGAATGTAGGTGACCTTGCTCAAGGACCAGGGCGGATTAGGGTGTTCCGGTTTAGGATAATTGGGTTTAGGGCGTTCCAGTTTAGGGCGTTCCAGGTTTAAGATTACTCCTGCTAGGAATAGGGCGTATCCTGCTGCCTGAGTTCCCCTTGAGTTCTCACGGGATTCAGACAGTATTTTTTGGGAGATAGAAGCCCAGTGGATGTGGATTTGGGCAAAGAACGTGGATTTCCCCAGAACGTGATTGTAGACGGCTGGTGTGAGTTCGGGAATAAAGAGTTGCTGTTTGAATCTACAAGCTGTGTGGTGGCTCGTGATTGTGTGCCCAGCCAGACTGCGGCATTTGTGCCCAGCCAGACTGCGGCAGGAAATATAAATCATGTCCCAATAATAACCCTGAATGTTAATGACCTAAACTCACCATCAAAAGACATGGGCTAGCTGATTGGATTAAAAACAACAACAACAATATGTTGCCTCCAAGAGACTCATCTCATAGGAAAAGACATACACAGACTGAAGGTGAAATGTTGGGAAAAATTACACCACTCACATGGACTGCAGAAACAATCAGGGTTTTACATCTTATTATCAAATAAAGTAGACTTTAAGCTAAAGTTAATCAAAAGGGATAAAGAAAGATATTTAATACTACTTAAGAGAACCATACACCAGCAAGACATAACAATTATAAATATGTATGCCCCAAACAATGTGGCATCTCTGTTTATCAAAGAAAATCTTCTGAAATTCAAGAGTTAAATTGACAACACCACAATAATTCCGTGTGATTTAACCCATGCTATCACCACTGGATAGATCTTCCAAACAAAAGCTGAATGAAGAAACTATAGAACTGAATAATACAACCAATAACTTAGACTTAACTGACATATATAGAATATTTCATTCTTCAATGAACAAATAAACTTTCTGCTCAGCAGCACAGGGATTGTTCTCTAAAATAGACATTATATTATGCCACAAAGCAACTCTTAGCAAATACAAAAAAGTAGAGATACTACCCTGAATTCTATCAGATAATAATGAAACTAGAAAACAATGATAAAATAAAAAATAAAAGCTACTCCAACACATGGAAACTAAATAAGATGCTACTGAATGAACACTGGATTGCAAAAGACATCAAAGAGTAGATAAAAAAAAATTCTTAGGGGTAAATGAGAACACTTGTAAAACATAGAAATCTCTGGGACACTATGAAGGCAATACTAAGAGAAAAGTTCATTGCATGGAGGTCGTTCCTTAAAAGAAAAAAAAAAAAGTCAACAAATAAGTGACATCTTATTTGTTGTCAAATTACATCTCAAAGCCCTAGAAAAAGAAGAACAAACCAACACAAAAATTAGTTGAAGATAGGAAATAATTAAAGTCAGAGCTTAAATCAGTGAAATTGAAACAAAAGAAACAATTTAAAAAATTGACAAAACACAAAGTTAGTTCTTTGAAAAAATAAATGAAATTGAAAAACCCTTAGCCCTCTTAATGAAGAGAAGGAGAGAGAAAACTCAAATTACTAAAATATGTGATGAAAAAGGAAATATCATGACAGACACTACAGAAATACAGAAGATAATTAGAAATTATTTTGAAAGCTTGTACTCCAATAAAATAGAAAATATCAAATTCATGGGTAAATTTCTACTATAATATTATTTGCCCCAAATGAATCAGGCTGATACACACAATTTAAACCAATCAATTTCAAGCAAAGAATTAGAAGATACCATCAGAAGCATATCAACCAAGAAATGCCCAGGATTGGATGGATACACAGATGAGTTTTATAAGACCTTTAATGAAAAACTAATAACAATACTCCTCAAATTATTTCATGAAATAGAAAAAGAAGGAGCACTTCCAAACTCATTCTATGAGACCAGTATCACCCTGATTCCAAGACATGAAAGAAAGAAGACTTCAGACTAATGTCTCTAATAGAAATAGAGGAAAAATTCTCAAAAAAATTTTGGCAAATTGAATACAAAAATATATCAAAAAGATAGTGCACCAGGATCAAGTGGGGTTCATCCCAGGGATACAAGGTTGGTTCAACATATGAAAATCAATAAATTAGAATCATATGATCATCTCAATAGATGCAGAAAAAGCATTCAACAAAATACAGCACCCTTTTATATTCAAAACACTATAAAAACTAGGGATAACAGGAATGTATCTCAATCTTAAAATCTATGTATGCTAAGCCTCAGGCCAACATCATTCTAAATGGAGAAAAAATAAAAGCATTCTCTCTAAAAACTGGAACAAGACAGGGATGCCCTCCTTCAGCACTTCTTTTTAACATATTTCTTGAAACACTGGCCATAGCAATTAGACAGATGAAAGAAATTAAAGGATATGAATAGGAAAAGAAGAACTCTAATTAGCATTATTTGCTGATGATATGATTCTATACCTAGAAGACCCAAAAAGTTCCATCAGAAAAATTCTAGAACTAGTAAATGAATTCAGCAAAGTAACAGGATACAAAATCAATACCCATAAATCAAAGGCATTTCTGCATATCAGTGACAGATCCTCAGAAAGGGAAATGAGGAAAACTACCCCATTTACAATGGCCTCAAAAAATAAAAATAAAATAAAATACTTGGGAATCAACCTAACAAAAGAGGTAAAAGTCCTACACAATGAAAACTACAGAACACTAAAGAAAGAAATTAAAGAAGATCTTAGAAGATGGAAAGAATCCCCTTGGTCTTGGATAGTCAAAATTAATATTATCAAAGTGATCGAACTACCAAAAGCACTATTCAGATTTAACGCAATTCCAATCAAAATCCTAATGACATTCCTCATATAAATAGAAAAGGCAGTCATGAAATTCATCTAGAAAAATAAGAGATCCAGAATAGCTAAAGCAATCCTTAGCAAGTAGAGTGAAATAGGTGGCATCACTATACAAGACCTTAAACTATACTACAGAGCAATAGTAACAAAAACAGCATAGTATTAGCACCAAAATAGACTTGTAGACTAATGGTACAATAAATATAGAGGACACAGAGACTAACCCACAAAATTACAGTTTGACAAAGGCGCTAAACATATACATCAGATAAAAGATAGCCTCTTCAACAAATGGTGCTGGGAAAACTGGAAATCCATATGCGACAAAATGAAATTAAACCCCTATACTTCACCATGCACAAACTCAACTCAAAATGGATCTAGGACCTAGGAATTAAACCAGAGAAACTGCACCTGTTAGATGAAAAAGTAGGCCCAAATCTCCATCTTGTCAGATTAGGCCCCAACTTCCTTAATAGCACAAGAATTAAAATGAAGAATCAATAAATGAGATGGATTCAAACTAAAAAGCTTCTTTTCAGGAAAAAAAAATCAGTAAGGTAAACAGAGAGTCAGAGAGTCTATAGCTTGGGAGCAAATTTTTACCCCTTGCACATCACGTAGAGCACTAATTTCTAGGGTATATAAAGAACTCAAAATACTAAACACCAAACAAACAAACAAAAAACAAATAATCTGATCAATAAATGAGCCAAGGAACTGAACGAACACTTCTCAGAAGAGGATATACAATCAATCAACAAATATATAAAAAGATGTTCATCATCTCTAGCAATTAGAGAAATGAAAATCAAAACCACTCTAAGATTTCATCTCACTATAGTCAGAATGGCAGCTATTGAGAATACAAACAATAATAAGTATTGACGAGGATGTGGGGGAAAAGGAATACTCATACATTGCTGGTGGGACTGCAAATTGGAGCAGCCAATACGGAAAGCAGTATGGAGTTTCCTTGGAAAGCTGGGCATAGAACCACCATTTGACTGAGCTATCCCATTCCTCAGTTTATACACAAAGGATTTGATAAGAGCATACTACAGGGACATAGCCACATCAACATTTATAGCAGCACAATTCACAATAACTAAACTGTGGAATCAACCTAAAGGCTCTTTAGTAGATGAATGGCTAAAGAAAACATGATATATATATATCATGTTTTCATATATATCCATACACACACACACACACACACACACACACACACACAATGGAATATTACTCAGCAATAAAAGAGAATAAAATCATGGCATTTGCAGGTAAATTGATGGAGTTGGAGAATATATTGCTAATGAAGTTAACCAATCACCAAAAAAAACAAATGTCAAATGTTTTCTATGATATAAGGAGGCTGATTTATAGTGGGGTTTGGAGGGAGAGCATTAGAGGATTAGATGAACTCTAAATAGGGATAGGGCAAAGGGGTGGGAGAGGAAGAGAGAGGGCATGGTTGTAAAAAAAGATGGTGGAGTGAGATTGATACTATTACCTAAATACATGTATGAACACATGATTGGTGTGAATATACTTTATGTACAACCAGATATGAAAAATTGTTCTCTATATGTGTAGCATGAATTGTAATGCATTCTATTGTCCTATATAACAAATTAGAATTTAAAAATGCACAACAAAAAACAACCCACATGTGTGTTTATATGTGCAGGCACTTGTGCATGCAGTCCACATTGTACTTATCACATAAGATTTATTCAACATCAGAATCAAGATATAGAACTGTTCTATCAACTCAAGGATGCTTTTTGTAGCCACATCTATCTCTCCCTTGATACCTTATTCTTAGAAACCAGTAATCTACTCAGTTTTGTCTGTTAAAGACTGTTATAGAAATACCCCCCATAAAAATTAGCAATAGACATTTCTCAAAAGAAGACATACAAATGGTCAACAGGTTTATGCAAAGATTCTCAACAACACTAATTATCAGAGAAATGCAAATAAAAACCACAATGAGATTATCACTTCATTCCAGTAAAATGGCCATTATAAAAAATACTGAAGGTGACAAGTGCTGGTAAGGATGTATAGAAAAGAGAACTATTGCCCACTCCTGATGGGAATGCAAATTAGTAGCTCTTATATCAAACTGTAAAAGTTTTCTCAAATTTTTAAAAATAGAACTATCATATGATATAATAATCCCCATACTGGGTACATATCCAAAGGAAAAAAAAATGGTATGTACAAAACACATCTGTACTCCCGTTCTTATTGCAACACAATTCAAAATAACCAAGAAATGGAAACAACATAAGTGTCTATAAAGTAATAAAGGCATAAAGAAAAGGCTGTGTATATATAATGGAATATTATTCAGCCATACAAAAGAATGAAATCCTGTCATTTGCACCAACAATGGATAGAACTGGAGGTCATCGTGTTAAGGGAAATAAACCAGATGCAGAAACACAAGTACCAAGTACTCCAAGATCTCATTCATATGCTGTGTTATGGTTTGGAAGTGTAATACTCCACACAGTCTCATGTTGAAAACATGGCCCCTAGTGCAGCAAGGTTTGAATGTTGTAATTAGGCAATAATTGGATCATGTGGACTCTGAATTCATCAGTGGATTAATCCATTTGGTAGATTAATCCACTGATAGCTGAATCAACTACTAGGTATAACCTAGTTGGAAGAAGTAGGTCATTGGGGGTTTGCCCTGAATTTATCTTCTCATCAATCCTTCCTTCTCTCCTCTCTCTCTCTCTTGTTTCCTGGCTACCATGAACTGAGTTGCTTTCCTCCACCTTGCCCTTTCACCATAATATTCTATCTTACCTCAGTTTCAGAGCAATGAAGTTGACTAACCAAGGACTGAAACTGTAGCCAAAATAAACTTTTCTTCCTTAAGTTGTTTGTGTCAGTTGTTTTAGTCACAGTGACTAAACCCCAATTAACAACTGTTGCGTCAAAAAAAACCTGATCCCATAATCTTCAGTGTTGAAAGCCACAGCTGAAGGGGCCCCAACAAACTTCCAGCCGCCAGCTGATAATTTGCTCACAGCGGCCCAGCAAACTTCTAGCTGCCAACTGATTGGCTCCTCTGTGGTGATGCTCATTGGGCTGTTTCCCCGCCCTTTCAGACCAGGAGCTACTCATTGGGGGGCTTTTTTTGGCTCCGCCCACGCGACCCAGCCAATCAGCCTCAAGAGCAGGAGGAGTGGGGGAGGTGGAGAGGCTTGTGGGAAGCCGGTGGTGGCAGTTGGGCTCTGAGGGTTTTCCTGAAGAACTGTGTGGTGCAGTGTGTGTGTGTTCTAAAAATAAAGTTCATTTTCTTTTGACAAGTGGCTCCTGAATTATGCCCAGCCAGACTGTGGCACTTCAGAATAAAATGGCAGTTACCAGAGGCTGGGGAGAGTGAGAGAGAAGGAGGAATAGGAAAAGGTTGATCCATGAACACTAAGCTGCAATTGGATATAAACAAGAAAGCCTGCTGTGCTCTCATTGAGAAAGGTAATTGTAGATCACAAAGAACCACTGTACCTTTCAAAAGGAAGATGAATGAATTTCGATGTTTCCTCCATAAAGAAATAGTATAGGTTCAAGGATAAATATGTTTAACCTTTGTTTTAGTCAGATTTTTCACTGCTGTGACTAACAGAACCAACCAGAACAATTGTAGAGAAAGAAAAGTTTATTTGAGAGCTCATGGTTTCAGAAGTCTTTGTTCCTAGAAAACTGGCTCTATTCCTCTAGCAGAACACCATGGCAGAAAAGTTGGCAGAGGAAAGTAGCTCACATGACAATCAGAAAGCAGAGGAGAGAGAGAGAGAGGCTCCACTCTCCAAGTACAAATATATGCCCAAAGCCACACCCCCAATGCTCTATCTCCCTCATCTACACCCCACATGCCTCCAGTTACCATTCAGTTAAACCCTATGAGATTAATTCACTGATTAGTTTAAGGCTCTCACAACCTAATCATTTCTTCTCTGAACCCTCTTGCATTGTCTCACACATGAGCTTTTGGTGGACACCTCACATACAAATCTTCACTACCTTCTAAAGAGTACACAAAATATGCAAATATGGAAACATTACATGGTTCCTTGTTAACATGTACAATATTTAATTTGAATGCATGTTACAGATAAAAATTAATTACATGAATTACAATGTTCATAAATTCAAGTAGTGATGATTTTTTCACTTCCGTACATATTTCTGGATTTTATTAAGTTGCTTACTGTGGCTTTCCTTGAGCCATGCCATAACTTTCTCCATTTAGTCTCATGTTTGCCCTGGATCTTATGAACTTAAAAATTTCCTACCTTCTTTCCAGATGCTGTTTAAGTCTCTTCAACTTTGTAAATTAGGAGTTGAATTATCAACAAAACCAAAACGTATGTCATTATTTGACATAGTCCAGGATAAGAAAACTGAAAGATAATCACAGTGTATAAAAATGCTAGAAAATGACAATGAATTCTCCTAAATTCTTTCTTAGCTGTTTTTATTTAAAATAACCCTAAACACAAATTCATTATCACTCTGATAAAAAACACAAAAATTAGTACCACAGCATCAAGGCTTAGTGGAAACAGCATTTGTTAGAAAATATAGGTAATAATAAACAAGTAATAAAGTAAGGTATGCCACATATTTTATTCCACCTATTTTCAAATGATTTAAACCAATGTCTTTGTCTTTTCAAGCTGCTACAGCAAAGTAGCCCAAACTAGGTACCTTATAAATAGGAATCTGTTTCTTACAGTATTTGATATTAGGATGTTCAAGAATAAAGTACTGTTATATTTGATATGAGGCCAGGACTAGACCGGTTCATAGAGGGAACATCTTCTCTGTGTCCTCACATGATAGAATAGGCAAGGCAACTCTCTGGTCACTTTCATAAGGTGACTAATACCATGCATGGCGGTTCCACTCTCATGAGCTAATCACCTCCACAAAGACCCCACCTCCTAATATCATTATAATTTCAGTATATAAATTTGGGGGGCACACAAACCTTAAGAGATTTTAGTACATAAGTGCCATACTTCACATAAATTCATTAACACCATTCCTCTCTAATTAAAACCATTCCTCTCTATTTTTTTTTAATTTTCTATGAATTTGTTACACTTCTGTTAATACCACAAACTGTAGCACTTATTTCATATTGCTTTTTGTTGTTTCACAACTGATAATCTCACTAAGCTGATTATTTGACACTGTTAAGACTGTGGAGACTGTTATTTTTCTTCAATAATTCCAAAACAATTTAAGCTAGATCCAAACATATAGCAGGAGCTCAGTAGATTCTTGTCAATTTCCCCCAAATGGTGAGAAAACTAGTTAAGGAATTCCATTAAGTGCCTACCAATATTTTTCAACTAAGGTATTAAAATTATATTTCTCAATCACTGACATAACCTTAGGAACAGCAGGAAGGTGAATATGACAAATGAGTAAACACTGCTTGAATAGAGAGACAAAGGATTTGTCAAGAAAATAATTAGAGATCACAAAAGTTTTCTAGTTAGAGTCCTTGGGATTAGTAGCAAACACTGAAGGAGACAAGAAGGCATTACAGTGTCAAAAACAATGCAAAAGGGTGTACAAAACCAAAGAGGAGGGGCTGGGGATGTGGCTCAAGCAGTAGCAAGCGCACTCAATTTGGCCCCAAAGTCAAAAGAGCTGATTAGAAATAAAGAGGTCACAAATAATAGGAATATTTTGGGATCTTATTAAAAATTGACAGTCAAGGAATAGTGGAAAGGCTCTTCATTCCTCTCCTAAGATGATATTCGCAAAAGATGGTCATAAAAATCATATAGTGAGAATAAATGTTTTTACACAAAATTATTTAACTTTTAATTTTAATTTAGAAAAGAAACTAAAGTTTAAAGAACTTTAAAGAACTCAAGACTGTGATTTTAATGTTAAAAATCTCTTAAAAGTATTAAAAGCATTTTCTTTATCTGATTACTTCAGCATGTTTATAAATATATTCATGAAGATAATAGTGTCTCTATTTACAGAAATTCCCTCTATAATTTTCAATGTTACTTAAGACAATTTTACTTCTTAAGTCCATGTATGTTTCAGTAGATGCTCATTATTATTTCATGGTTAGATGAAGAGCTCAAGTTGTTATAACCATCATTTTAACTTCCACTTTAGACAATGGCATTTTTTAGTAGTCCACTAGATGGCACCCAAGATAAGGCTTCCCTTCTGACTGTCTCCCCAACTCCCCTCATCTGCTAAAAAAATAAAGGAACTTTTAATTGACTTTTGGATCATTATTCTTACGTGATATCTCTATGGATTTGGATCACTTTATATTTGGCTATTTTCTCACTGTGAATCTCCAGACGCACTTTACATATAAAATAAAACATAAAATTCTAGGATTAATAATATTTTGATTTTGTATGAAACACTATTGAAAAAAACAAGGTGAGGATTTTTATTAGGACAAAGGTTTTATGAACTATTAAATTATCTGGAGTACATTTTTAATTTCCAGTTAATATTATGCAATTAAAATAATCTGTTAAAAAATAAATTTTATGAATTGTTTTGGACTGATGGAAAGATGTCATTGTTGATTGATTCAAAATTTTGTATTATAGCCTTTTATATTTTTAAAGAGAGAAAAGCTCAGAGGAAACATTTCATTTAATAAAATATTACTTAGTGTGAATTTATACTCTGTTCATAAATTTACCTAAAAGACCTATGAACTTTTCCTGGTATAAGGTCTTCACTGTGTGATTTCCTAGTAAATCTCTGTTTGCCTTCTTTAAATCAGTGAGAGTCAGGCTTACAAAAAGAAGTGCCTGAGTAGTCTTAACTGCTTCCTCTAACTCTCTTCTTTAAAACTTCATGTATTCTTTTTAAATTTCATCTTTCAAAAGATATTCTTAACGGTAAGTGTACCCTGCATACTATGGTTGATAAATTGGTTGGTATTACTGAAAACTATCCCTTGGAATAGGGAAATATTTTGCAAAAAATGTTCCTTGGAAAAAAGAAATCATTCTCTTGGAGACAACATTGTATTTCTGTTTTTGTAAATTTCTTATTTTCCTGTTAAGTTCCAATAGCAAGATACATTTTTCTTTATTGGAAATACATTCTCACAAATCATAACCTAATATTTGAGATTAAATTTATTATTTAGTCAATTTATTAGTTCTTTAACTCACCAGACATTCAGCAAAGTGAGTGTTTGATTGTGTAAAACAGTACTTGGATGCCTCAGTTAGTCCTTCAAACTACTCAGCTCAAGAAAAGCCTGGTAGATTATTACTTGAGGCTGTACAGGCTCACATTTTTATTGGAGTAATGAAAATTACACAAATAATTGATTTTACAAAAAAACCTTGGATACATAAATCCAAGTATAAAGGACCCCCCCCCCAAAAAAAAATGTCTGTAGCCAACTGCCAATCTGGGAAACATTTTGATACACATAAGATAGTGGCTTTATTAAATAAATGAAATTTCCCAAATGTCAATAGTAAAAATGTAATATACTAGGGTAGTGAAAAAATATGAGAAATAATTAAATTAATGAACAATCTAAGCCTCATAGAATATTAAACTGACCAAAATTTAAAACTTTTACCATACCTAGCACTTTGAAATACTAAATACACTGGCATAGGTGTCTCAACATTTTTAAAGAGTTATCACAACCAATAAAATTTCTTAGCATGCTAACTTATTGGTCTGCAATAGAGTTTTCATATAAGGGAACATCAGCCCAAAATGGCTGAGTCTTCCATCCTGGGGATAAATGATGATTGTGGAAGGCAGGAGTGTCCATGTTGTAACTTTGTAACTATCCTTATACTAGCCCTACCCAGCATAGCTTATTCTCAATAGATTATTTCCTTATTTCCTCTCACTTTCTGGAGAATCCTACATAGAAATGGAGGAGGGGTCATTCTTAGGATAAAGATGGAGAGTGCATCTTTTTGCTTTAGTATTCTTTCCTTTTCAGAGGCCACTGTGAGAGTTTGGTTGAGTTTGGTCTGATTTCCACACTGTCCACCCAACCAAATAAATAGTTGGCTGCCTGATCTTGTTAGTCACTTAAGGAGATTAATGCAATGAACTCCTGTACATCAATTGGCTGAAAAAAGAAAATTACTTGTTCCAACCATTCTTTATTAACAGTAGAATTTTGGACATTACCAGGGAAAATATTTTGAGGCAGGTGGCTATTATAAGTCGTCAAGTAGTTCCACAAAGATTTTCTTACATATTCTTTCTTTAAGTCTATTGAATTATTTATGGCAAGCGTGCTTTCAAAAATCATATAGGATGGTTTATAGGGAATTTCTTATACACTATTAAAATTTGGGTGATAAGATAATAACAAATTAAAATTTTTTATCTTAAAGAAATTTGGAAACAGAGAGCAAAAACTGAAATTCAGCTTTGGCATCCTTCAACAGCTTTGGGTAAAAAAAGTAAAATAATGTAGCTTCTGTTTTATGATGCAAGTCAATGTGTTTCTAGTTCTGAATTTGCAGAAGATTTTTCACTCATGGACAAGATATATGTGTAAGGCCATCAGTAATGAAGGTACAGAACTAATATCTCTGCCTTCAGAGTCAAGGTGGAAAGGGACAGCAGAGAAAGTTAGAATCTTTAACCTGACATCACTGTAATTTGCACATGTAAAGGGTGAATTAGGATTCCTTTTACTTTTCCTCCTCTAGTAAAGAGTAAAAAAGGGAGTAACCTAAATACTCCTAAATACTACATACTAAATAACCTAAATACTAAATACTTTGATTGATTAAAATATTAAAAACTTTATTATTGAAACACACTATTGCATTTATAAATGAAATTTACAATAGCTATTAAAGTTGTCTTTTTCTATTTAGAGATTTGTTTGTACAATTAAAGTTAAGTCTGCAATTTTAGGCTTTTCCTATGATTTAACACATAAACCAATACATACTTGTGAGGTTTGAACTAAGATTCCTTAATTAATTTGTGGTGCTGTTTGAAAGGATGGAGGAAAATACACCATTTCTTGCAACAGTTTATAGCTCTTTTCTAAAATTGTTTTATTTTCTCAGATTTTCCAGGGTGATACATTGCTGGAGTTAATAACTCAAATGTGTGGGTAACATTCATCAAGGCCAGGCAAACCTATGCTCTCTGCTCTTGGCATTATCGAGATCTTCAAGAATCCAAGTTGTAGCTGTAAATGGCTTTGGTAGAGGCCATTTCAACCACATCAGTCAAGATTTTGTCTTGACATATAATGGTAGGAGATTAGAAATAATGCATTACCTAAGTAAACTACTCCATCTTTGTTTTAGTAATAATGCAGTCCTCTACAAGACAATTTCCAATGTTATATAAACAACCAAAACACACATGGACTAAGATGGAAAAAAAAATCTCTAATTGGTGTGATACCCATTGAAATTAGTATGCTGATAAGGATGAGAGAATAGTGAAACAATTCACGTTTCATATGCAAAACATTTTTAAAACATGTAGGTATCAGAGGATTAATCTAGTTACTAAAATATATAGAATCGCCCTCTTAAAAAATGAAATGAATGACACTGTGTATATTAAATTCGGAAGTACCTGCATATCAATTTTAGATGTATTATTAATGAAAATAAAATATTACAAAAGGCTCAAAGCAGATCAAATGTGAGTCTCAACCATCATTACCCCAGACAGTAAGTATAGAGTTAGGAGTTCTGAAGAATTTTATCTAGTCCCCATGCATGTCTTCAGAAAAATGCACGATTATACAAGATATGCATAAAATAGCAAAAGGCATGTATTTTGAAATGGCTTCTAAGTTTGTTTATAAAAAAACAAATTCAAATTTACTGAAGATTTCCTAGTATTCATTCCATAGAGCTTCAAGGGAATTTTATTCTACTAATTCTTTGACCAATCAGCTATGACTTCTGTCCTCTATATCTTACTCCTAACATAAAATGAGTAGTAGATATTTATGAAGCTACATTTAAATTTGGCCTAAGGGAGAAATCTTATACATGCATGATGCAAACTATCTCTTGTTGCAGAGAAATAATATCTATTTCAGTTATTTAAAATTATTCAATAATAATTATGCTGATATACTTGCTATTAATTTTAAATATCAAAGTCATGTTTTTGATAATTACTTTGCCATTGAATTAGAGCATGCTTTAAAAATTCTAGTAACTTTTCATGAGAAACTATATTTACATTGCTAATGAAAATGTGAAAATAAACAATAACCACTACTTTATAAATATATAGTTCATAAATTCATAATTTAACCAGAGAACATATCCATGGTGGATTGAAATTTACTTTTAAAAGAGGTTAAAAAGAGCAGTAACTATTTTATGCTCACACATTAATTTATCTAAGTAAATTTAGGGGCACCTACCAAGAACTGAATACTATGGACAGAAACATGAATAAAACTAGTATCTTGCTTCAAGTGGCTTGTATTTCAATCATGGGTACTGATATGTAACAGATAGATTACAAGGTGGAAATGTATAAAAGATATGTGATATCACAAAGGAGGGAAAATTAGTTCTGTTGTGGGTGTCACAGAGAGCATATTTACAGCAGCCTTCAGAAAATGATTTAAATGAGCTAGGCAGATAATACTGTTAAAAGTATTCCAGGCAGAAAGAATTTTGTGGGTTGAGGAATCTTGTTATTCTACAGAGCAAGGTAAATCTGCATGACAGGAGTCTTCTTTGCAGGGATCAGGACAAGGCCAAAGAAATAGTTTGGAAACAAGTTGCTTAAAACCTTCTGTGTTCTGCCAAGGAATTTTGAATTAATCCCCTAAGAAGTGGGAAGTTACTAAAGATTTGGGAGCTGGTGAATTAACTATATATGTAGTTCTAGACAAAAAATGTGGTGCTGCACTATGGGAAGAAATTGGACAAAGGAGACGTGATTATTGTAAAGTATTTTAGTGCAGAGAGACATCATCCAGAAGAAAATGGAGAGATTCATAGTGGTCAGATCCTGAATTTGCAAGCTGGTTTAAAAGATGACTAATCACATAAGCTTGGGTGAGGTCCTTAGTGCTTCCAAGCCTGACGGCCTCATTCTCATGTATGAAATGTGGACAAATGAGACCTATGCAGAAGGTTATGGACTAAATGAGGAACAACCATGAGTGAAAAACAGGATGTCTGGCAATCATTAATTCTCTTCCCTAAAAATGATATGGAAAAATTAAGTTCTAATCTGTAATTAAAATGATAAAATTTATTTTATGTTTTAAATGATTGTTAAAGAAAGGCATGGCATAGCCACAGATATCGAATGCCTGAATTTAATACTTATAATCTGTAGACTTTTTCCAGTAACTGAAATGAAATATCTTATAAGTATCTTATTTCTTCTTCCTTACTTCTAACAGAGAATAGGAAAAAAAAAATGGTGATCTTTCTCTATAAAGAGATACTAGTGAAGATAGTAATAACAATTCTTTTGATGCTTTTTTTCCAGCATGATTCCTCTTTCAGTGTCTTTCCATGAGTGGCCTAAGTGGAATCATCATACTATAGTGACACTGCCACATCAATGTTTATAGCAGCTCTATTTACAATAGCTAAAGTAAGGAACCAAACTAGATGCTTTCAACAGGTGAATGGATAAAGAAAGTGTGGTATATATGCACAATGGAATATTACTCAGCCTTAAAGAAAAATAAAATTATGGCATTTGCAGGTAAATGGATGGAGCTGGAGAATACCATGTTAAGTGAAATAAGCCAATCCCCAAAAACCAAAGGCCAAATATTTTCTCTGTGAATGCTTATTCACTATAAGATGAGGGGTCTAGGGAAGAATAGAAGTACTTTGGGTTAGGCAGAAGAGAGTGAAGGAAGGAGAGGGAGAATGGGGGTAAGAAGGATAGTAAAATGAATCTGACATCATTACCCTATGTACATATATAATTACATTACACAACTGGTGTGATTCTCCACCATGTATAACCAGAAGAAAGAGAAGTTATGCTCTATATATGTATTATATGTCAAATGCACTCTACTGACATGTAAAACTAATTAGAGCCAAATAAAAAATATTTTAAATAGAACATTACATAGAAGAAAAAAAAATACTTATATGTAGAATGCTAAAATTACACTTGTTACCTCAATAATTTTAAAAATAATCAATATTTGAAAGCCACTAATATATTTTCTTACCCCTTATCTTCCTCCTTCTCCTCCTCCCATCTCAGAGTTTAACATCAAGTTTAAGTTAGCTTTAAAAATCTCTCCTAGAACTTTTCTAATTATAATGTCTCCTTTGTTTTGACACATAGAATGTGGTAATGTTTACCTGCATGCCCTAACCAGGATAATGGAGTACAATGCTGGCCATGGGTAAGGAATCACATTTTGTACATTCTGCCCACTGCAAATACATTTGTGAGAGCATCTCCCAACTTTTGTTTCTTTCTAATGATAATTATGATAACAAACAGTTACAGAGCACTGACAATGATATTATGTGGTAGTGTTGTTATACACCAAGAAAGGATAATTTAAATAATTTGCACTAAGTCACAGAGCTTGTAGAGTGGCATGTTGAGGATTCAAATCCAAATAGTCTAGCTTTTTTCCTACTCTTTAGAGTAGATCATATTATCACCCTGTTCTGTCCTGATAAAGCCACCATGTTATGGCCAGTCCTCTGAAATTGTGACTAGAGTAAGATCTTTGAACATATTTTCATTTGTGACCAGCATAATTCCAGGGAAGGGACAGAGGGGAAGAAGGAGACTGGCTGGCAGGATTGAATTAGCTATCTTGCTGAATACTTTTATGCAACGAGAAAAGGAAATAGAAAAACAGCAAAGAATGTACATAACTTATAACCAACCAAGGGTGTTGAAGACTGATCCCAAACGGGCTCCTCACCACTGTTAACAAACTCTATGATATCTTCCTGCTTAAGAGAAAAAAAAATGGTTATATTAACAGAGAAAGATTAAGATAAATAACAGTTTCATGACAAAGATTGTAAACAAACACTAAATATACAGACATCTACACTGCATTATCCTCCCCCCCATTTCCAGTAAGAGTATCCCGGGTTGTTCTCTCTTCAGGTGGATCAACAACTCATTAAATACACAATGTTTGGCAACCTAACCCACAGAAAAACATCTGACATACTCTTGTTCTCTGTGTGTAAAATCAGTATAACAGTAGTAGCTCTATGTTTGGGAGTGATATGATGGTCTCAATGTAAACTAATACTCCTTATTATTATTTTAATATCATTTAAACTTGTCAGCCAATAAGTTTCACACACATGATGTGCTTACTTAGTTTTCAACCATCTAGAATATGCACATTAAGAAGATATCAATAACTATGCTTCACTACTTTGTTAGTTCACCATGGTTGTTAAAAGATCCATCTTATAACCATGCACCACCTTAAGTCACAGGAGGCTTATTTAAAGGGTCCCTTTTCCAAGCTACAAAATCTGCATCTTTTGAAGCACAGCCACATTTCTAAAATTTCTATGAATTCCAAATAATTCGTGTGAACATGAAGTGTGATAAAATTGGCTCAACCCCCATTAATCTTTCTATTATTTGTGTGTATGTTATATGTATACATACAATAACTTTTTACCCAAATAATATTATCTTGCTATGTTTTTCCTCAGAACACTTGTACTTTTAAGTGTAATCTATAGTAAAGTGTAACATTTTTTCCTTTCAAAATTGATATAGACAACCTTAAAGATGAACTGATGGATGTTGCCATCCAAGCAACTAACAAAAAAGACTGAGTATTATTAAATGAAGATAGCAGAAGTGTGTATGTCATTAGGACCAATGACGAAATTGGAAACTTTTTATTGATTTTTCCAAAACCTGAATAAAAATTCAAAATGCAGTTAATGATACTTCTTAACCTAATAACAGGCAAAAATTTAAAGGGGCAGGTAATATCAGGACTGTAAACATTTTGTTTGGCTTGTATATGATTTTTAAATGAGTTATATGTGGGGTATTAAAAATCAGAATATTACAAATAAAATTTCAGCTATTCAAATTCTAATAAAAATGATGTATCTAGGAAAACTGTGCCACTTAAACATATTGGAGCAGGAGACTGTTGTGCCTTAGGGAATCTCATGCCACACAGCAGATCTACTTTGTCCATTTAGATTACTTATCCAGCCTCTCTATAGGTGTACAACTTTCTAACCCTTATTTTAGACACTGTGTAATACCATCCAAAAAAGTAAAAATAAATATTTGTTGGATGGACATATAAGTGAATAAATCTGAAAAAAAAAAATTTAAAGTTTTTAAACCTCAATTCTGACATTATAGAGTAACAATTTCTGCTAAGGACCTCTATTGGTGAGTCACCTAACAATTAGGGAATCTAGACTGCATATTTTCCATCTATTATAGAGTTTAATATGAAAATTGGATTCAAATTATGTTTCTTATTCTCTTCCAGAAGAAATTGGGTTATAAATTTCCTAATTCAAAATAAGGATCACCCAGCCTTCTTGAAACTATTATACTAGTTATTTATCTTCTCCTGTATTTTCCAAGTTACAAAAAGAAAACTTATATATTTATATCTTCTATGGTCATCTTGACTTTAGCCTGAGTAATAAGAAATTATATTTTATAGTAATAGCATGTTATTTCTCTATCCATTGTCATAATTTGCCATTTGTTTTAGTACAATTTAATATTTAACTACTTTAATTTACAAAATGTATATTTGCTATTCAAATTCAACATCTTTTCAAAAAGAATTTTTAAACCATTATGCTTATTAATAGAAGATTTTGAAAATGTATTGAATTTATGTCTTGTATAAGGCCCTACCCTGTCTTTCTGCTTATTGAGATAGTCCAGGAAAAGATCATGAAACATGTGGTCTCATCAAAATGAATTCTCCAGAAAAAAAGGCTATGATTTATTTTCATAATCTTATGAGTGTCAGATTTTTACATTTTTTTACACTTCCTACAGCATGTTGCATAAAATGTTACCAGGTATATTATATTATCAACTTAGGTCTTTCTCAGGAATTGCAGAAGAGAAAAAAAGAAAAAGGAAAAATTGCAAAAGTAGGTCATATTGCCTTGATCCTGCATTTGTTCTTTCAAAGCATGCAGACTCAATCAGAATAAACAAAAGAGGAAGTCCACAAGTTGTTCTGTGAATCACAGTCCAGACTCAGAACTGGCACAGAGTGAGGAATGTACATGATTCTTATCCAAACCAGTGTCTGGTATTTACCCAAGTTCAAGTTTTTCTTTTATTTTTTTTAATGTGAGAAAAATTCCATAAATGATACATTTTTGCTTCATTTCCCAATGTTCTAGTTAGGAGTTTATCTGAGTTGTTTCCATACAACTTTTTTACTTCTTCAGTCAGTGGATTTAATAATCCTGGCATTCTTTGGAAGCATAGTTGTATGAATTTATGAATGAAATTTTGCAAATTCAAATTCTGGTCCTTAAATACATTATTTTTCACAAGTATAGAGAAAAAAATCAATCCTAATTTCTGTAACATAGCTTTCTTATTTTCAAACCCCTGAGAAATATTGAATGATGTAGCATACATATCCAATGTTGCCAAAGTTTCAAGCATGACTTTTATTCAGAGTTATAAGAGAAGGCTGAAAATGTTTGTAAAAATGAATATTGTTTTCATTTTATGGACCAGAGTGCTTTTATTTATATTTACAGTTTTCTAAATTGGATAAGTTGTTTGGAGAAATGAATAAAATTACTTCTTCAAAAAATATTTATAGTTTTCTGCTCCATGGAAAATTTTCTTGATTCTTAACATAAACTGTTAGGTCTAATACTGAACTGGGCTGTTTATTCAAATATACCTTCCTATTCAGCCTCAATATTAAACATAACAAAGCATTAAAAACTGTATGTTTTTCTGTATCAATGTCTCATTGTTGTCCTAAGCAACTTAATTTATTTTACATAAAATCCAAATTCACAATAAAAACATTTTATATGGGTTCTGTGGGAGCATAAGAAAATAGTTAAGAACAAGACAGTTTAATGATAGAGATGATGTGAAAAATAAACACATGGATACATTATTTCTTCATTTAAAAACATTGTTGATGATTTGAAAACCTTAAAACAATCTTAGCAATACGTGCTTGTGGACTAAATTGGTATGGGATAATTAAAATGCACTAAAAAAACAGATTTAGTGTTTACCTTAATATATGCAATTATTATATGAGTCTCTTTTATTTAGAGAAACTTTGTCCATATGTGGTCTTATTATATATACTCAAAATAAAAGATAACATCATGTAAATTTACAAACATAGTGAAAATCTACCAAAAATTTTAATCTAGCCACACATTGTCATGGACCATTTGTAATAATG
The DNA here is from genome assembly GCF_001458135.2 of Marmota marmota marmota. Lineage (NCBI taxonomy): Eukaryota > Metazoa > Chordata > Mammalia > Rodentia > Sciuridae > Marmota > Marmota marmota. Next base: position 27,305,802 of record NW_025999968.1, on the reverse strand, counting down.
TATTAAAAATGGCAATAGTAGTGTAAAGAAAATAAATGATCCCTTTGGGTGCAACTAATAAATAGCTGTTGAATGATAATGTTGTATTAAAGTTCTAATAAATCGTGGCAATTTTCCCTAGAATTCTCTGTGTCAGCAAAAAAAAAAAAAAAACATGTTAAAGTATATACCATAATTTGATGCATATTATAATTAAAAATAGAAAAGCTTGAAGACTAGGATTTTGTTGTTGTTGTTGATCATGGATTCATTCCCTTAGATTTCCAGAGACAAGAGTGTAATCTGGTTTTAGATCACTAACCCAAATAACTAAAGTCTTACTACATGTAGTTGTAACCCTACCTCTGAAACAACTGGGTTTTTTTTAATCACTATTTTTTATGTTTCTGAGTTAGACCTCTGTTTTTATTCCTTTCCATTCATTTAAAGGGAAATAAGGTAAATTACAAATTTAGTTGCCAACAATGAAAAAAGAAATTCAAATCCCTGGGATTAAAGATGTTACATTGCATTTAATTAATTTTTATGATTACCTACAAGCAGAATAGAAAGAAAAACAAGATTTATATTCACATGAGAAAGTAATTTATCAGATACTAATGATGCTGTATTTTTTAGTAATTTTAGTTTAAATAAGAACATATAATTCTTTATCTTCTTTAGAGGAAAAGGATACTCAGCAGCCAGATATAGCCTATGATCAACTGCATTATAGACCAAAATTATTATATTATGATAGTTATAGATAATATATAGATAGATATTCTATGAACCTGGACTCAACTTTTGAACACTTTCATCAATTATACCAGTATTAAATATATCTTAGCAAAAAAAAAGTGTGTTGTCAATGCACTTGAAGTCCTAGCTACTCGGGAGGCTGAGGCAAGAATGTCACTTAAAACCAGGAATTCAAGGTTAATGTTAATCTAACTGTGAATACTTCTGAGTTAGTCCAAATGGAGTCAAAAATTATGTAAGAAGATGGTAGTATAAGCATAATAGAAGGATTAAAGTAAATGAAAGGATACTATGCTGATCCCTGATATAAAGGATAAAAAAGAAAACGTCTAGGGGCTGGGATTGTGGCTCAGTGGTAGAGCGCTCGCCTAGCACAGCGGGGACAAGGGTTCCATCCTCAGCACCACATTAAAAAAAAATAAGGCATTGTGTTGTGTCCATCTACACCTAAAAAATAAATACTAAAAAAAAAAAAAAGTCTAAAGCAAAGTGACAGTTGTTGGTAGGGTAGATGTAATTGAGGTAAAATGTTAAACAAAATTGAGAATCTTTTAGAAGTCTAAATTTTAACATTCTGTAATTAATCATATATGAGACCTGAAAAAGATGAGTTGTTTGTACTATTTCTTAGATTTTCTTATTTCAGTGATCTGTTACTCCCTTCTTCTAAATCTTATATGCACGTATGTATACACACATAAATACATACTCGAAATAGAAAATTTCAGATAATACTATTTGTGTTGATTTCTCCTTAATACTTGTTAAAACATTTTTTTTTTTTAAACCAGGGAATGAACTCAGGGGCACTTAACAACTGAGCCACATCCCCAGACCTGTACTTTGTATTTTATTTAGATACAGAGTCTTACTGAGTTGCTTAGTGCCTCAGTTTTGCTAAAGCTGGATTTGAACTAAACTATACTCCTGCCTCAGCTTCCAGAGCCACTGGGATTATAGGCATGTGCCATCACACCTGACAAATATTTTTTCTGAAACACCTCTCTTCTGCTCTGGCCTCAATGATGGTGGATTTTCTGCCAATCTCTCCTATCATAAGGCATAGTTTCAAATATAAAACTACTAAGATCTCTTTCACATTTAAGACTGAATCTAATCAAAGTTGATGAAAAGGAGGTAATGATTGTAGAAACTCTTTTCAAGAAAGTTGCCGATAATGAAAGTAATATGAAGAAAAGCATTTCTGGTAATATGACAATCTAGATATCCAAGAGAAATTCTTGATAAAAATGCCTATTTGCTAGATAGAACTAACAGCAAATCAAACATTCAGAAGAGCAAACAAATATAAATACACATGTAAAGTCTTTTTTTGTTGTAGTTCCAGGGTGGATTTACCACTGAGTCACATTCCCAGCACAACACCTCTTCCCCCTACCACCCTCCTTTTTTTGAGATAGGTTCTCACTAAGTTTCTTAAGTTCTTGCTAAGTTGCTAAGGCTAGCTTTGAATGTGTGATTCTCCTGACTCAGCTTCCCAGTTTCACTGGGGTTACAAACATGCACCACCATACTTGACAAAACTATTTTATTTTATCCTATAATGAAGTATCTGAGAAATTAAGAGAAATCTTTACAGATCATAACAATGATCAGAGTTTAAAAAAGTGACACTAGTGGATTCCTAGTAACCTGGAGCTACTTACTATTTAATAAGTCTAGTCATGGTCATTTGATGGGGAGAGTTTATAAAAGTCAAAGTATAAGCAAGGTAGAGTGCCAGGAGATATTACTGAAGGTCCCCAGGTTTGACAGATATTCCAAAGGGCCAACCACTTCAGATTGTGAGCTAAAAAAAACAAAACAAAGCAAGGATCATATTAGTAAGCAGAAATACTTACCTACCTTAACCTTGTTTCTAGAGAAAACTCTGTCACAATTGTCCTGGAAAACTCTGAAAAAAAGATTACTGATTGGCATAATATTATAATCCTCCCAACTGGAAGGCCACCTGGAAAGCCCACTTCTAAGAGTCATATACTGAAAGCAATAATATGAGGAAATCAGAAAAACATATCAATCGGTGAGTCTACAAATTATTTATGAAGGCTAAGTTTTTAGTGCCTTTGAATCCTCATGTGGACATGCCTTCTTGATTGAATCAGAATCCACAGAAGGTGAAGAAAAAAGAATGCTACTGACCCCAAATAAGCCTTCCCCATAACCCCACGCTGTGTGATTGTCACTCACAACTACCATTCGTAGAATGACAATAACTTATCCAGAAGTTATTGCCCATTTTCTCCTCATTGGTGTTGTACCACTGATTATCTTGATCATTGTCAGTTTTTCTTAGCAAATCTAAATCCCTGACTTTACATTCAATATTTAAGCCAGTAATTCACAACATATGGTTCCAGGCTTGCAGCATCTGCATAACCTGGCACCCTGTGCTGAATTGTGTACCCTCAAAATTCATGTTAAAGCCCTGAAAACCTTAAATCAGTCATTGCAGCAAAGCTCCTAAAAAGTCTCATTTTCTTCTTAACAGCACTACTCATTTTTCTTTCCTTGCACATTGATAAATGTCCACAGAAAAAAATAAAAATACATATTGTATATAAATATTGTGTATTCCCAAAGTTATTGTTGTTGTTGTTTTGAAAATTCATGTCAGTTTTATTCATGATAGTCAAGACATTGCCGAAACTGTTAATAAGGAATATAATAAGAACAAATAAACAAATAATGTCATCCAACATCCAAGGGCAAAGATTTACAAACACATACACACAAAGGAGGAAAACTGAGAATTATAAAACTAATGATATAGCTGAGCTATAATTAACTCACACTAGTCTCCTTTATATTTAGAAATAGACACAGGAGGTGTCATGTAGGGGATATAGATGGTTTAACTTGCTCAGCAATTTATACTTTTTCCTCACACAAAATGAGGGCGAATTAACAAATATTGTAAAGAAGTAACAATATTGAAAAAAGAAAAATAAACTTGTGAGACTAAAAATCAAAACAAAACAAACTGAGAACCAAATGAAAGAACTTTCAATGGCCCAAACTGCAACAATTAAAGCAACAAAATAAAGTAGTATTGTATTATAATTCAAAGCATAATTCATGAGTCCATATGGATATAAATAAACAAACAAACAAACAAAAATTGTGTTATTCAGCTGTTATGGTTAGATGTGGTGTCCCCCAAAAGCTCACATGTAAGACAATGCAAGAAAATTTAGAGGAGAATTGTTTGGGTCATAGCCTGAACATAATCAGTGAATTAATCCCATAGCAGAAGGGGTGTGGCTGGAGGAAGTGGTTCATTGGAGACATGACTATGGGGTATATATTTTGTATCAGATGAGTGGAGTCTCTCTCTCTCTGCTTCCTGATCATCATGTGAGCTGTTTCCCTCTGCTATACTCTTCTCCCATAATATTTTACCTCACCTGGAGCCCCAAGAAATGGAGTCTATTGTCTCTGAGTAGAGACTACTGAAACCATCAGTCCCCAAATAAACTTTTCTTCCCTAAAATTGTTTTTCTGGTCAGATCTTTTACTCACAGCAGGAAAATAAAAAAAAAAAAAACTGACTAAAACCCCAGCTTTTCATCACTGTGATTAAAACAGAGAAAAATTTAGAGAAGGAAAAGCATTTTTTTCACAAGGACAACTTATAGAGAAGGAAAAGCTTCTTTTCTCTCCAGTTTTCGGAGTTTTAGTCCATGGTGGGGCAACTCCATTGTTTTGGATCCAAGTTAAGGCTAAACATAAACACAGAAGGGCATGATGGAGAATTGCTGCTCTATTTATGCAAGCTCAGAAACAGAGGGTCGGGGGGAGGATACAGGGAAGATGAGCCCTTTTAGGACACAACCTTATGACCCATCTCCTCTAGCTACTCTCCACCTACCTACAGTTACCACTCAGTTTGTCAGTCAGTCAGTCAAACTATGATAGACTGGTTAGGTCACAGCTCTTGTAATCTAGAAATTTCACCTTCTGTTTTGACACAGGAGCTTTGGGGGGCACCTTAGAGCCAAACCATAGCATTTTACCCCATCCCCCTAAAAGCTCACATTCATGTCACAATGCAAACTGCATGTAGTCCACTTCCAAGAGTTTCCATAATCTTAACAGTCTCAGCATTTCCCAGAAGTCCATGTCCAAAGTCTCATCTGCAATTAAAAGCAAACTGAGCTTTAAGTAACTAAAATCAAAAGCAAATTACATATACCCAATATATAACAGCACAGAGTAAACAATCCCATTCCAAAATCAAAAAGTAAGAGAAAATAAGGGAAGTCACCAAACAGACCTAAACCCAGTTTGTAAGAACTCATACAGGGCTAACATTTCCTATAGCTATGCCTCTGGCATCTGAGGTACACGGTAGCAAGATGTTATATCCAAAGAATTGGACAGTTCTGCCCCTTTGGCTTTGCAGGTTGCACACATGGCCTCTCTTTGAACCTGGCTTACTCTGCAGATTTCTTCAGCAGAGAGCCCATGTTACTGAAATCTCTTAATTTCTGGGGTCTCCATTCCAATTTTAGCATCCTTCACAGATTCATGTTATCACCCTCTTAGGGGCAGCCAACAGGAATTTTGATCCTAATATACTTTGTTTGACCTCCCAGGCCTTCTTTTGAAATTTCAGTGGGCATCCCTATTACCCATTACAGCCACCTGCCTACATTTACCACCCAGTTAACCTGTTCAGACTGGGACACTGATTAGTTTACTGCTCTCATAATCAAATCATTTTAGCTCCTATATTAACATAGGAGCTTTGGGGGGACACCTAATATCCAAACCATAACAACAGATAAGGTCTCTATGCAGAATTTCTCAAACAGGTGGAATATAAGTTTCTTCTCTTTATGTGTATGCTGCATTTAGAGATTTTCATCCAAAATGTATAGAATGTAAATGAGGAAAATAGTAATCTAATAACTATTGATAAACAATGACAGCTTCTTAACCCAGTCTTCAAAATTATCATCAACAATGATAAATCATGTAGATAGTATATGCCTTTACTATTATGTGAATAGAATGGCATTTTCCCATTGTGATACTCTAAAAAAAAAAAAACTATATCCAAAAGTTAATCATAAGGAAAACATCAGAAACATCCAGATATTCTATTAAAAAAAACCTTACCAATATAACTTAGAATATAACCATGGTTATCCAAAATAAGTTTTAGGAGAATATCACAATCAAAAGAAACTAATACTTAATATCACATGGCATCATGGATAGGATTATGCTACAAAAAGATATTAGGTTGAAATAAAATAATTTTTTTTTCTAAGAAATAAAAAATTAGTAAAGGACTGTATCAATATCAATATTGGTCTATTATTTATAATAACATTATTATAATAATTTGATAATAGTAGAGAAAACTAAGTATACATTTAGGAAACTACATGTATGTATGTTCATGGGACCTCTCTGTATAGTCCATTCAATTTTTCCATAAATCCAAAATTGTAATGTAGAATTATAAAAAAGAAATGTGAGCTTTCATAAGAAAATTGTTTTGCAAATAAAAAAGCATTGTAATTAATGTACAGTTAACATTGGAAGTGCCATTTTAAAAAATTGGAAAACAAGTGCCATAATTTTGGAGATGAGAGAACTTCAGAGTGTTGTCCAGAGAGTTCATGATTGGGTGCATGGTCATAGGAAGAGTGGCCATTTAATAGCCGAGTGACATTGGGCAGTCAACTTAATTTCTCTATTATATGGTTTTATCTATAAGTATTATTCATGAGTTGTTCTCTGACGAAGATTACATTTTTGAGAAAGCATTTGAGAACTGTAAAAGAGCATGAAAAATTTAAGGTGATGATACTATTGTGATTGCCTCATCATCCTTCTCTGATTTCTTTGAAATCCATCACTTTTTTCAATAAGCAGTTCATTTAATTAGTCCCAGTTCCATTTAGACATCACTTGCTAAGTGGAATCTTATTAAAGCTCATTACTGAAAGAAGGTATTGAGTTCTTCATAGCCCATTTCATATAGCCCCTTCGAACCATCTTGAACTTTGTAAAAACTCATTCAACTCAAGTTATTCACGATGAAAATTAGTGCTGCCTCTCAAACTGTTTGCATTTGTTGTAAAACTCAGGAAATACTTAAAAAATATTCTGTGTTTTAATATCCCTTAATTTTTTGGTGCATGCATATACTGTCTTTCAGTAGGTTGTAAGTACCTAGAAGGGCATTACTTTCATTCTTCACTAGCAAATTACCTTGTCAGTAAGTACTTGCTCATTCACTTCATTCACTGTTTAATCCCTTGACTAGTAGGGACAATAGTTTTTACCTGCCTAGGTAAATGGAAGAAGTTGTTCACACTTAAAAGGATTGTTCCTGAGAAACAAGTTAGCTCTATATTCTGCTTCTGTGGTGATTACAATGGAAGATATTTGTTTGTTAAAAATGAAGAGAAATTAAATTTATTCTGCATATCAACAAAATGTATTTTCTATTTTCTCATTATGATAACTTTTGTCTTACACTGACCGGAATGTCTACAATATTGTTTGGTGATATATTTTAGGAGAATTTTTCTATGTCTGACTTCATTGCACCATACCTTTCTTTGCAGTCAACAGGTTTAAAAAGACGTGGCTATCAATTTCAGACTTCATTGGTCACTGCATGGTCAAGAAGTACAAACATTTCACCAAGTGAATACTTTCAGACATAACAGTCACCCCTCCCTACAGGAACCATAAGAGATTGACCTCTGAACACCACCCTATTGACCATGATTTTACTCAAGAAATGGCTGCCTATGGTAAACCATTCCTGAGTCCCAACATTGAACAATCCTTTTTATTTTGAAATGTCTCATACTTGTCCCTTTCAGCAACCAAGTTCTGTCAGATATAACTAAAGACCAGTTTGAAATTTCTCTAAACTCACTTCCAAAATCCCACTTTAACAGAAAAGCTGCTACAATTAGAGGCTGATCCATGTTTCCTTTTTTCTCTCTAACAAATGCATTCTTTTCTAAAATCTCTGAACCCCTCTGATAGATTGATTCCCTTGTCATAGTTTTTGAATAAGTAGCATTTGTTACTTTTACCTGGAACTTAGTTTGGTATTTTTTTTTTGTGGGGAGGGGGTACCAGGGATTGAATTCAGCAGCACTCAACTACTGAGTCACATCTCAAGCTCTATTTTGTATTTTATTTAGAGACAGGGTCTCATTGAATTACTTAGTTCCTCGCCATTGCTGAGGCTGGCATTGATCTCCTGATCCTCCTATCTCAGCCTCCCAAACTGCTGGGAGTATGTCACCATGCTCATCTTATAACATTAGTACAAATCATTGAGAAATTATAAATGTTTCTTGAGAAGATTCTAACAACATTTTGGGTAGGTAGCATCTTGTTCACTTTCATTGATGTGCACTCAATGTGTCTATTTCATATTGGATTAAGACTACATTCATGGTCCTCTGATCATTTGCAACACAGGCAAAATATCATGGTGACATTTTCCATACACTCTATCCTGATGTGCCCTAGAGTAATCACTGGAGCATTTTCAGTCTTTTGATGAGTCTTGTTACAGCCTCAGAAAGCAGATATTCTTTTTGTCTAGATGTAGGTTTCCAGGCTAAACCTTTAATTTCGTAGCAATTGAAAGGTTAACACCTTCTGTTGAACAACAAAAGAACTACATTGTGGTAATAAGAATCCATTGCACCTCCACTGGGTAATGTCGAAATATAAAGAGCTCCACATGTCAGAGTTACCTGGTGCAGAAGTTAATATGAAATAGTTTTGCACACATTTATTCTCTTTGTTTCCCTAGATTTTCAATTGTATCCAAATAACAAACTGTTAACCTTCCAGGGCCTAATCTGTAATTTGTATTCTGGACAATAGCTGATTTACTTGACTGAAAGTTTTGTTGATAGAAGGAACAAAGAACCAAGCATTTAATGGATACACACACACACACACACACACACACACACACACACACGGCTCAGCTCCTAGAATTTAAATCTATCTTACATTAGAAGAACTTATGATAAGTTTATAGCAATAAAATGTCAAGATGTTAATAGGAATTGGCAGGTTTCCATGTGATTAGATGACAGAATTACAGCCCAAAATATAACCTTTTTGTTGGAAATGTGAAAAACACACTGAACAGATGCATCCAGACAGATAACCATTGTAAAAACATCTGTCTAAAACACTAAGTGTAAATTATTCTTTATAAAGTCATCAGTTACTTATTGCTCCACCATAAATCTTAGTCCACATTGAAAAATACAGCGTCATAACAGATTGAGCATGGAAACAGGCCTCCCATGTGGTTTTAAAGGATACTTCCAGTTTTGTTTAAATTAAAACTAGTAAGAAATACAATATAGATTCCCTTATATGTACCTCTCCCATAAAGACAAAACTTTAAAGTCTGGCCCTATTGATTTAAAGCAAGGAGATGAACTGAACATCCTCAGTGACTCAAGATTTGGCCTTTGCCATGACTGCTTTCACTGTTTGTGTACGCAGCATTTATTGGTTTTAATTCAAAGTCTTATGGCTTCATGATCTTGCAAGCTCCATGAAGCTAGGAATCTTGTTTTACCAACCATTGTACAGTACAGACACTACCAGAGAATTTATCACATATGATTTTTTATTAATCTGAAAAATAATTGCATGGAGACAAATAGATAAATATAATTAATTCGTTTGACATTGTAATGCTGCCCAGGTTTTCTTACTTACATGTTTATATATGATGTTCCCTACTATTTATTTATTTGGTTATCCATTCTAGGATATTAGTTTCTAAAGACAAATACTTCACTTTTTAGTATATTCATGTTCACTAGATTTCTAGCCATTTGGTCTATTGAAAAAGAAAGAGATAACGTGCTTATTATCTTGTTTTGTTGCGCTTACAACACAAAATTAAAATTTTTCCGTCCATTTTTAATAAATAATTATGAATTCTTATGTACACAATCTGATTGACCAACTCCTTTACGTTAAGGAAGCCATCAAAAGAGGCATAGTTAGGACCCAGAATCCTCCAAGGCCATGTCTTATGATTAGCACAAACCAGTTTGTTGCTGATATTGTCAAGAGTGCTCTACCCTTCAACTCAATTTCTCGCTTCATTGCTTTGAACCCCTATGGGATAGCAGCAGTTTAAGGGATGTCAACAAGAATACTCTTGTTCTCTCAGGAATTCAGTACAAGAGGATAAACAGTTACACAGCTGGCCAAACTAATAGGTATGGAAGTGCGTGACTTAAGTGTTTAATAAATGCACGAGCATTTTACAAGACCCAAAGGACCATCCTTGGAATTACTAGATTTGACTGATATATGTAGAGTTTACTTGAAGTAATTTCTATTTAAAAATAAAGTTATAGATTTTTTATTGGCTTTTACAAACATCATGATGAGCTCATTAGGAACTGAGATAAAAGGTCATATTTTGTCAAATATTTCCATGAACAACAAAAAGAATTCAAAAGAAAAATTCAGAGTTAAAACTCTAATTCAATTTTTCTGTTTTGTGCATTTGCTATGAAAAAGTTTATGAATTTAGGATTCATAAAAAAATACAATCAGAAAACTATATGTAACTGTGTCCTTCTTTTAATATTTGTATTACTCCTTAGTACAGTCCCCTTAAAGGGCTTTTTATTCTTTAAAAAAATAATTTTTGAAAAGCAACCAACCCAGTGGAAGTTCATGGAACACTAAGTTGTTTTTACTTTATAGTGAAATTAACTACAGTTTACCTAGCACAGTGTTCTGTTAGAATGTTCACTCCTAGAATGGTTGTGAGTTTAATAACACAGAAATTTTCCCTTGAATCTGTAAGATTCTCCAGTGGTTTAAAAGAAAATTAGCACACTTGAATTACCATTAATGTAACCTGCAGACATCAGTCATGGTGTATGCAAAGAGTTGGACTTGGAACTATGATTTGGTCTATGGCTTCTATACCCATACACAGGTCTTTCATACAATTCAGTATGCTTTCTGCAATAAATATTATTCATTTATTTCTCTTTATAATAGTAACTACAATAAAATTTCTCCTGAAAGTAAGGACATGTGACTAATTAAAAAAAAACAGGATAAAGTATTAAAATCTGCTTAGGAAAACCAGCCTTAGAGCATAAAATTGAAATGAGAAAACGTACAATTTTACCACTCCCCCTAGAACTGCTGAAACTCACTTTAGTATAATAAAATAAGATAGTTGGTCTAAAAATATTAATAAGCATTTATTTTATCAATTCAGAGGAACAAATGATTTTCTGACCTGCAGCTGGTGAATATTATATGAACAGCATTTAATACTAATTAAACCCACTGGCAGCCACAGATTCCTTTTCTCTGGAAACATTGCTGGAGCCTATTTAAAGTATTGGAACATTTTATGAGGTCAGGAAGAATTACACTGTGTATTTTTAGTTTCCTTACTGCACATATGCTATTACCATTGCTAATAAAAATCACATAGACTATGTTTAAAATACATAAAGCAACTTATTTGACTTTTGTTTATTAGTATGTTGAAAAAAATATCCTTTCTTTCTTACACTGGAGTTCACTCTTCATTCTTAAAATTGAGTTTTGAGTTCAGGTAAGTCCTAAAATGGAAAAATCGCCTAGCACCAGCCTGCAGGGGGATTTCTGATAAAAGTGGAGTTTTTTTCCTCCCTCTTCTTTTTCTTTTTCTGGTACCCCTGTCAATAATCAGTCATATGTTTTCTTAAACAGTCCTTTGGCTTAAATTCCAAACTCAGGACTAATTTCTCAGGACACACTTATTTTCTAAAAGGAATATTTCTTTTTTCTCTTCACTATCTATGACCCTCATTAAGACACTAACATTCTCAAATTTTGGTTGGAGAACAGAAAAAGAGTAGATGGAATTTTAAAAGGTGAATAAATAATCTCTTTTTTTACATATCTGTAATCCCATGTTCATTACAGTGCTATTCACAATGGCCAACAAATGGAAATAACCTAGTGTCCATCAACTGATGAACAGATAAAGAAAGCACAGTACATGTACACAACAGAATATATTGAATGGTACAAAAGAATGAAAGAAATCCTGTCATTTACAACAGCATGAATGGGACTTGAAGTCATTATGTTAAGTGAAATAAAATAGAGAAAAACAAGTATCACAAGATTTCATATATTAAGGAGTCTAAAACCATTGATTTCATAGAAGTTGAGAGGAGAATGCTCGTTACCAAAGAGTTGTGGGTAGGAAAGCATAGGGAAAAGGTGAGCAATAGACATTGTGATACAGTTTGATCAAGAAGTTTTGGGCCTGGTGCAGTGGCACAGTCCTGTAATCCCAATGGCTCTGGAGGCTGAGGCAGGAGGATTACAAGTTCAATGCCAGCCTCAGCAATGGTGAGGTGCTAAGCAATGCACTTAGACCCTGTCTCTAAATAAAACACAAATAAGGCTAGGGATGTGACTCAGTGGTCAAATGCCCCTGAGTTCAATCTCTGGCACCAAAAAAAAAAAAAAAAAAAAAAAAAAATTGCTATACCGTTGCATAGTCGAGCAACAAGAGATAGATAGAAATAAAAATAATATGCTGTACATTTCAAAAAACTGAGATAAAGCACTTTGAAAGTTTTCAACATAAAAAAGTAATAAATGAAGAGATACATGTTTAACCTAATATAAAGATTATATAGCACATACATGTATGAAAACATCACCTGGTACCACATTAATGTGTACGATTTTTATGATTTTGTATAGCAATTAAAATTAAAAATAGTCTCTTGACTTATTTGATTTTTTTAAGACATAGCATTTTATTTGCATAAATGATTTCTCATAAGTTTGGGTAGTAATTTTTTGACAGGGAATTAAACTAAATTAATTATAATGTCATTTGCTTATCAGTATGTTAGAGTCTGTAAACAAGTCAGGATGGCACCTGGCATTTTGCCAGAGAAATGTTAGAGTCTGTAAACAAGTCTGGATGGCACCTGGCAAAATGCCAGAGGGAGTGGTTTGTGAAGTACGCCAGTGAGCCATTAAGTGTGGAGATTCCTGATTGGTTGACTGCTGTATTGAGTTTATGTTAATTAAGATAAGCTGTGTGGAATGTATAAATACTGCTCCTGTCCTACAATAAACGGCTCCCATTCCTGCTGTATCAACGTACACAAGTTGTTCGTCACCCCCTGGTTATTTTGCCCAGCCAGCCGGGCTGTGGCATCAATATGCTATAAAAAATATATCAAAATTTATTTTAGTTTGTGAAGATAGATTTAGAGAAAACATCAGATAAATCTTATCTCAATAAGTCAGTGTCAATTATAATACTTAGACAACTGCCCAATTGTTTTCTCCTAAAATCATCCCTGCTTGGTGTTTTGGGATGAACTGTGCAATATGAAATTAAACATTGCCAAGTCCTGAACCAAAAGAATGAAAATAACAAAAACCTAGTAAAAATGTCATAAGAACAGAAATAATCCCCATAAGAACAAGAACCATCCCAGTCTTATTTACTAAGGCATTATTTTATCCAAGCTCTAAATTTTTATTCCAAGTGTATGATCTTGTCTTAAAATGTTTATATGACCCTCAAAATGTTAGTACAGCATTATTACAGACCTATCACATTGGTCTCTGTGTGTACTTGAAATCTGCTGAATGGTCCAGTTGGAGTTAATATTAATAATAGTGTGTTCTCACAACCAAAATATTTCATACCAAGGAACCATAATAGATGAGTTCAAGTATAAAAGAAAAAACAAACATTGCTATTCATAAGTTCATTATTTAATTTTGCAGCCATTGTGACACCATATGTGCAAAAGAATAATACAATTTTATATTAACAAATTTCCCCCAAACCAATATCACCACATATTCTTGCTTTTTAGACATATGAATAGCAAATATTGACATTTGTTGTAATTTTATAACCATATCACTGTATCTCATATTAAATCAAAGTCCAATTAGTTTTTTTTTATATTTTCAAATTTTCTCATCCCCCTCCCATCCACGCTGACCTGTAAGGCAAAATATATACACACTTGAATTAGCATGCAGAAATTAAATTTTTCAATTTAGAGTCATAATTAGTTTTGAATGTCTACTAAATACTGGAGTTAAAAGTAGTTTCCCATAGACATGTGTAAACATTTACTTTATTATTAGCTTCCAGTTATTTTTTGCAACAATATTTTAAATGTCTAACTGAATTATTTGAAACATAAAAATGCCCTAGTCATCTATGAAAAGAATATAGTAATAAATAATGATTATTATTTTAATATATTTTGATATTAGTTCAAGTTTTCTCTTTAAAATACTGTTGACAGAACTTCTCAGAAGAATTCAACATTTTATGTGTCTTGAGACACCATTATATATTATATTAGTTACTAAACCAGTCAATTATTATATCATATCTTCAATCCCTTTTGCTTTCTTTCATGGGCTGATCAATCCAATCGTATGTAATGCAATCAGTCTTTGAACATTNTTTTTTTTTTTTTTTTTTTTTTTTGGTGGTACCGGGGATTGAACTCTGGGGCACTTGACCACCGAGCCATATCCCCAGCCCATTTTTATATTTTCTTTAGAGACAGGGTCTCACTGAGTTGCTTAGCACACTGCTATTGCTGAGGCTGGCTTTGAATTTGTGATCCTCCTGTCTCAGCCTCTTGAGCCACTGGGATTACAGGCATGCAACACTGTGCCCAGCTGAAATGAATGATTTTGAACCTACATTGTCTCCTTCATCAATGATCTTAAAGACCGGATTTTATTTTTATTTCATATTATCATGCCATGATGCAAAGACTTTAAAATAAACAAAATTCTTATTCATTCTGAAAAGTAAACACACATAACTCTAATAGAACCCATAGGTTAGTATTGTGTAATCAAATTGGCTACAAATTAGAAAACCCCAAGCACAAAAAGGCAAATTTCATCTAACTAAATTTTGTATTTATATACATTTGTGAAAACCATTGTTAGGTTCTAATCAGTGTCTGGGGTGAAGCTAAATTTTCCTGTAAAAAATTTATTTAGTACAATGGTGTAGGTTTTTAAGTTGAAAAATCTATTTACCTGGCATGCTAAACAAATGCTTGCAATAAAGTGTTCATAGATTCTTAAACAAATCTTTGACAAACTGCTCAGTTTGATATACTGCATTCAAAATATTCATCATTTTTCCTACTACCATATAATGTGCCTATGCATTTAACTACCTATAAAAGATATAACAACATATCCCAAAGGGGCAGGTCAGAGAATATGAATGTTCTTAAACACTCATGAGAAAGTGTTGGTGGAGAGAAAACTCAAAAATATCTTTGCAATACTTTATCAGAGTTGTGAAACACCACAGACTTTGTAGATAGTTTGAATTAACTCATATGCTTTTCACTAAATAATAGAGAATTTGTATTTCCAGATGTGACACTAAATTATACTGTTGGAGGAATATGATGTCATAATGCCACTGGAAAAAAAGAAAAATAAATAATTAGGAATCAGAATGAGTAAGAAGATGTCTTAAGCAAGTATCTAGTCCAACCTGCTCACCTGAAAGACAGAGGTCAACAATAGAAAGAAAAGACATCTCATAATCATCTCAAAAACATTTGCCATTTGTTGATTCATGTTGGATTAAGAATATGTGTTTTCCTTGCCCTCTCTAAAAATGCTTTGCTGTAAATTTATACTATTTGACTCATGACACCCACCCACCCCCACCCCCAAAAAATGATCCACAGACCATGTAAAATTATGCACAGATTAAGTATTTTTATTATTGCTTGTCCAAGAGTTCAAAATGCTCAATAAGTTTCATGAATTTCAAATATATTTTAAAGGAATATATGGGATTGATAGGCAGCATTTAATAATAGTCACAACGTTATTGAAATGACCAAACACTTAAACAGTTCTTCAACCAAAAAAAAAAATTGGAGCTAAAATCTGACAGAATCCATTAACTGAGAGAGAACATTGTAATAATCCTACTAATTATTAGACTGTAAAAGACTTCCAGATGGCACAGACAAATACACTTCATTATAATCCATTATTCTTACTTGTACTTAAAATTTCTAGCATTATAATCAATCGTGAAATTTATGTAGTTGTGAATTATGGTTTGGGCCATATCAAAACACAGTTTAAATAGAATTGCACATTTAAAAATCTACTTATTAAACAAACACATAATTTCTAAAATTTTTGTGCTTACAAAAATTGAAGAATTTGGGTCTGGGATTGTGGCTCAGTGATACAGCATGTGCCCGACATGTGTGAGGCACTGGGTTCAATACTCAGCACCATATAAAAAAAATAAACAAATAAATAAAATAAAGATATTGTGTCCATCTACCACTAAAAAAATATTTTTTTAAAAAAATTAAAGAATTTATAAATTTCTAAGCCAGAATGTTACAGAAAATTTTAATATCCTTGCACAAATTACTTATTTAAAAAGCATGTCATACTTAGTAAATAATACTGAACATCAGATTCATTTTAAAAACCCAAATTCATTCTTACAAAAAATACAAAACAATAGTCTAAGAGGCAAAGGAATCTATTTAAATGTATTTTTTCTCATCAGATAAATGTGTTTTTTTTCCCTCTTGATAACACCCATGGTATATCAATAACTATTATTATTAATACTCCCAAAGGATTCCTCCTCAAAAAAGAGTGGTGGATTTTTTGAGGTCTCACCATCTGTTGGATATATTTTAAAAGATGTTTCAGTTGTGTCTTAATCCATTTTCTATTTCTATAACAGAATACCACAAACTAGGTGACATATAAACAACTGAAGTTCATTTGTGTCAGTTTTGGAGTCTGGGAAGTCCCTGATTGAGGGACCACATTGGTGAGAAACTCCTTCCTGAGTAACAACATATCACAAGGGCCAGCAAGCTTGTGTAATCTGCAGAAAGAAATCAGGCCAAACACTTCTTGTTATCAGGAGTCCCTTCCCACAATAACTAAGGGAGCACCATGATAATAGCATTAAGCCCATTCAAAAGGGATGAGCCTGCTTGACTTATTCACCTCATAAAGTCCCTACCTTTTAATACTGTCACAATGGGAATTAAGTTTCCAATCCATGCATTTTGAGGGGCACATTCAAACCACGAGTAGTCTCTGTGGCAAGAGTTGACTAATATAATTTTCTAACTTTATAATTAATATAGTTAATTCATAATTAACAAGAGATTAATCTCTTATTAATCTCATATAAAAACAATTTGTAGTACTTCACTGGAGTGCTACATGAGAAAAGATTGAGCCCATTATATTTATTTAGAAATATTATTTATGTTGTTGCTCTAGGGCCATCTAATTGAAGTATGGCAAATGATACTTAGGGTATTCCCTAGTCACATCTGAGTCTACCCTCAATGGTAGGCAATACCACAGGTGGAGTACTGTAGAAAAGTACAAATGAGAATGAGCCATCAGAAGCATCCTGTGTGTACTTTCTTTCTTTCCTGCCTACCTTTTGATATTGCCCAACATTGCCCTGATTTCCATTTTCAATGTTTAAGACATAAACTCAATAGTCATCTAAAACAAGGCAGTACATATGGTCGCAGGTACAGCATGCACTTTGAGACCATTGAAATCATTAGGTAAGTGCAAAAAGACAACAAGAAGTACTGGAGAGGTTATAGGGAATCTGGAACTGTCACACAATGCCCTGGGAATGTAAATGGCACAGTACTTTGGAAGACAGTCTAGAAACTACAAAATGTTAAATACATGATGGGAATATGGTGAAAATGGTACACTCATACATTGTTGGGTAGGACTGCAAAGGAGTACAACCACTCTGGAAAGTAGTATTGAGATTCCTCAAAAATCTATAAATGGAACCACCATATGATCCAGCTATCCCACTCTGCAGTAAATCCAAAAGATCTAAAATCAGCATTTGATAGGGATGCAGCCATATCAATGCTTATAGCAACACAATTCACAATAGCCAAGGTTTGGAATGAATCCAGATGCTCTTCAATAGCTGAATGAATTTTAAAAATGGTATATATACACAATGAAGTATTACTCATAAAGAAGAATGAAATAAATTATGGTATTTTCTGGTAAATGAATGGAACAGAAGACTATCATGCTAAGTAAGCCAGACTCAAAAAGTCAAAGGTTGAATATTTTCTGTGATATGCAGGAGGTAGTTCAAAATAAGTGTAAAAGAGAGACAGAAAGAGAGAGAGAGAAAGAGGGAGGGGAGGATTCCATCAAAATAAAAGAAAGATCAGTGGACTAGATGAAGAGAATTGAGGTGGAGGGAAAAGGACAGAAAGAGAGAAGAATAGTGGAATTAATGTGAAATAAATTCCCTGTGTTCATATATGAATATGCCACAGTGAATCTCACCATCATGCCTGTCCATAGGTACTAATGGAAAAAAAAAACTAACTAAAAGTAAATAGCAGAAAAATAAGAAGAGTAGAGAGAAGGGAATTAAGGAAGAGAAGAGAGGAGGGAAAGGGGAAGTACTGGGGACTGAATTAGAGCTAATTATATAACATGCTTTTTATAGTCATGTCAAAATGAATCTTGATGTTATGTACAACTAGAAAAAACCAATAAAATAAATTCTAAAAAAATGTTAAACAGAAATATGACATGACCTAGCAATTGCACTTCTACGTATATACTCAAGGGATATCAGGTACATCCATACAACAACATGTACATAAATACTTGTTTTATTCATGATAGCCAAAAAAAAGGAAAAAACCCAAATATTCATTGACTGATAATTGGATAAATAAAATATGATATTTTCAAGCAACAAAATATTATTTGGCAGTAAAAAGAAATGAAATACTAATATATGTTATGATATAGATAAACCTTAAATACATGACACAAAGTAAATGTGAAAAGTGACAAGAGTTACGTTAAGTGAAATAGGCAAACAGACACAAAAGTTACGTTAAGTGAAATAGGCAAACCTATAGAAACAGACGAAGGTTTTCATAGGTTAGACGAGATATTCAAAAATAAGTATGATGACTAATGTGTGTGGGGTTTCTTTTTGACACAGTGAAAGGTTTTAATATTGATTGTGATGATGGTTACAGAAACTGGGTTATACTGTGAATACATAAAAGCCATTAAATTGTGTACTTAACTGGGTACATTTTATAGTATGTTCATTAAGTCTCAATAAAGCTGTTAATTTAAAATTTAGAAATGATTCCTGCAAATTTATCTTAGAATTGAGACATAATTAATTGATATTGAGTTTAATGACATCTTATTTCAGCATACATTTTAGTAGGCACAGTGCACAAAAAGAAGAGACCAGTAATAATTAAGGTGATATTAAAGAATAGAATTCTAAAATAGTGGAAAAATAATGATAACAGTAATTCCAAGTGGAAAACTTAAATTGTGTATATATATGCTGATGGGGTAAAGAATAAGGATGCAGCAAAGCTATCTCCAGTTGCTTTAATCTAATTGACCAAAAATGGAAAAGTCAGTAAAATGAATCCATTTCAGGATTGGTGTGGAATGAAGAGAGTTGAAGTATACTATGGATCTATACTGCTTACATTGATTTCTTAATTTTTAAAAATCTTAATATTTTAACTTCAAAAATTAGACCCTTACTCAAAATGTCCTACCTTTCCAAGTATTCTCAATAATATATATTATTTTACTCGCCCATGTGTACTAAGGTGCATACTCATATATTTTTGCATAAAGTGAATATATCGTGTGAGAATATTTCAGTCTTCTTATGCTTTTAGCTCAGATCAAGTACAGAAAAAAAAGCCTTCAAGGTCCCGATGCAGAAATGGGAACTAAAATAGCAAGGAAGATTTAGTCCCACGGGAAATGAAGGAAGGACATCAGATGTTGGACAATTTAGTGAGAACAAAAACTGAGAATGTACAAAGAAACCTAAGTAGGTAGGCTAGCACAATCACAGAGAAACAAGGAGAGAAGACAGGATTTTATTTCTACAAGATTTTGTCTTGCAGGTGCTCAGTGTTTGTTCCTGAGTCTGCCCCCTCCACAGTGGTTGCCCGCTGAGATATTGAGGGAAAGAAGTGGCTCTTGCTGTTACATCAGAAGAGACAAAAACTCCAAGCCTTACCAAATGTACATGGAAGGAGAGAGTTGCTATGCTTCTTGGAAAAGTATAAAAACTTGTTGGAGTCCATTGTTAGGTTTAATGATTTGAGAAACAGAGAAGAGGGGGGAAATAACAAGATATCTAACAAATTAGCCTATCTACTTTGTATAGGCTATTTTGAAAACTTATGAAACCATGGGTTTTTTTTGTTGTTGTTTATTGATTTTTGTTTTTTTGGTACTGGGAATTAAACTCAGGAGTGTTTAATCACTGAGCCAGATTGGACAGGGTCTCACTGAGTTGCTAAGTGCCTTGCTAAATGCTGAGGCTGGCTTTGAACTCACCATTCTCCTGCCTCATCTTCCTAAATTGCTGGGATTACAGGCATGCACCTCCACACCCAGCCAAGATCATGTATTTTATCCAATGTTTTGTGTTATATAAATGTTTAGCAATAGTTATTTAGCTGGATATTTATGCCATGATTAATATCAGGGCCTACTAGATACTTTTATATATCTTTGGTTTCCATATCATTAACAAACCAGATTTATTCCACACATTTTTTATACTTCTGTATTATAAGAGCACCTGAAAGATCTACAAGATAATAATCCAATCATTTAATACATGATCAGAGAATGCCATTTGTTTTTAACCTCTCATTTATATAACAAAATGCAAAACATGTTATATTAATGACTGATGCTTTCCAGAATGGAAAAAAATAATAAGTTAAATAGCTTTGGGTTTTTTTCCAAAAGTGAAAATTAAGAGGAAGCTTTTAGTGACATTATATTACATTATGTCACTTCTTGGTTTCAACTCCTTTAATGAATTTTAATTGTTCTTGGTATATAATGCAATCCATTCATCATGTCTTATAGGCCTGGTTCCTCTTTACTCTCCAATTTGGTTTCACTAGACTCATATCTCAGTTACCAAAACGACAGACATAATAGCCTCCTTTCTGCTTCTCCAAAACTCAAAACTTCATTTTGCTTGAGGGTCTGTACGTTTCCTGCTGTTGTATCTAAATATTGTCCTACTGTTCAAATAATTTTAGTCATCAGTTTAACTATCACCTCCTATGGGAGATCTGCCAGATTACCAGTAATTTATTCAAAAATATTTATTGATTTCTTCCTCTGTGCCAAGTACTGTGATAGGTGGAAAAATTGTTTCTTTGTTTCCTGGAGCTTGAATTGCACTAGCATTAATAAATAATCCACCCAGAAGTCTTATAGTGCCTCACACTTACAATTGTGTCTTTGTAATTCCAAGAACATAGTTTCAAAAATTTGACCAGACAATGTAATTAAGAAACTCAGATCATTCAAGACTTTCCTACCCATAATTTCCTTTTGACCACTTGAAACAGTAAGAAAGCCCAGCCACTACTTACCTTAACTATGCAGGGGAAGTTCAAGCCACACAAACCATGTGCCTCTGGGCATCATCTAACCTCAATAAAAACCAGAGCCATCGATGTGCAAATCAATACTTTAATACAGTTCAATCCAGGACAAACTTCAGCCTTTCTTCTTGTAGAACCCTTTGATTGTACACTGTTCTTTTTAAATTTTTATTCCTTTCTATTGGTGCCCATGTGTCACCCATGTTGACATCTACAAATTCGGGGGTGCATATTGACTAGCATCCAACAGAGGAAGCTAGATGTCCTAATAAAACAATTGACACTGCCTATTGGGCACCATAGCACTAATCACAAGTAATGTGATTGTCTCCCTTTTGGATTACTAATGAGGTCCATGATATGGCTCAGTGGGTTCGAAGGGGCTCAGCCAATCACTATTGTGCTTGTGATTCAGGTCTTTTTATAATCATATCAAACTAGGCTTTACTTAAAATTTGCTGGCCTGAGATGACTTTAATGGCCTAATATTGGGTAGGAATGGGGAAACATATGAAGAAATAAAGGATGAGGAACTCGCAGAGAGTAGGACCAATAGGATGCACATCAGCGAGACACAGATCTCAGTATTCCCAGAACATCATGCATAAACAGTGGATGCTCTAGGTTGTCACTGTGGCAACATGTGGACTTCAGATACCAATGACAAGGACCTCAAATTTAAATGTACATTAGTTGATGCTGCTGTTCCACACTGAAATTCTGCAGAGAAGAAAAAATTTAAACTAAAAGTTTATGTAAAATTTATTGAATTACAAAGATAAATATAGAATTATTCCACGTTTTTTTAAAAAGGTGATAATGAGTCAAATTTGGTTCTGAAAAATTAAAATTCTTCAGTTAAAATTAAAAGTATATGATAAGATCACATTGCAAAGGGAAAGGGGACTAATTGGCTTTACACCTAAAATTCAAAAATAGAAAATATTTAAATTTTCAACCCATTGTATATGTTATAGAATTACATTCTTCAAATCCACCATGGTAACCCAACAATATCAGCCAAGAAAGGCTACCAAGTTGTAACCCAGCCTATGCAACCATGATAAAGAAGGGATAATTCATTCACTGTTTTTTCTTTTCCTTCAGTAGTTCAATTTATCTTTTTTTTTAGGGCAAATAAAAATTAATGATATCTAATTACACATTACCATAACTCTACAGTGCTTCCTGTTAATCCCTATTCTTAAAACATTATTAAAATAATAAATTCCATGAAATCAGCCAATGGAAAATCAGTTTTTATTTCATATTTGGCCTAGTCACAATTTTTCTTCACCTTCAAAAGGAAACAGTGTTCTTTACTCAACATCCTACAATACCTGAATCATTCAGACATTAATCAAAAACCACATAAATAAGACCTTAGTCACAATTCAATTCTATGTCAAAGTTCAAGTATGAGATTTATTGGCAATGTTCTTTATATAAAGATATTCAAAGATTAAAGAGCTTTTAATAACATTTATTAGGTCTGTTTCTATATTTTGGGTAACAAATATGCATTTACAAATTTCATTAAAGTCATTTTTATATATAAAACCATAAATATACTCACTCTAAATGATATTAACCTCAGCAAAAAGCAGAGAAGCCAGCAAACACATATCAGAGAGAACATTTGGACTTTGGTTTATTAGGATTGGCTCATTTCACTTAGCCTGATAGTCTCTCCAGTATATATCTCAAATGAACAAATTTTTAAAAAATGAGAAAAATTGGCGGAGGTGGGGAAGCTGGTGAATGTGCACCATAAACTATATATTACTTCATTTAAAGATAACTTAAGCTGGGAACGGTGGAGCACACCTGTAATCCCAGACTTGGGAGGCTGAAACAGGAGGATTGCAAGTTCAAAGCCAGCCTCAGCAAAAGCGAGGTGCTAAGCAACTCAGTGTGACCCTGTCTCTAAATAAATGTGGTTCAGTGGTTAAGTGCCCCTGAGTTCAGTCCTGGGTATCCAAACAACAACAACAAAAAGATAACTTAGGACTCCATTCTATATCTAGATAAGGCCTTAGCCTTATTCATGCTTTTATGAAGCCTCTCAATTATGTATATGACCACTGATTTCCCATGAATTTCTTATGAAAAAAATCTCCTTCTCCAACTTTTATACATATAATTACTACTAAAATAATTGCTAGCCATATATTGGATCTTACTGGAGAATTAAATTTACAGTCTTAAACTAATAATGCTTTGGACACATCTATTCATTATATTTTGTATTGTAAAAATTAACTACTGATATGGCATAGTGAAAATCATCCTATTTAATATTAAAATATCTTCGGACAATGCCAGAATTGGGTCATGTGCTATATCACTGAAGGAAGGAATGGCCTTTGCTTGTTTTCATCCAGAAAAGGCATGAATTATACAACTTTAGGGTACATTTGCCTGAGAGGATGGCTCCAAGAAGGCCACTTCTCTCCTAGAATTATTAGCCACTGTGGGGAGGATGCTCTTCAGATACTGTAAGTTAGAAAGTGTGTAAGAAAAGGAAAGTATCACCATCACAGGAGTGGGGATTAATGCAGAAGGAATGAGGAGAACATTCCCCTTAAGATACAGCTGAGAAAAAATATTTCATCATTGTATATCATATACTTCCAAATTATCCTTTAATCTGTTTGTGTGTTTGTATGTATTGGGGAGTGAAAATATACTGTACAAAACACTCATAGACTTTACTTGGCTATAGCTTTCAGAAGTATCACTTTGAAACTAATGTTCCCATTTTTCCAGAACTTTTATTTATAAAAGACTTATAGACTTAATTGCTTTTTGAATTGATGTTAGAGGACGCACCTATTGAAAGAAAAAATGAACTGTGTACATGGATAAGGAAAATCAATCCTAATATTGAGCTGTTTTTGAGTGCAATGTTTTGTCTTTGGTTTTGTTTAAAACATCCTTTTAAAGGAATATATATATATATATATTATATATATATATATATGCAGAAATATATTTTTCAAATATATTTAAAGACCTTTGGAAAAATAAAAGAATATAAATTATTTTTCTCCAATGGCATCCTGATAAAATCAGTGAAATAAGAAGCAAATGTCCATTTGTTATTTCTTTAATTTTGTGCTGAAGCAGTTTTTAAATTTAGTTTCATTACTGTGAGCTCAGTTTTTCCTTCAAAGTAATGAGTGCCCTGCAATGAGTTTATAGAGTTGACAGATGTTTACAATATGCAGAACCAGATACATATATAAACATTTGGGACTTCTATAGAAGTGCAATTGGAACAGAGAGAGAAAGGAAAATGAGAAATAGCAGTTTATTTCTTATTAAACACATCCAGAAAGGGCATGAATTATACAACTTTAGTGTACATTTGCCACTAGATCAATGGAAATTTATTCACAAAACTCTCTAGAAGCAATGATGAGCATATACTGTTTACATTTCTCATTTAAAACATTATAAATTTATATATGTCAATAAGTTACATACTTACAAGAACAGCAGGCAAATTTTGAATAAGAAATAATCTTTTGATCTCATTTTGATGTTTAGTTACATGTGGAAAAACACAGGAATTTGAAATGCGCACATCAAATCCAGAAAGCTACCTTGCATGGGACCAAAAGAACTATATATATTAAAGTCTTGGCTCTACAATTCTAATCTAGCTTCAAAATTCTAATTTTTTATTGTTTTGCATATATTGCCCTTATATTGTTCTTTAATGCTGAGGTTTTCTATACCAATTCTTCTGTGTGTCAAACAATTCAGAATATCATTTTTTTAAATCACTTTAGTCATTTTCTTCTAAGAATTTTAAACACATCTATAGCTTTCCTTCTCCCTTTAGTATTCTCTATAACAACCATTACCATTCTATAGAAATGTTATCAATTGGAAATCTATTTCACATAAACTCTTCATATTTCAATGATGGCACAAGCAAAGGAGTACTTGATATAAAGAATCAATTGACATGAGACCAACATACAATAAAAACATGTACATTTCTACTCTGTCAAGCAATGGGTGCTCTTTTTACTTCAAAAAATTGAGCCACAAACTAAAGGAAGAAAGAAAATGATCTCAAAATTGTTCAAAGACTTTACTGCTTTCTTGTTGAATATGGCTCGAATGAGACCAAATATATGAACATAATCTTGAAAAACATAAAATGAATCACAAAAAAAAACAACCCAACACCTCTGAAAATCAAATACGGTGGCAGTTGATGTTAAAGAAAAGGAAGGGTTATGTAATCAGATCCATGTAACTCTACCTGGGTTGCCATATCAGAAATATCTCAATATGCATGTTGGCACTGGGTTATCTTTAAAAAAAAAAAAAAAGTGAGAGTGGGGGCAGAAATGCTTTCCTAAGAACCTCTTGATGTTTACCTAGCCAAGATTATTGAGAACTCACACAGTTTCACAATTTTCTGATTTGCCCCCCTAAATACTAGGTCTCTGCAACTTCTGTTTAGGTTACACTGATATATTCCAGTTCAAACATCTTTGAAAATACTATTCCTAGAAGAGAATATTGTAGATGCAGTGTTGTGAATTGTGATAAGATATTTACTTGAGCAAATGATTTAATAGACTCCCCTTTAACTTTCATGTTTCAGCAAAAACTTCTAAGTAAATCTTACATGTTAAAATTTTTTTTGGAGAAGAAAGAAACGGTGTTTGTGAATTTCTATTTGAATCAGAAAACAGTTTGACATTATTCATGTGGAAAATATTTATGTGCAGAAAGCAAACAAATAAAATCAAGCCATGTTGTTTTGGTAACAAGTTTAGAGTATTGTATGACATTTGTGTGGCAACCAATGTATTATGCAGCAATGTTTTTTTTTTTTCTAAATAGCTAAATATTTTCCATATACTGTTTCTTTCTTCAAATGAAAACTGCAGACAGCTCTAAAAAGTTATGCAAATTAAAAAAAAAATGGTTTTGACCTCCAGATAAATAATTCCACTAATATTTAGTAACATGAACATCAAGAGAATGGCTACCACCATATTTGCTGCATTTTCCCAGTTTACTTTATGTGAATAAGAAATCATCCCCATGTTCAAAATGTACATTTTACTTTACAAAATATTTTAAGCTTTTTTAAAATGATAGGTAACTGAGAAGAAATACATCCATAAATAATTCCCCACTTCTGGCAATATACACTCTTTAAAATAATCTTTTAGCCATCATGATGCTTACTTAGTAAACATCTAAAGAAAAATTTCACAAATATTCTCACAATTTAAAATTCAATATATGAATTCCCAGGTGTGTGTGTGTGAAAATTTATGAAAAGTCTGGAGATGAATCCCAATTTCTGTAATTCAATTTACTTTTCAAAATTTGCACATTTTGTTTACAAAGTGGAAAATAGTTTTTGTGTAAGGAAATCATTTATATTGTCCCTATTGAGCAACCTATCATCAAACCCACATATGCTAAGGAAATTTATTATTCTATTTTATGGGATATTTTCAGGGAAAATAACTCAATGCATTTGACCAATCTTGCTCCAGCATTTTACCCTTACTTCTGGTGCATGTTTAGAAAGAATTTTCTCCTCTGATTCATTCATTCAACACATTTACTGAACAACAACCATTTGCCAGTCTCTCTGTGCTGGGTATAATGATGAGATAAACAGCTATGGTGCTTAGATATATTCCACTTTGAATCTGGAGATTTACAATTTGAAAGTCACAGAGAGAGAGAAAAAAAAGAACTTGAAAGGAAGAAGATGGATTAAAAATAATCTCTGGGCAATTTGTTTTACCCAAAATATGTTCAATCCTTTGGAAATCAATGTTTCATTCACATGAGAGTTTCGTCTTTAGATAGGGAGAATTCACAATTCTGCTTGTATTTCTAAGTCCTTTATGGTCCAAATTAATAATGATCATTAGGAGTCATGAGTTCTAGATACAGAAATTTCCTTCCAATCCATTAGGCCACTGAAATTTCTATTCCCAAGCAATGGTTTGAACAAGATATTATGTATTTTTAAATACATACCTACAACAACAACAAAAAGCAATATATATATTTTATCTCTGTGATCCTTTCATTTCCCTGAGCACTATGACTTGGATGTTTAATGTTCCCAAAAGGCCCATATGTTAAAGGCGAGGTCATTGAGATGAGACTATTGGGAGATGGTGGAAACTTTAGAAGCTTGGGCCTAGTGGGAGATCCTAAGTCATTGGGGACATGCTCTCAGAGGGTGGTTCTTGTGGTTCTCCTTGGTTTCTGGCAAGAGATTATAAAAGCCTGGGTTTGTCCTTACCCTTTTTTAAATTTCTCTTCCTAGTTCAAGATAAAATTTCTTATTCCTGCACATGCAGGCAGGATTGCTCTCTGCACAGTGATGTGACTATAGCCAGGAGGGCTCTTATTTGAAATATTGTTCTCAGAAACAAATGCCCCTCCCCCCCAAAAAAATAAATAATAGTAATTAGTTTTGACAAGCATTGGTTTCTGATGTACAGATTTCCTTCCTCACAAGACTTACCAGCTTCTTTATATCTAGGCAGATATTTTCTATTGTTTTCATGAAAAGAATTTTTTTAATGTTTAAAATATATTTAATCATTTTTTACATGTGACTTGTTAAAGAGAAAAACAATAAATTGCCATCTGAATCCACAACTGTGTATCAAGAAAACAAATATAAAAGCACATTTGCTTCTGGCTTGAATTTAAAAGAACAATGTGAATTGATTAATTTTTAAAGTGATAAAATGAAGTTGTTGCAATTAATCATTTATATATTTGTCAATTTATATATAGCATCCCCTATACAAACCAGGCATATTGCAAAAGCTTCTTTGATTCACTCTTATATCTGACCTAATTCAATCATCTCTTGACTGAAAACTGGCCCTTCACACCATGCAGTGCTTCAAACCCCCACAAATTGAAAGCAGCCATATGACTGAGTCAGCAAACTTACAACAAGGCCAAATCACTGTCACCATGTGTATTCATCCTTTCATTGTTAATCACTGTCTTCTTGGTCCAATCAATCTATTAAAAGTGTTCTTAGTTAACAGACAAGAAAAACCATTGTGAGTACTAAAGCATAAAGGAAATTATTAAAAGGATATTGAAGAGTTCCCAATTCACAGAAAGGAATAGAGAGACAGTATGAAGCTTCTTTGGCATGAAATTGGACCCCAAATCCTTCCTGCAGCAAGACATCACCACAGCTGCTAATGATCACTGAATTATGATGTTGTAACTTCAGTCTCAGATACTGGATCCACCACCAACAAGGTTGCTACTGCTACCAAAGGAAGCTGAGTTTACTCCAACTACTGCCTCCACGGACATCACTTAGTTACCCACTTTTTGTCCAGTTCTCTCTCCTAATTCTTAAGTCTGGGCAAGTGCTGTACTTTGCAGTGCCTAGGCCAGGAGTAGTAAGTGATGTCAAGAATCTGTGTGCATATCACCCTTATCATTCAGTTTGGGATTTCCCAAGCATAAGGTGGCAGTTCAAATTAGTTATCTCAAAAAGCTGATAAATGTCTGCCTTAATTAACTACAATTTTCCCTAAAGTTGAATTCTGATTTAAGATATTGATGACATTAACAAACCCTACTATCGGATATTTATTTATAAATGAATTTGGAAATAAAAGAAAAAAAGGTGGAATTTTAAAAAAAGTTCTTTTGTATCAAAGAGTGTAGATCAAAGTTACTTCTTAGATTCATTTAGACATGAACCAGCTTACCTTTAATTTGCTTACTTGATTGCTGTTTGCAATGACACATAGATTTATAATTTTTACAATACCATGCTCTATGTTTTACAATATGCTAAAATTATGTTCTTCAAGAATGGGAAGTTTTACATTGTTGTAGAACCTTGCTTGAATTATAAGCAATAATAAATGTGGCCAGTTAAGCAAGATCTGAATACTTGAGACTGAAGAATTTAAACATTATTGTATCTCAGCTGAGTTTATAAAATATATGTTTGTCATATTGAGATTAGAAGTATTTTGTTTGGATTTTTGGAAGTCAGTTGCCCATAGATATCCCTTGGATACCCAAAATGGAAGAGTTTAACCAATTTTCTGTTCTGAACTGAAATGCTTTACCAGGAACCCCTACTGTGAGTGAAATTGACTTAGATTACAAAATCTACAGTCACAGCAAGGGTCAGGGGTAAATTACATCACCACAAAAGAGTGTATCCTGCTAGTTGCAAGTCAGTATGAGAAGAAAATAAAGAAGACAGGAGGGCAAAAAATAAACATCAACAATTCTTAAAAAAAAATACCTTAATAAAACTTTCCTGCACTTGTAACATTTAAAATTTGACTCACTGGAGAGATTTTTGGAATTTAGCTGCAACTTGTACCCTCTATTTGCCTAACATTTTATTTGAACAATATTGTAGAAATGGTTGGATGTAAAAATATCAGGAATTTTTCAACTCTAATGCTATTCACTGGTTTATAATATTATTTACCTCCCATTGTAAATTAAGGATAGAGACACTCAAAGAAATATAACGTGGGTATAGCCCTTATGTTGCTAATGCATGCAAAACCAGAAACTATTGTAATAGTTTGATTTAAAGAGCTCCACAGAGTACTTTTTATGTACATGTATATCAAGTGTGCACACACACACACACACATATATGTATATGTGTATATATATATATATGCACAAAGATCTTGTTTTTACAAAGGATATTTACCCTCTAGATACTATTATAAATTGTATTAGATGTTTCATATTTTTTAGTGATAACTTCTTTATTTTAACATCATCTTAGCAGTTGCCTGGAAACATTTATCTTTGGGCTAAAAAGATGCTATCCTACTCTGGTGAAGATTCTCATTATATCTCCTAAATCATGTAGCAGTTCCCAACATTTAGGCACTGTTTCCTAAGGCATGATCCAATGAGTGCATGCAACAGAAAACCTCTAGAATATTTAATATGAATGTCTGTTGCCTAAATTTTTCTATCACCATTTCTGATATTGAGCACTGAATCTTCAATTTAAACACCCACACATGATTCTATATTCACTATAGTTTGGGAATCATGCTTTAACTATAAAGCCTCACTATCACATTATATATAAATATACATAGAAATTAAAATAACTAATTCTACCATTTATTGAAAAAAGTAGTGAAAAAGGATCAATAAACGTTGAAGTAATATTTTAACATTAATTGAATATTACATTTTTCCAAACCTTTTATTAATTTTGACACTGATCCCTTCATTGAGATTACAGTTGCATTGCATATATATATATATACACACACACACACACACACACATATTTATATGTATATATAATGCATACATAGTTGGCACACCCATGGATTCATGAATCTTTGTAAAAACACTGTTTCCTTTGGAGTTACTTAAGTTACAGTTTGGAAACTTTATAGTTCCCTTGCCTATGCCCTACCATGTAAGAATGTTTAGCATTGTAGTGATAGCTATATAACATACAGGAAGAAAGCAAGTTCCAGGTTATACCAATATATGAATGCTCCTAGATTTAAGAGCAATTGTAAAATGAACCAAGTTGTGATTCTCCATTTTCAATGTCAACAGTCAGAATTCTATTTTGTTAAAAGATATTTGGAATAAATAATTCTAGAATTAATAATTTCATGTTGGGAAAGGTAATCTTATGTAATTAATGTTTTGAAACATTGTTAATTATATGTTTTAATTTATATATAAATGTATGCTTGTTTATAAAATTTATAAATAGAAAAAAGAAATAGTGTCCTGTGTACTACCACTCAAAGATGACCAGTATTATTTGGGTGAATTTTCTAGTATTTTTGCATTTTTTAATTTAAAATGTGTTAACATAAAGTCTTTACTTTAAGGTTTTATTATCCATATTTCCCATTTTATTACAGATTATTTATTATTATTAATGTTGAGGCTACCTATCATAAAATTATTTTCATTTACTTATGCAATATTCCATCTTTAAGTATTTCCATGATTTACAATATTCCCAAATAATAAATGACCCTGAAATTAACTTAAAGCTTAAAACATTATATTAATTTTGTATCATTTCCCTTGGATAAATTTAAAGGCATAAGATACATAAAGGGTATAAGACAGTAAGGCTTTGATAAACTCTTGAAAATTGTTTCTTTGACATTTTAATGACTTCTTGAGGAAAATATAAAAATATTTATGAAAATCTTTTTTAAGATGTTCTTGTTATTTAGCCTAGGTATTAGGCATTAGTGAAAATTATAATGGATAGGTTAAAATCAGTTTTTTATTCATTTTAATATAGAATATCCAACAATAATGTTGGTTACCTAAAGCTATAAACAAAACTCCATAATATGATCTTTCACAGACAAAAAATATTTAAAGAAAAAATATAAAAATTGACTGACAAAACTTTAAGTTAAAATTTTTGGTTACAAAACCATACATACATACTCACACAAGTATTTCAAATATATTTAAATATGTATCATATATAGACATAAACCTAATGAAAATGCAAGAATTTTTAAGTTTTAAAGTTTTTTTTAACTATACATAAAAATTTAAAAATTTTATGTATTAATGGGGTAATATGGTCTATTTTGATATAGCCTGTATACATTATATAATGTTTAAGTCAGGTTAAATATATTTATTTCCTCCAACATTCATGATTTCTTCATGGTGAAAAGTTTCAAAATCTTTCCTTCCAACTTTTTGCAATATACAATACTTCATTGTTATCTACATTCACACTCTTGTGAAGTAGCATGCCAGAACTGCTTGCTCATCTCAAACTGAAACTAATTACCCATTGACCAATCTCTCTCCATCTTTCCCCCTTCCTTCTCTTCAATCCTCCTGCCTTAGCCTCTTCAGCTGCTGGGATTTTAGGCATGCACCACTGCACCTGGCTTTAACACTTTTAAAAGCTATCTTTAATGGAGTGAAGTGATATTTCATTGTGGTTTTGATTAAAATGCAAGTAGGTCATAAAACTGTTTTGTCACTTTGAATATAACATGCTGTCTTTATGGCTTCTGGTAATCATTGTTGTGCTCTCAAGTTCTATATGGTCAACTTTTTTAGATTCAACCTATGAGTGAGGTCTTGAGGTACCATTCTCTCTGTGCCTGTATTTCACTTAACATAGTGATCTCCAGTTGCATCTGTGTTGCGTGTGTGACAGGATATCATTTTTTTTCATCTCTGAATAGCATTTCATTTTATGCATTGTTGTAGTCAGCTTTCATATTGCTGTGACCAAAATACCAGACAAGAACAACTTAGAGAAGAAAAAGTTTACTTGGGACTCACTGTTTCAGAAGTCTTAGTCCTTGCTCTGGGCCCAAGGTGAGGTAGCACATCAAGGGGACAGGACACAGTAGAAGAGAGGTGCACAGCTTATGGTAGGGTCAGAAAGCAGTGAGAGAGAAAGAGGAAGGGGCCCTAGGGAAGATGCACCATTCCAGAGCATGTGCCAGTGATCCATCTCTTCTGTTATACCCCACCTGACAGTTACCATCTAGTCATACCATTCAAACTAGGATAGATGAAGTTATAACTCTCATGATCTAATAATTTTGCTTTGAATATTCTTGCATTAGCACAGAACATTTGCAGGAGGAACACCTCATATCCAAGCCATAACAATATATGTACCACATTTTCTTTATCCATTCATCGGTTAATGACCCTAAGGTTGTTTCCAATCCTTGGTTATTGTGATGAGTGCTGCAATGAGCACAGGAGTGTGGATATCACTTTAACATGCTGTCTTTATTTTTCATAATATCTATAACTAACTTACATCTTTATCAAGAGTGTACAACCACTCCCTTTTCTCCACATCTTCATTAGCGCTTGTTAGCTTTAGTCCATTTATTTATTTATTCATTCATTCATTTTTTTTAGTACTAGGGATTGACCTAGGTGCATTTAAGCATTGAGAAACATCATTAGCCCTTTTTATTTGTTTGTTTGTTTGTTTTACTTTTGAGACAGGGTTTTGCTCAGTTGCTTAGGGCCTTGTTAATTT
Organism: Marmota marmota marmota; assembly: GCF_001458135.2. Lineage (NCBI taxonomy): Eukaryota > Metazoa > Chordata > Mammalia > Rodentia > Sciuridae > Marmota > Marmota marmota. The sequence goes on along the minus strand of NW_025999968.1, from coordinate 27,272,418 downwards.
CCTGAGGCTGACTTTAAACTTGCAATCCTCCTGCCTTAGCCTCTTCAGCTGCTGGGATTTTAGGCATGCACCACTGCACCTGGCTTTAACACTTTTAAAAGCTATCTTTAATGGAGTGAAGTGATATTTCATTGTGGTTTTGATTAAAATGCAAGTAGGTCATAAAACTGTTTTGTCACTTTCAATATATATATATATATATATATATATATATTCAGATACCATTTTCCATACCTTTTTCAGACACACCTCTTTTTCTACAGCTAAATGTACTTTAAAACAATTGTATTTAAGACCACTTAAATAATTAAGTAGTTGTATTTAAAACTAAATACAACAGTGATATTAAAGCATGCATTTTAAATTTTCTTAAGAAAGCAACACTGATGAGTATGTATTTTCAATTTAGAAATCTTGCTGTTTGAGAATGCTTTGTTTGCCCAGAAGAGCATAACAGCTTTGAAGTCAAACTTGATGACTGCTTTGGCAAAATATCTTTATAAGACTGACTGCTATTTCAGTGAAGGTGAAGAGTTACTCTATAAAGAGTACATGGCATCAGATTGGGTGTTCACTAGCCTTTCTGATGCCTAACAAGATGGTGTTTTGTTGCATTGGGTTTGAAACTAAACAATATGATCTTGCTGGAGATCTTTATTTTCTTCTTGAAATATTTTAAATAATTTCATATTTATTAGTAACTAGTTTTTCAAATGTTTGCAACAATTATATTTGTAGAATGATCCTCTATTATTCTTCAAATTAACTGGCAGTTGCTTAGGAACCCTAGATTAAAAATGTCTTAAAAGGCCAGAGGTGTGTCTCAGTGGTAAAACGGAATTTTGTTTAGCTTGTGGAAAACCCTGGGCTCAAACTCCAGTATCAAAAAAAAAAAAATGGTGGGGGGAAAAATGCCATTAAAATAATAAATACATAATATAAATGAGGAATATGATTTTGAAAACAATCTCTCGACAACATAATTTTACAAATAATGATCATATTTTAGATATCTGCCAATAAAGATATGATGTATTGGATGATATTAATTTCTATGAATAATTATTAACTTATACTAGATCTTTGCAAAATATAAAAGCCTACTAACCCAATATCTACCTCAACTAGGTGTGCACCTAGCGTAATACCTATAAATAAAATTATATGTTTAAGCATGAAATGAAAAATATCAAATTAATGATTTTATTCTTATTTTGACCTTGACTTACTCATAATTAAAAATTTTTCATACTATATTTCTTGGGAAACAACTGCATAATTTATAATAATTCATCTGCATTTGAACTTTTGGGGTTCTTATAAGCACCATAAAGCTTTCCTAGAAAAGTTAGATTATTTCCTATGAAAATGAGCATTTTATCCACACTTTTATAAAAATTGCATTTTTGTATCATGGTATCACACATGATGTAAAAGTATTAAACTTCCAACTACATAGAATAGTCATTTTTCTAATTAAAAGTATAGAAATTAATATAAATGTAAAGTGACCTTTCTGGAGAAAATGCATAATGAATCTACAATGTGTGTAGTCATTCTTTTTTATGTAAGTCAAAGCCACATGTTTATGTTTCTTTTATAATGAATTACTTCCCTTTGCATAATGTGTGATGTTTACTTGTCTAGATTCCATGAAACTTCAATTCTCAATATGTACATATACAGTTTTTATTTACAGACACTAATCTAGGCTCACACTTATTTAAGGTAGATATTGTCAGTAGATTTTTATATTTTAGAAAGGTCTAATATAAATCAGTAATTATGCATGGAAATTATTGCCATATATTTTAGCTACAGATTAGGATAAAGATCAAGTAAGGTTTTCATATCTACCAGGCTTTGTTGAAAAAGAGTGAGGAAGGAGGTGGGAGGTGTATAATAAGCTTCTTTTCATAGGACAGACAGAAGTGCATTAACTTGTTAATAATGCCCTTAAATATGATGAGCATTTAAAGTATTATACACTGCAGAACTTTTATGTTTCGATGTGTTTTATTTTAGAAATATATATATCTTTCTCTTGTAATTTATTTTGAAACTACTTATACCTGCTCTGGCTTAGAAGCCCGCCTCCCTCAAGAAGGCAGAGTGTTCTGGCTTTGGCAGCACATATACTAAAATTGGAATAATACAGAGAAGATTAGCATAGCCCCTGAGAGAGGATGACAGGCAAATTTGTGAAGAGTTCTATATTGAAAAAGAAGAAGAAGAAGGCAGACTATATTTCCATTAGGAGAGTCTGAATATGCAGCCAGTAGTCACTCTGTTTAACTCTTGGCTTCCAAATCTCGTCAAATGCAGTTTTTGATTTTTTTTTTTTATTTTAAGTAGGCAATTCATTTCTAAAGCTAAGGTTAAAGTAACAAATGCATCATAAACATTTTTATTCAAGTTGTGTGCCATACACTAAAATGAGCCAGTGTGTGTACAAGTGCTTAAAAACTCCTACAACATAAGGTCTATACAGTTATAAATATCAAAACAAAACATGATAATTAACTTGACTCTTAAACCTCGCTCATACATTTCACACTTGTTTCCTTTAGTGCCTGACTTGAGAGATTGTGACTTTAGGGCAACAGCTTTACCCAGCTCATTCTAATCTTGAAGTTTCACATTTGAAACACTATGTAACTGAGAAGGTAATGTATAAATACCAAAAAATACATACCTTGAATTTCCACTTCTGTTTATTCACAGCTCTGCTGAATGACAGATTTGTAATTCCAAGTCAATAAGAGGATAACCATTGGTTATGCCACTAGATGGCAGAGAAAGATCAGAGAATCCTCATTATATACTCAAAATGTGTACATAGTATGCTTTAAAGTCTTACTTAATTGCATATATATAATAATAGTTTCACTATCCTTTTAACCAATAAGAAAATGTGCTTTATAAAGAATTTGTTAAACATATCATTTCAAATAGAGGATCTTATACTTTCTTTATGATATATAGATATATATGTATATATTTATATAATATATAAAACATTTTTGATACATTCACACAGTGTGTGTTGGTTTGTATGTGTGTGTATGCATGCTAGCAAGTTTTGTTTTCTGTGTATTACAACATTTAAGGAAAAAAAACATAAAAAGCAACATTATGACATCTCACATACATTCACAATTCTGTTTCTCTTTAAGTCTTACATTTATATAAACTCTAACAAGATACAATTCAATATAACTATTACTATGTTCATAAACTTTAATACTATCCTTTCACATATAATTCTATAAATGAATGCATTATTATAATTATGTATTATAATAAAGTTGACTACTGATAACCAAATTTTCTTGATTGATATTTACATTATTTTTTAGAAAATTACTAATCAATCAAAGATTCCAAATAGTGACAGATCTTTGAAGGAGTTTTTAATTTTCATATTTAATGAACTGGTTAAAGAATAGAATATTTTTTCTCATCATTCTTAATCTTAACCAAGGAGTGGTAAATTTTTGTTTACACAGAAATTTAATGAAAGCATTAGACTGAACAAGTACTCTTCAATCCAGTTTTGCCTTTGAAACTGATATGCTCTGCATTCCTTAATAAGTCAACTCCTACATGCCAACCAATAAGTGAAAAGAATCTGTGACCTAAAATCCTTATGAAGGAGAGGAGAAAGACTTTATAAGTAAGTCAGTTATTTTTTAAAAGTTGCCAGTTTTTCAAAAAGTTCAGATGAAATATTGCTATGATTTAATTTTAGAGGTTCATAGCTTTTCTTGTTTACTTTTTTGAATTTTTATAGAGTTCTTCTTACATTCCATTTTTTTCTGGTTGATCTCATCCTTTCCTAATTTCTCCCTTCAACTTTATCACCAATTACTTCTTCTCCTTCATTTCCTCTCCATCAATCTAGATGAGATATAAACAAATCACAAAGTTATGATTTTAGCAGTAGGTGATATAGGAGTGGGGATTAGAAGTTGCTCTGTTTTTCTGAACTACTTGGGAAATAGGAAAAATCAGGCTTATGTACTTAGTGTGGATTTAGCATGACTAAAGCAGACTAGATCTAAGGAAAACTCTCAGTAGCTGAGTTGCCAAAGCAGAGATTTATAATTCGTTGTTAAAATTTCTAAAACAGGTTATCATGTGCTAAGCTATCCATAATCCCATGCAAAGTAAATAAATAAGAGTTAACTGTTTAAATTCTTGATTCTGTGCTCACTTGGTAGGAAACTTGTTTTTAAACCTATGATTACAAAACATTGAATACTGTTTTCAATTATAAAAACACAGTATGTTTGCAACAGTGATGTAGTAAGAGTTTCTACCATCCCTGTTTTCCCCTTGCCATTGTTAAACAAGTGTTAAAAAGAAAGCATTTATCTTCCCTAATGAGAGTACAAGAACGTTGTGGGCTGAGGCAATATCTGAGATATTTTAAATTTCTAGATTTGTATCCCATAGGCTTTTAATAAATATTTTGGATTCATTGATTACCTTGTCCAAAAGCTTGACAATAAAAGTTTTCCTTAACTATGTCACCTATAGGCTAAAATGATTTGCAATTATGTTGCAGGAATCTTTTTTATTATTATTATTTAGGAACCAGGTTAAAGAAGCAATTAGGATTCTTAAATCAAGAAAAGTAGTAAACCTCACATTTTAGTGGGGGGCATATGTTTCTTAATAGACACTGATATGCAATCTATTTTTCCTAATATTTTGCCTTTGCTCCTTTAATGTATTTAGCTTGCTCCTCTAATTGTCCTGGGAAAATTAATCCTTACTACATATCAAATTTGCCAACAGCTGGAAACACTCTCCTAATTCCTTCATCTCAAAGGGAGTACTTTCAGTGAGGAGAAACCATATTATAATCTAGTTAATCTTTTCCTAAAAGATCTATCCAGGGTGTTACTTTCGTGAGAAAAATAACTACCACCTTCTATGGATACTGTTTTAATTTTTCCAGACAAAATAAATTTTGAGAGACTTGAAGAAAGTAGAAAGGAAAATTCAACAACTTAAGACCCTCATTTGCACAATTATCCTATTATACACTGAATATGTGCTGCTTTTTTTTTTATTAGGATTGAGATTAGCTGGAAGTTAACTACAAACTTGCCATTTGAAAAAGATTTTCTATTTGAAAAACGTCTTACCCTCCTTTGCAATGAGAGCATCATCAAATTGAAAAAATGTATTCTTAGCATCCAACTTAAGTTTGACCTCAAGAATTTTCTTTACTATTCTTCACATATGCGCTTATCATGAGTATGAAACTATATGCAAGATTTTCCTATGCCAATGATTAAGAGAAATAAAATATTTCCCCTTCTATTTTATATCATTTTATTAGGATATTTTCTTACAGCTCAAACCATTGCCAGAAAAAATACTGATGGTAAGCCAGTATGTTGTCAATAGCATTCATAATTGATTGTCCCACACTTGGGTCCCCACTTGATTCCCATGCTATATACAGAAAATATGGTAAATATTGCCCCCCAAATTTTTGTCTTTTAATTTTCTATTTCATTTCATACATTCATAATATCTTCTATCTCTTGACTTTCAAGGAGATTTCTAATTCCAATGAATGCCAATCCATTTGTGTTACTTCCCATATAAAATCTTCTACTTAGTTAAACAATAACAGCATCATTATGGCTTAAATATCTAATTTTAGTAGGTGAAATCTAGGAGTGACTTGACTCTCATGGAATATTAACAATGTACACATGACTCTACTAAATGCTGCAGGAAACATTAAGGAACTATAGGGTAAGGTCCTTCGCCACACAGAGCTTAAAGTTCAATATGATTATCTTAGGAGAGGAAAGTCATTTCTCTTATTTTGTTGTCTGTCCTGCCAAGTCTTCCTCAGTTGTTGAGAAATTGTATGGTTTCTGTCCAAAATGTTTTGCTACACAATCAGCATAATTTTTTTTTTTTTTTCAGTCTGAAGAGGATCTCTACATGCCCCTGTAAGAATAGCTCCAGGACATATAGATCAACCGTTTCTTGCTGTTTGTGCCCTTCAGAGAAGAAATGGAAAGGGTCACCAACCTCATAGTGAGCATCTATTAAACACAAAGTCAATTTGTCTGGTTGTTAACAGTTTATGATATTTGCTGTTATATGAGCTGGCCAAAAAGGCTTACCTTGCTCCTGTCCTTGTTGCCATTCATTTGATATCTGCCATATGGTGAAAGGAGAAGCCTGAAATTTTAAAATATCAATGGTTAGGACATTTCTTCTGTCTTTTCCATCAAGCTCACTGCTGAATTTGGGGAAGGACAATCTTTTGTTGAAAGGAATTTTTCCCCTGCAGACTAATCTGTCATCCCTCTCCTTCAGGCAATAATGACAGTAGCTCCTTTCCCCCAGTGATTGTTACCAACAAAACATCTCTTCCTAAAGCCTCTTGGGGATATTAGAGGCACTATAAGCCTCTAATAGTAATGAACTTAATTCATTACTTAATTGAGGATAGTAATGAACTTAATTCTGATTTCTGGAAATCTTAACTCATTACCATTTTCCTTCTTATCTATACTTCCTTTCTACTAAATCTACTCCTTCCTTGCAAAATTGTATTTGGAAATTAACCTACCACAGTTCCTTACTTCTGATAGTAACTTTCCCTTCCTAAGTCTCATCTTAGAGGGAAAGGAGAGAGATTGAGAATCCCTGCTGCTCTTCTGTCTTCTAGCATTAATTCACATGCACTACCCTAGTTCTATCCTCAACTGCCTCTTGAGATGAATTGTGGGCCCTGGTAACAGATGGGTACACAGATAGACTGTCATTCTGTACTTAAGCTTGAGTTAACCAAGGATGGAAAATCTTTCCAAATATGTCTGAGAGTATTAAAAATGTGGCTCTTTCATGCTTGAATAACTGAAAAGTAGCCAAAATACTTCTATCTTTAAAAAAATCAGACTGAGAACAGCATGATAAATTTGACTCAAAAATTAATTTATTCAAATGGTTATGGAGCATTTGAAATCAGGAAATTTAAATAACAAATGCCTCCTGAGTGTCTGCAGTATCATTGTTTTCTTACAAAGAAAAAACTTCAAGAAAACACATGAGAAAATAAATGATATCCTATTAATTATAACAGTTGTCCAGATGAAGGTGCAAAGGGAAAGGAAAAATTTATTTCCATATTTGCACCTATCCCTTTGCACCTTCATCAGACTCTTATTCATTTAAAACAGTATTTTGTCATTTGTGTAAATATCCTTTTAAATTGCCTTCTTTGCCTAATATTCTTGTTTTATTTATTAGGTGATATAAATGAAAACATTGTAAGTTACTCTGGTGAATTTTTTTTTTTAGTACTCTATTTTCTTATTTTGATCTATTATGAGGAAGATGGGACATTTGATATTTGTTCACTTGGTAGACATTTTCATACTAGGATACCATGCTAGAGGAAATGTGATTCTGGCTGTGCCAACAATTCAAAATTTTAAAAGATTCCATAATCAGTATAGTATAATTTCAAAGAAAAATCTTATATCTTTATCTGACACTCCATACAAATCAAAATAAGTATTTATATTTCCCTTCATTGAGGAAAATATTTTGTGTTTTGCAAGTTGCTGTTTATCACTTCCTTCATATGTTCCTATAAGCTGAAACAATATTATAGTGAATTAAATAAAAAATTTAAAATTATCAATTTAATATTGCAAATAGTGGCAAGTAAATGGATCTTGCTGAATAAATAAATGGATTTTCAAACTTCACATCCTAAGACATTCGTACAAGACCTAGTGGAATCTTGAGAAAAACTCACCTGCTAAAGTTGTGTTGCTTTTCACTTCTTACTTTGTTCTTTTTAAAACAAAACAAAAAAGACTATCAAGTTGATAATGCAAGCATATGCTTGAAGTTCTGGATATATATCTTGGTAAATTGTTTAAATTTGTACTGAAATGATTTTTAACATCACAGAATGAACAGGCAATCTAGACACAAAGACTCAATGTGTTTATGCCTCAGGCTCAACGTGCTGACTGAACAGTGTGTAAAGACTCAGGACCCTTACAAATGTTGTCACCTTCACATAATAAACTCCATCCCCTTGTCCTCCAAGAAAAACGTGGAGGCCCTCATTGTTAACTCATTAATATTTTAATGTCTAACACAGTCGAGTAATAAAATTTTAGTGTTTAGGTTAGAAAAAAGAATAGAGATATTTCCATGTCTTCTTTTCACATCAGATATTTAAGAATTTGAAGAAAAACAGTTCAGCATGCATCTCCTTATTCTGTTCTGTTTTATTTTATTTTAGTACTTACGGTGCTATTATTTATAAAGAAATCAAATATTTCAGACAACAGAGTGACTGGTATAGATCATAAGGAGGTACCACTTACAATAACATCCAAAAAACTATAATAAAAAGTTAATCAATTTCTCTTACTATTTAAAGTATATTAGCATCACATTATTTTATGTTAAGTATATTCAGATGTGAAATTATAAATTGATTTTATTTTAATTTAGCTTTCCCATTTTTATTTCTAAATTGGTAAGATTGACATTTAGGCTTTTTCCCCTGCAACTAAGGATCTCAACTCTGATGACAAAGAATGTACCATAAACATTATGAACATTGTGCCTAAACTGTACATTCTTTGGGACTTTAACTACTGTTGAATAATCCCACCTGCACTTTTATATTCAGTTGTTAATGAATGCAACACTGTAGGAAATATTGAACATGATTTTACTCTCCCAATGAATTACTTATTATATCTCAAGGATATATTATGGGGGAAATCATTTTTTTTAAATTAAAGCATATGAATGTTCCTAAAAGTTATATGAACTGCTTGCTTTCAGTGGCCCTCCTGATAATAAATGCAAGACATGATCAGTTCCTAATGTTACTATTCTTCAAATGAATAAAAGAAAGAGTATTAATTTTGTTTACAATGTTGTTCAAGAGAAATTTAAATCACTGTTATGCAAAAGCACACTAAAATAATAATAAAACTCAGTGATTCTTCTAATCATTTTTTAACATTTAAATTAAAATGTAACTAATTTTTTAAATTTAAATATCTTTAATTTCCACTTTTATTTCTGCTTCACAAAGAAGTTTTCAAACTTAGAGAATCAATAAACACTGTGCAACTGTAAAAACAAAAAGCCAATAATTAAATTGAGCAAGGAGGAAAGTATAATGATAAAAATTTGAAAATTTATTTTGTTTTATAATTTTCCAATTCATTTGTATGTTCAATTATCATGTACTTAGTAATTTCTATGTTCCTAAAGGTAAGGTCTTATGTTTAATGACTTCTAGGGCTTATATCCGGGATTCCTGTGCATCTCTCATTTCAGAGTAAGAATGTATGGGAAACACCATAAAAGGTGATATATATATATATATATATATATATATATATATATATATATATATATATATAT
>NW_025999968.1:27249557-27262338 GCF_001458135.2 Marmota marmota marmota | reverse complement strand
TATATATATATATATATATATATATATATATATATATATATATATATATATATATGAAAAGTGGTATGTTGGAAATTAAACAAAATGTACAAGTTTATACTTCATATTGACAGAAAGTTGAGATAAAATCTATGATGTACCAAGTCCTGATCTTATGTCTTTTTTTATTGGACTTATGCACAATAGCAATAAACTCAGTTTTGCTGTGGATATATTGGGATATTTGCTATAATGAAACATCACTTTACGTGTCATAAAATAATGCTTGTTTAATTAAAAAGCCCTTAGACCATGGTTTTGATGATATTTTTACACTGTGCTTCTTTTGCCAATAGATGGCACACATACTACTTACAGTTTTATGATTTAAGTTTGGTAATGTACAGAAAGGTTCCATTTATTCGGATTTTAAGAATATGCCCCTACTTAAAAAAAAAAAAGCCATGTTTTTAAAAGGGAATATGTAAATATCTTTATTGGTTATTTAAAGAAAATAAATCATTTGTCAAGTATGAAAGTAAAATGTTAAATAAGTCATGTCGATATTTATGCCAGTCAGGAAATGAAATTTCCTTCCTAATATGCTCTGTACAAGTTTTTCATATTCCTTTAGAAAGGAATGTTATACAGTGGCATTCACAATCCAGCACTACTTATTTTCTCCTTCATAATATATCATTCCCTTTCACTTTTAGCTCTATCTTAGAGCCTACTTTCATATGATTCAAGTATATATTTTTAGATCAAAGAATAAATATTTTACGAGTGATTCAAATTTACTCTTTAATGTAAAATGCATTCTAATATGCTTTCTCAAGTTTCTTGCTATACTTTTTTGATTGTGTTGTATGAATATTTATTAGCTTATTGACCACTTTTTAAAAATATCTGTTAAGGAGAACTTTGTACTCTAGACAGAAATCATTCAAATGTTTTATACTCCACCACTTGAACTTTTGTTGTAAACTAGAAAACAAAATTTCCAAATAACATGCAAATTCTAGGTCACTATGAGAAATACTATAACTTTTTATTAAGTCAATCAAGCAATTGGACTGATGAGTAAATTATATATATGCCAATAATTCTCAGGTTTTATCAGAAGCATCTTTTCAGACATCCTGATGTTATAGGCAAAATCACTCCACATTAATAGATCATTAATGTGCAGGGGTGTGATAAATAAGTTATTTATCTCTAAAACCTAATTTATCAGACTGCAAATTCAGGAAGGGTCAAAGTACTTTATTAAGATCTAAGGAATTCCTCACACTTTCAGTGAAGACATACAGCAACTCTTGTTATTCATTACTGTCACTAGTAACTGGCTCACAAATTTCTCCACTGTTACTCTAGTTGTTCTTGGAAATTTAACATTGACCCATCCAAAACTTTTGTTCTTCTCAACTCCTAAGATATTCCCTGTTGAATTTTGTGTCCATCTTTATCAGTCCTACTTCAAAAATCAGCAGTTAAAATATCCTATTTCAATACCACAGTCTAAGTTTCTTGTTCAATTACTGAAATAATCTGTTCCAGCTACATGTCAGCCTTTCACAAACTTTCAATAATTAACTCTACTTGTTTCCCCTCCAAGTCCATCTTTTTCTTCACAGTCCTCCACACCCCTGTCCTTACCTCCCTTTTTACACAGCCAAGATTTCTTAGATTCCTTGGATAACTATGCAGTACTATGACCAATGCCTTGCTGAGGCCTGATCCTCCTTGCATTTCCTCACCCTTTGACTTACTTGCTGGCAAACCTCCAACCATAGTGAAATCCAGCCATTCACCCACCCGTCTCCTCAACAGCTGTCTATGGCTGGAAAAATTTTCCTCCACTGTGTGAACTGATCTCATTTTAAATTTATATTTACAAATCTCAAATGAGCACTTAGCACATGTGAACATGCCAGTACATTTCCCTAAGCTCTTACATGACCATTTCACACCTTTTTTTTTTCTATCTCTAAACACATTGTGCCCTACTACTCTACACTGAAGATCTTACATCAAATATCATTTAAAATATTTATCACAATAGTTGATGTTATCTTCCCACATTCATATATGAGCTTCTAAACCCAGATAGTGTGTCACTCCTCTTGTCACATGAAGATGTCTGCTGTTATCCAAGCCAATTTTCTCCTACATGGGATGAAGACCCTCATTCCTCTCATCCATTAACTGCTCCACAATCATCGTGTTTTCTCACACCTAAATTATTCCCAACAGCTAAACAAAACAATAAACAAAATGCCTAACATCTCTCCATAATTTTTTAAATGACTTCACATTTCACACCATCTACCAGCTCCTATTCATTTTTCTTGGCTCCCTTTCCTATTAAAACATCTCAGATATCATCAAAACTGTTCTCGCACTTTTAGTTCTCATCTGAACCTACCCAGCCCAGGTGAGCTTAATCCCTCCTTTTATTTCACTGAATCTGTTGTTCTAAAAGTTGCAATATCTACCCCTTAACATAGTTGTCTTTCCTTTCTTCTTGATGGAACTTTTTCTAAGCTCCTAAAACACCCACCACATGTTTCTGATCCTCTTTTCAACTCACTGATCGTTTCTTCTCAGGTATTTTTTGCTAGTTTTTAATGCTGTATGTCTGTAAGCTTCTCTTAAACTCTGTTTTTCTTTTCAAGCTACAATTTCTACTAGTATGATCTTATTCAGATCTATGGCTTGAACTCCACCTTCCTTTTGACCTCCATGTTTGTATGTCCTATATCTACTTCATATTTCTCCATGATTTAATATATAAAGATAGATATATCAAATCATTTTAGTCAGTGTTTTTTTTTTTTTTTTTTTTTACTGCTGTGACTAAAAGATTCAACCAGAATATTGTAGAAGAAGAAAAGTTAATTTGAGGGCTCACGGTTTCAGAGGTCTTAGTCCATGGAGGTTGTTGGCTCTATTCCTTGGGACTTGAGGTGAGGCTGAACATCATGGCAGGAGAGTGTGGCGGAGGGAAGCACCTCACATAATGATCAGAGGGCAGAGAAAAAGAGAAACTCCACTGGAGAGATACAAACATATACCCCATGACCATCCCCTCAATGAACCACTTCCGCTAACCACATCCCACCTGCCTCTAGTTACCACTCATGGGATTAATTCACTAATTAGGTTAAGGCGATAGCTCAATTATTTCTCCTCCAAATTTTCTTGCACTGTCTCCCATGCGAACTTTGCGGGACACCTCACATCCAAATCAAACAAAAACAGAATTTTTAATCAACTCTCCAGAACCCAAAGAAAATTTTCTGTGTATGTTTCCTATGAGGGTACCATAACTGTACTTCCACAATCTTCATTCAGTTTCTTGGTTACATTGACATTACCTCTTCTATACATCCTGGATCTATTTACTCTCCAAGGTTTTTATAGATAAAACTTTTATTCAAGTGACCATTGCTCACCTGAATTAAAGAGCAGGCAGAGTGAATTTAAAAGTTCAAATTACATAATTTTATGCCCCAGATTACAATCCCTCTAAATCTCTCACTGGAAATAGAAAGCCCTACAGGACCTACATCCCACTTACCTCTCTAAACTCAACTCCCAACACCCCTCCCCTTTTGTATTATGCTTTAGCTACCATGTCCTTTCCACCATCAACTATATATTCCAATAGCACCCCTATGATGGAACTTCTGGACCCTTTCTGGAAGATTTTTTCCACAATATTTTACATGCCTTCTTACTATATGGTTTTATCTCAAAAGTCTTTAGAGTACTTCACAACTATTATAGATAAATTCATTCCCATAATGTTTCTATTTCTACCTGAAATACATTTGCTCTTTATTTCTTCATAATTTTTGGCTGTCTACCAGTGCAATGTAAGCTTCATGAGAAAACGAACTTTGTCTTACTAGTCTCCCAGTGTATCTAGGAATCTTACAACAATATATATATATATATATTTTGCACATGGTAAGCCCCACAATATTACAAATAAAAATGCAATGTGTTGAGTATGTGCATTCCTTCATAAAAATTTTATTTTATTAGTATTCTTAATGAAACATATTCAGTCTTCAGTTTTAGATACCCTATCAGTTTTCTAGGGGTGCCATAGAAAAGTACCTTAGACCATGTGGCTTAAATAATAAAAATTTATTTTCCCATAGTTCCAGAGTCCTAACTCAAATTATCATGTTACATGATGGGGCTGGTTTCTTTTGAGGCCTCTCTCCTCAAATTTGGGCATGGCTTTTCTTCATGTATATTCTCATCTTCTTCTTTCTATAGGTATCTATATCCCAATTTCCATTTCTTATAAGGACACCAATAAATTTGGATTTGGACCCACCATAAACTCCTTATTTTAACCTACTTACCTCTTTCAAATCTCCACATACAGTCAGATTCTGATGTATTGGTGGTTTGGACTTCACTTAAATTTTTGAATGGAACACAATTCACCCCTTAATAGATACCTACTAGGGAGAATTAGATCTGCATTCTCATCAAGTTTCCCCAACTTTTGAAATTTGCAGGAGTTACTTAATAAGTTTCTTTTTTGTTTGTTTGTTTTTTTATCACTAAGATGGCAACAGTAGTAAAGCAACCTTAAAGGATTATTGTGAGAGTTAAGGGAACAAAACCAATGATAATGTGTGCCTATCGCACAGAGTGATCATTTTATATTGAACATTAGTGTTGTCCTGTCTTATTCACTCCATATATTTTGGTTTTTTCCTACTATAGTGTATGTATGTGTGTTTTGTATGCATTTCTTTTATAAACTTATCTCTCTCACAAGTTTAAACTTTCTTCATAAGTAGAATGAATATAAAATAATCAAACTCATTAATTATACAGAGCATTTGTTCAATTTGCAAACACTCTTTGAAACATTAGGAGTTCAAATGCTACAAAATCCCTCTGGGCTACCCTATTCTGTGTTTGCAAGAATGGCTTTTATCTGTTTTGAGCTGGCAGTCATGCGTAGCAGGTGAGCCACCTTGAATTATCAGTGAGCATCTCCTTCATTTTCCTCAATCAATGGGACACCAGAAATGTAGAAAATATGGTCTTTGGCTCTAAAGAGTAAACAATCCAGTTAAGGGCTCATACTGTCTGTTTGTTTTTTTTCTATAAAAGATCAATTAGTATGGCTGTGTTCCAGTATGTATGTATTTACAAATACTGAAATTTAAATTTCATGAAATTTCCACAAACCATTAAATATTATTCTTTTAATTGTTTTTTGATGATTTAAGAATCATTTTGCAGCCTATGAGCCCGCAAAAGTAGATAACAGTGTGCATCAGTCCTGAGGTTTATAATTTCTCATACCCTGACCTAATTTAAAATCATGAAAATTATTGAGGAAATATTTTGTGACTAATACATGAAATAGATTATTAGTATGTTTGTGGCATCATCTTTATGTGATTTTCACCCTCTTAATGAGTTTCAAAATGGGTGTAATAGATCTTTTTAACCCCTCAGAAGGTAGCTATGTCATTCTTTATGACTCTTATGTAGATCTTTTCTCTTGTGTTCATATCAGCCCAGTTCCCAACCCTCAGCTTATATAATTGGGTTTATGGCACACTATGGGAACCTGGAAAATAGCATTTCTCAGAGTCAATTCTTTTTTTGGCAATCATTCAAGAATCCCAAGTGTAAGTCATTTCTTGTCCCATGGGGAAGCAACCAAGTATTCAAATATAAAGAGCAAGAGAAGTTGGGGGAAACATAGTTCTAGTGGCTGAAATTGTATACATCCCAACCCATGCCCCATCTGGTAGTTGAGTTGTCAATAAATCTCTGTGGGTAACTGCAATTGTAAGAGACACCCATAACCTTGTTGGGCACCCTCCTCCTTTCATTCATCTTACCAGACTTCACAATATCAGGGTTCAACTGTATGGTATCCTGAGAAATAGTATAGGTGTTTAGATAACTGGGCAGCCTCAGGGTATCATGAAAGAAAAAAATTAAATCAAGTAGGCATTCCTTTAATAGAATGGGTACCTGAGTAAAAGAAATGCTCCATTAGATGGATTTATGAAATAATTTAGAGGACCTGAAATCTGTTCTATTTTCAATACCAAAAATACTTAAAATACTTAAAAGTAAGCTGCAAGACAGATTATATGTGCCTTTTATTCATGAAATTCAGCAATTATTTGGTTATAAACTAAAGGTTACTTAGCCCTGTATTTGACAATATTACTAATTTTTAAATTATAGAGGCTAAGAAACATTAACACATTCTCTAGACTGGGAAGTCTTTTTCATTTTTCCTTCTACTGTGACATGAATTTATGCTAAATTTATTGCCCTAATTTATAATACCACGCAAAGCTTGTATCTAATCTATAATCTTTAACAGTAGACTTCAATTTTAGAGCATAAAATTCAGTTCCATAAATAAAAGACTATTTGAAGTGTACATATGTAATAGGAATATTTATTATATCTTCTTTGGGTAAACTTTAATTCATTTGTAACCTCGTATGCCACACAATAAATAATGTCATTTAATATTTTCAGGTTTTAATTGGTTTCCTATGCTTTTCAGAATTGATATAACATTTAATTTTGCAATCTGACTCAAATATTTTTTAGAAATAAATGGAGGCCTCACAATTTAACTAAGAACACATTTAATTTTGTACTTAACACCATGAATCTCTAAGGTCAGACAGGAATATGTAGGGGAAAAAATGTGATTCATAACAATAACAATGTGATCAGTTCAAAAACCAAAGTCGAAATGCACATAAATTTCCTATTTAAAAAGTTTTCAGGCAAAACCTTTTTCTTCCCAAATGTCATGTGTTTGAACATAATTTTTATTTTCTTTTCATTCCCTTAATGTAATTGCTTTTGCACACAGCAAAATGGCTAATGCCTTCACTTGTTTTACATTTGTTTTGCTTCCTGCTGTTGAATGAACAATCAGTGTTTACAGATTAGCAGCAGTTGTAGTCTTCTGACTTTTACTCCTTTCAAACTGCCAAATGAGAACCATTTTATATTTGTTGCTCTGGCATTTTTTGGAGTAGCTAGGGCATTCACAGTGTAAACCACTGTTATTCATACTGTTATAATTCCTTTGCAGTTAAGTCATTACTAGTAATCATAGCAGGCTTGTAGTACAATACCTTATTTGGGAATGTCATGTGAGATGCCCACAGCAATACAAAAAATAAAGGCCAACTTGTCTGGCTGTAGAGGGATTTATTGCTAGCCCCCTGGCAGAAGAATCTTTTGGGAAGTATTACGTCCTTCTGTGAGGTGGATCATATGAACCTGAAATGGACCCAGTGCCCTGAGCTTCAAAGTATAGGTGTTACGAAAATACAACCACACGCCATTTCTTTTATTATTTATAAAAATTCCAGTTTTATTTTTTGTATGCACAGAGTCTTAGAAGTAAGTACTTTAATAACTAAAGCATTAACCAAAGTAAGCACAAATCAGAAAAAAAAAAAAAAAAGATACTGTGGATATTTGGCTACTCTTGCTCCCCACTTGCCTGCCCAAGAGCAAACTGGAAAGGCAAGTTCATTTTCTTTACTACAGACCTTTCACTGACTCTAATTTTCTGTGAGATGCTGTATTTTGAAACCATTGTTTCAAAGTAAAAGTGAAATGTAGCACTTTAATTCATCACCCCGAGGTACTCAAGAATTAATTTAGGTTGCTCTCATGCTATGTTTAACATCAGCTCCTGCCACAGCCCTAAGCCCCATTTCAAGAAAGAACTTGAATTTTTTAAAACGAAGTTCACTTAAAAAAATAATAATAATAATCCATCAGAGGAAAATGTAGCCAATGAGAAAATTCTAGAACTCTCTTTTGAACTACCTCATTAATCAAAGCACTTATCTTTTCCCTGTGCATTTGTGTGTGTGCCTTTATTATGTAAAGTGTAAAAAATAATATCCTATCCAGTGAATGTTAAAAGGAAAAATTATTATTATTATTAACATTAACTGAAATGTATATATATATATATATATATATATATATATATATATATTATAAATCTAACATCTGTGCAGTTAACCCTCACACGCACTTAATGAAATATGGTAAGAATGAGCACAAGTAAAAAAACAACAGATAAAAGAGATTAAGAGAATTGACTAAATTCACACAATATGTAAAGTATTACAACTAAGTTTTCTTCCTAAATAGCCGTTGGTTTCACTATACCTACCATACAACACAAATTGTTAGTTATTTCAAAGGTGAAAATCTTAAATGTAAAGTAACAGTTCCTTCTATATAAGAAATGATATTTTCTAATTCCTGTTAGTTGCAAGACTTGAAGAAGTTTTAGAACATCCTCAACACTGCTGGCACTACAGAACAAACAAGAAAACTCTGCAGACTTTCTGCAGAACTGAAGGGCAATGGGTCATTTCTACTCCCTGTGGATGACATCAGATTTTTTATTTAGATCATTTTCAAATTTCTGAATATACTTGAAAATAAAAACTCAAAACAATGCTGACAAGAACAGGAATAAAGATGCCAACCAGAATCAATTATTAATGTAGGTCTAATCAGACTTAATCCTATACTAACTTTCTGCCTTGCCATAGAACCTCCAAAGATTCTATATTTTACTTCCCAGACCGGTGAATATTGTACTTAGCAAATGGGAAATTACAGATGCAATGAAGGATTAAGATCTTAAGATTAGAACATCATCCTAAATTGTCAATTGGCCAAATCTAATCATGAATAGTTAAAAACTTAGAAATTTCCCAGCTGAGTCAGAGATAACAATTCAGCAATTGAAGAAAAATTAGAAAGGAGGAAAGTTCGTAAGTTTTAAGATGAAGAAAGAGGCCATGAGCTATTGAATGAAGTAGTCCATTTTTGAAGTAGTCCATTTTTGAAGTAGTCCTTTTTGAAACTCTAGAAAGAACACAGCCCAGAACACACCTTGATTTGAGGACAGTGAGGCCTATCTCACACTTTGAATAAACAAAACTGTAAGATAATAAAATTTTGCTGTTTAAGTTTTTATGTTTATGATAAATTGCTCTAGTAGGGGAAAAAAACCTAACAAATGCTCTCTCTCTCTCTTTTTTTTTTTGATTAGCAGACTTTATTGACTTGAAACTATGTAATGCTCCAAGTTATATCTTATTATTTTAAGCAGAATCCAGATAATTAGATCACAAAAATTATATGGAAATATGTATATATTAGACATATATAAAAATCATAACCAGATTCTAAATAGTTATTTTATCTAAACATAATCAGATTCAAACTGAGTTTATTATCTTAGTTGCTTGTTTTATGTGAATTTTTTTTATACCATGCTACTCTGAAGTTATTCTTTTATGGGTGACTTTTATATCATTTCTTCTATAGAAACTGGAAAATTTGATTGAGTATGTTTTATTCATTTGATGACTAACAGTGATTTGAATATTATTTTTATTTTCATTAAATTGTAAGGATTATATTTGAATAAGCTATGGTTTTTTTCTCCTTTTGTTTCTGTGGATGTATCAAATTTGAGCATCACTCACAGTAACAAAGATGTATGGAGTATACAATGAACTGCTGTTTTTAAATTCCAGGAAAGCAGTGCCTGTCATATGAGGATTCTAATGAAGAAGTTTACCTGTCATTTGGCTTGTCTGTCTGAATTTTTGATAAATGATACTTATACAACACTTCAAAATATTAAAAATCATTGATGAAATAAGAAATCATGGTCTATTCATTCTTAACATTGTGTCATATTTATGGTAGATTTTCTATCTTTACATAAACTTGATTTGGCTGACCCACTGGTTATGTATGATTCGTGATCTATTTTAGTCCTGCTTCAAGACAATAATGGAGTGAACTTAAATATTTTATACATTACATCACCAGCAATATACACAAACCCATGAAGGAGTTTATTCTGGGAATTGAAATGCCACTAATATTTCTTTCACTTATATTTTACACTGACGAAATTCATAAAACATGTGGTATAGTCAACTACTCCTGATAAATTTATATAATTTAGAAAACTATCACTGAAGTTTATTCTTTTTTAAAACTGTAAATACTGTTGCACAGCCTGTAGATTAAATTTAGAGACAGTTGAGTTATTCCATGAAAGGTACACTTGCCATTCATATTTCAAATTTTTTTTCATTTGTTTAAAATGTATATATATGGGGGAACTACTTTGTGGTGACTAAATTCCCGACTATCTCACTTACTAATTAGAATGTCATTGACTTAATAACACTGAAAAATGTGCTACCCTACAATATGGAGTAATACAATTGATTAGAGAATTATCACCACAAAGGACAAGATGCTTGGTAAGGAAATCTAATCAATATAAAAAAGCTATTTTGGTGAACAAGTTGTCTTTTGCACTGACAAGTTCCCTGGAGATTTTTCTAGTACAATCCTCAACATTGAGAAAATCACTGTTATGATTGAGGATGCTGAACCCAGAGTATATTCAACAGACTCTGTAAACATCATTGGCACAAAACGTTCATAGTAGCTGACTTTTTCTAAATAACCAAGTAAGTCATCCATTCAGAATTAATCATAAGTTGAATGAAAATGAACTGTTATAAGACTTTGACATGAAAGCTGATTTATGTGTGTTCTAATTGGTAATCAGCTAAGCAAAATCTAGGCTCAATGTACTTTTTAAAGATCTTTGTTCAAGTGAAAGTTTATCAAAATCCAGACCTGTGATCATACTGATAATAACAAAACATTTATATTTGTATATTGAATTGTCCATGGTCACACAATCAGTTAATCTAAATCTGTATCTAAAGTTCTTTCAACCAATGGCTATAATGAAGTAAATAAAATTTTTATTTTATTAACCATTTTCAGTGGGCTATGATGACCTGGCAATATCTATCTCTAACAGATCATCACAAAGGCATGTTCAACACTTTCCTTAAAATAAGGTTGTATAAGCTAACTATGGCTAGTTGATTTTCCATATTATAGATTTCATAAATATATATCTACCTTGCTTCATTAACTTTAAGTGCAATATTGTACAATTCATTTGTTCATTCAGTACCTCTAGTCACATTTTCTTTTTGCTTCCATGTGATTTTTAAAGAGAGTTTAAGACATGTTTTTAATCTATTATCAATTATTATCTTCTTGTAGTTGTAAAGTTTTCATGTTTTCTATTGCTTTCAAATATTCTGATAGTCTCAATTCTACTCATTCCCTGCTCCTTTGATTTTATTCATAAAAAAATTGACTCTCAACAATCACAAAGATATTTCTATGATCATTAGTATTCAGAATTATTGGTTCATATTTCTATCAACTAAAGTATTTGTATTTCTCTAGGGATGAATTTCCAAAATAAATATTAAATAAATATTATAAACTGTTTCTACTAAAGAATTATAACATTAAACTACATATGTAATCCTCTCATTGGAGTCATTGCAATCCTGGGACAAAATTTGTAAAGTGCTCTAGTCAAACTAACAACATATTTGCCACTCTGAGTGCTAGCTGGCATTTATTAAGTTCTCGTTTTTTGTCATGTAATGTATAAAGAACTTCATATGTAATTGGTTTGTTTATTTTATAAAGGAAGACCAATAGGTTTAGAAATGTTATTATGCCCAAACTATCAAGGATTAGTGCCAATTACGAAGTTAAGAAGATATATTTTAGCCTGAGACTTTCAGGATGAATGCACCTGGTTGACCAGGGGTGAGAAGTAGCACATTAATAATCAACACTGCTGAATTAAGACAAGGCCCTTCTAAAAAGTCTTCACAACTCTTCCATTCCCTGTTGAAATCCTTTTGAAGCATGAATCTGGTAGTGTCGCTCTTCTGCCCAAAACCTTTCAGTGGCTTCCCAGGTCACTCAGGAATGATCTATCCATATGTACTGATTTTCAAAGTCCACTGCAATTTGGCCCCTTTACCACTTTGGCCTCACCTACTATTGCCCTCCTCCTCTTTTGCACCCTACATTACATCCACTCTGGTCTTCAGGCTGTTTCTTAAACACAATAGGCATTGTTTGTCTTTTCTCTGGCAGTCCTTTCTGTCTAAAATGCTTAGTCCCCCCAGGACAGAGGAATGATGAATAGGCTTTTATCTCCTCCAAATATTGGTTCAAATATTACATTCTTTGGGATGTTAAATAAACATCCTGTTTAAAATTTTGACCTTCCCCAACCCACACCCTGGCATTCCCAAAAACTTTTTTCTTCTTCTTCCTTCATAGCACTTATCCCTATATATTTATCTTAATATTTATTTTTTTATATCCATATTGCTTCACAAGCATAAGTTTCTGCTTTGCTTTTTTGTAAAGAATTTTTTTGTCATTGATTTATTTATACCAAATGCCTAAGTCACATAGTAGTCACTCAATGTTTGTTTATTGAAGGAATAGATAAGTGATAATGATCCCAAACTGCTGTACTCCGTGTACTTTCTAATTTTCTAAAATTCTGTAAAAAATTTTGTAGTATTCATTTATGTTTCTAAGTCTTCATAAAGAAATATTCATATGGATTTGTTTGGAATCAGTGACTTTTATACCTTATTTTCCATACTGAAAATGAGAATGGAGAAAAGGCCCAGTGGCCCACGGCTGAACAGAGCTTCCAATCACTCCTGCAAGGTAGGCGGGCCTGCGACCCACCAGCAGAAGAGGAGCAGCGGCCTGCTGAGAGGCAGAGCCGCCCCCTCCCCCTGCGCTGGCAAGGTAGAGGGAACTGTGACCACCCACAGAGCAGGCCCAGCGGCCTGCTGAG
>NW_025999968.1:27169636-27244259 GCF_001458135.2 Marmota marmota marmota | reverse complement strand
GGGATAGTAGAGGATAGGAAAGGCAGCAGAACACAACAGACACTAGTATGGCAATATGTAAATCAATGGATGTGTAACTGATGTGATTCTGCAATCTGTATATGGGGTAAAAATGGGAGCTCATAACCCACTTGAATCAAAGTGTGAAATATGATATATCAAGAACTATGTAATGTTTTGAACAGCCAACAATAAAAAATTAAAAAATAAAAAAAAAAATAAAATAAAATAAAATATGAGGAGAAAAAAAAAAGAAAATGAGAATGAGCATCAGGATTTCTTCATTAATTTTCTGTGAGTCGGGATGTTAAAACTTAATATATATTTTTATGTACTAATGTCATAGGAAAAGGGTCCAAGAGGTGAGGAGGAACTCAGCTTGGGACCAGTGGTGTTCTTGGCATACTTGAATTTCTGCATGAGCCACACAAAGGCCTTTAGGAAGGTAGATACACATGAAATGTATGCAGGCTGCCTGGAGAGTGAGAAACAGCCCTGGCTTAAGCTTTAGGTTCAATATTTATAGAAGGGTTGTATCAGGGACTGGACTGGAGGTGGAGCCAAGGTGGAGCAGCATAATTTCCCTCCAGTTGTCCCTGTGCTTGTGTGTTTCCCTCGTTTTATAGGGGCAGAGACCAAGGACATATTACTCAGGATTTACAACTATGCTTTCTGCATCTCAGTGCCTTGTGGGTGTTTTCTTTAAGATCCAGTATTTCTTTCTCTTTATCATAAATCCCTATCTCATTACAATGTGTATATTTACTGTGATGCTATTTGATACAATGTAGGGTCTATATTCCTTCAAAGTGCCTAAAAAAAATATGTAACACTTCATTGCATCCTGTTTAATTCTTGCAATTAGCAAATCACTTGAGATTGAACTGCCATGTAGAAGCATCAATTGTAGTTCTGGATATTGTTAATCAATACCTAAGTTGGAGAAATATTTTATCTGATATCATATGACGAATTCATTAATTATGTTTTTTTCAAGATTAGTTTATTTCCACGGTATAATACTTCTTATTTTACAATACTAGTAGATATCTGTACTTTATTGGTCACCAATTTGTAAACAATTTCTTATCATTGGAATATTCATTCCCCACCACAGAAATTGAAGACGTCAAAAAAATGACATTATCAGATTCTTGTAGTGATGATGTAGGTTACACGGTCTAGATTTTGCAACCAGAACTCTCCATTCCAGACTTTGAAATTGAGGCAGTAGCAAGGAGACTGGTGTCACAATGGAATCCTGCTTGATGATGAGAAACAAAGTCAACAGCTACACCTAGTTGTCTAGGCCATGGTAGAAGAGAGGTAGACTGGAGTCTGCACCCCTGAGGAAGATAGCGTGAGGGACAGTGTCCAGAGACAATGACAGTGATTGGAGTGTCTTCTCTGGTCTCTGATGCTATGGAGACTCAAGTCTAGTTCTCTGGCCTTCACAATATAACTGATGTTACTCTTTCCCATCTCAATAAGTTGCTTCTATTTGTCCTTTAGTTAAAAAAAGACATTTTCCATTTCTTACTCCTAAAAACCTAATCTGATATACTAATAAATGTGTGTTATAGAAATAACATGATCATTAGTATTCAGAATCATTGATTCATATTTCTATGAACTAAAGTATTTATAACCTATATTTATTTTACCCCGCCCCCCAAGATTAGAAGCATATTCTATCTATCACTTATAATTTTATTATTTAATATTTAAATGTAACTCAGGAAAATTGAGAAAAGCAACATATGAAGTATGCAGTGTATGATTATTAGTAAATGTGGTCCCTAGTGTAAATGTGGAGCAAGTGCAATATTTGAACAAGTTTCATAAACTTCTGGTTAATCAGAATATAATTTCTAATCTATGATCCATATAAAATTTAGATTATCTCTAAATATGAGTCTTTAAAATAATGGTGAGTGTATTCGACTGGGATTCAGGGAATTATATGTATATATAAAATCACTATCAGCATTACCAGAAGCCAAACATGTTCTTCTGAAGAAAGTCCTTAGAATTTTTATATACTAATTTTCCATGAAATAGTCATTAAAAATTTTGTGTTGATTTACAGTGTTCAAGTGTTTATCATTTGAAGTAAAATGTATGAATCAAGTATTGTAAAATGTTAATGTTTATTAATTTACTCTGTTGCATCTGTTATATAAAAATCTGTCTTATTAATCTATAAGCTTTTCTTTGTAATATATCATATTTGACAAAAAAATTATAACTAAGTGATTTAAGAAGATGAGTCTTTTTCTTCCATGACTATTTTAGTTGTGCCATAAGAGTCCATTCACAGGGCTGAGTTTGGACATATTGTTCTAGTACTTCTTTTTTTTTTAATTTTTCACATTTTATTATTCAATGCACTTCCACAAGCATCATATCAGGAAGCTATAAAATAGACATGAGTTCTCACATTTTATTTTTCAATCTATTCTCTTCAAGCATTATTTAGGAAGATACATAATAGACGTGAGAGATGTGAATGGAGATATAGATATAAACAGGTATAGCTCTACTATTTATCTATATGTACTTGAATTACTTTCACTAACGTTAAGGCTATCATTGCCTGAGAACTTTGTAAAGAATAGTAAATAAATAACTTCTGGGAGTTTTCCCAGGGACTTTTCACTGTAAAATGTCTGTGTGATTTACTTTGCAGCTGCAAAGAACTTCTTCAAATTGCTGTTTCTTTTATTTAATTTTAATCTTAGCTTCTAATTGCTAATATTTTGTAACTCCTTTTTTACCTTGTAGTTGATATCAAAGCATAATGCTGCTAAACTCTTCTTTTTCACTGATTTTGTTTTCCTACAATAGTCTCCACATTTTTATTATCAATCTGTTTTACTAAAGTGATATTGATAACACATCCCCATTGTGTCATGATATTGTGTCATGGATACAATCTAATTAGATGCAAGACTGAAGCTAACAGTGTTTCAATTTTCAAGTAAAATTGATTTCTGAACGAAGGAATAAAGCTATAAATTGTACGACTATTATAGAATTATTCACAAAATGACACTTTACTGATAAGAGAATACAAATATGTGCTTTATTCAATGACTTAAATGCCATCCTGAAAATTGTTATTGTGTATATTTATGCTTTTTTCAAGAATAATAAAAATGCTTTTTTAGTGGGGCAGGGGTATTTATATTACTTGGCATTATTGCAGTCCATCAGCCTTATCATGATTCTTACAGTGTGCCATTTTGCATGGTCCTCTGTCCCATATATCTTTCATTACAAAGCAAATCTATCTGATTATTTTTTATTAAGAGTTTTCTAAGGGCTGGGACTGTAATTCGGGAGTAGAACACTTGCTTAGCATGAACAAGGCCCTGAGTCCCATTCTCAGTAGTACCAAAAAAAAAAAAAAAAAGGTGTGTTCCTTGGATGATAACCTGCCCACTTGGCAGTACTATCTCAGCAGTTTTTCTGGGATGTGACTCCACATTCTATGCATATACACATATATCACATATATGTGGCCTGTTGAAAACGTACTTATAAGGAAGCTAAGTACTCCAATAGATAAGTAATATAAATCAGCCATTAGGTCTCATCAAAAACAACTTCATAAACCAGATCAGGAATTTTAAAATAAATTGAAATATTTTCATTGGAGTTAATCATACTTTTGGGTTTTTGAAATGTGATATCTTTAGACAAACATTATCTTTTAGACTCTAGAAAATTTTTGTGGTTCTCTCAGAATAGTTTGTCAGTGATTTTTGATCTTCTGTATTCAATATTTATGTGACTGAGAGGGGCATCATGTAATTGGTTAACAGAGCAACAGTTACAGCTTTCAGTTTTCCATGATAATGACATAAACATATTTGTGTACACACACAACTAGCCTGAACTATAAAACCAAGCACACTTAGTCAATCAAATTTATTTTGAGAATTAAGGAATTAATTGTCTACTCCTATAAAATCAATTGTTCAGTTTTAGAAGTCCAACAGTGATTTTTTATTAAGTAAAATCACTATTCTTTTTTTTTAAAATTGGTTGTTCAAAACATTATAAAGCTCATGACATATCATCTTTCATATATTTGATTCACGTGGGTTATGAACTCCCATTTTTACCCCAAATACAAATTGCAGAATCACATCGGTTACACATCCACGTTTTTACATAATGCCATATTAGTGACTGTTGTATTCTGCTACCTTTCCTATCCCCTACTATCCCCCCTCCCCTCCCCTCCCATCTTCTCTCTCTACCCCATCTGCTGTTATTCGATTCTCTCCCTTGTTGTTGTTTTTTTCCCCATTTCCCCTCACAACCTCTTATATGTAATTTTGTGTAACAGTGAGGGGCTCCTTCCATTTCCATGCAATTTCCCTTCTCTCTCCCTTTCTCTCCCACCACTCGTCTCTGTTTAATGTTAATCTTTTCCTCATGCTCTTCCTCCCTGCTCTGTTCTTAGTTGCTCTCCTTATATCAAAGAAGACATTTGGCATTTGTTTTTTAGGGATTGGCTAGCTTCACTTAGCATAATCTGCTATTCTTAACGAGAAAAGACATAAATTTACATTAGAAATATTTAATTTCTATACTGCCTGTTATGGTTTGGATGTGAGGCTTTCTCCAAAAGCTCACACGTGAGACAGTGCAAGAAGATTCAGAGGAGAAATGATTGGGTTGTAAGAGTCTTAACCCAATCAGTGATTTAATCCTGTGACAGGGATTAATTCAGTGGTAAATGAAGTGGTAGGGTGTTGCTGGAGGAGGTGGGAACTGGGGTGTGCCTTTTGATATATATATTTGTGTCTGGTCAGTGGAGTGACTCTCTCTCTGCATCCTTATCACCATGTAACACTACCTCCCTCTGCCACACTCTCCTGCCATGATGTTCAGCCTCACCTTGAGCCTGGAGGAAGGAACTGATGGTCTGTGGATTGAGACCTCTGAAACCTTGGGCCCTCAAATAAAACTTTCCTCCTAAAATTATTCCGGTCAGATACTGTAGTCACAGCAGTGAAAAAGCTGACTAAAACACCCCCTAAATATATTTTAAAAGACAAAAATAAGGAAAAACTGTGATCAATTCACCATACAGTTTTCATTATTTTTTTTTTATTTCAGATACATTTTACCCCAGACATTTTATATTTTTTATTCTAGATTCACATTTAATTTTTCCAGCTTTATAAAGGTATAATTGACAGATGCAGTTTTTTCATGTATGTAAACAATATGAAATGATTAAATCAAATGAATTAGCATAACCATCACCTCATATATCCATCTTCTTTTGTGATGAAACCATCTAAAATCTACTCTATTAGCAAATTTTAAGTATAGAATGCATTGTCACTGGCAACTATAGTTACCATTATGTGCAGTAGTCTTTCAGAACTTATTTTTTATTTTTAACCAGAAAGTTGTACAATTGACAATCATGCTTCCACTTCCCCAGGCTCCTCCAAGCCCCTGCTTGCCATCATTTTGCTTCATGAGTTCCATTTTTTTTTTAGCTTGCTCATGTAAGTGAGATCATGCAATGTTTATCTTTCTGTGCTTGGCTTACATCACTTGGCCTAACATCCTCCAAGTTTATCTATGTTGTTTCATCAAATAATAAGATTTCCTTCATTTTATTTATTTCTTCAAGCATTGTGCAGGAGCTTTGTAATGATATTCTACTTTTATGTTTTTAGTAGTGCAGGGAAACATGATTTTGGGATCCATTCCATTCAAACCTGGAATATAATTTTCTTCACTTAAGTCCCCAGTACTTCTTGTTTCCCTCTAACTCCTCCTTCCCCTTGTTCCCCTTTGTCTTCTCTTCTGGTCTTGCTTCTATTTACTTATAGTTTTATTTTTCATCAGTGATTAGTAGATTTACATAAAAGTGAAATTCACTATGATATATCCATTTATATGTATATAGCATCATTTAGTCAGTTTTATTCCACAGTTCCTTTTTCCATCTCACCTCCTCCCTTCCAAATTCCTTTTCTCTGCTCCATGGATTTCCTTATTTTTAATGTTGAAATAATATTACATTGTATAAACATATCACATTTTATTTATCCATTTATACACAGACAATTAAGTTCATTCTGTATCTTAGCTTTTATGAATACTGTTGCAATGAACATGGAGATACAGATATCGCTTTCATTTTATTTATGTATATACCCAGAAAGGGGATCACAAAAAGTAATATTTTTTATTAGTTGCTCAAGACAATACAATGATCTTGACATATCATACATTTGGTTCAAATGGGGTATTTTTAACTATTTTTAAATTTATGGTACTGTTTTCCATAATGTCTCTTGCAATTTACATCTTTACTTACAGTATACAAAGATTTCCTTTTCTCCCCACCCTCACCAATATTTGCAACCTTTTGTCATTTTGATGCTAGTGATGCTAACAGAAGTTAGGGCATATCCCATTATGATTTTAATTTTTATTTTCCTGAGACTAGCGATATTGAGTATTTTTGCAACTTGTTTGTCGTTTGTCTTATTTTGACTTGTATCTGTTCAGGTCCTTTGCTCTTTTTGATTTGAGTTGCTTGTTTCCTTTCTGTTGAGCTTTTTGAGTTCCTCATATATTTTGGATATTAACCCTGTACAAATGTATGTTTGCAAATCTCATTTGTCTAGTTCTGTTTTGTTGCTTTTACTCTTACAGTCATATACAACAGTTTATTTACTAAGGTTCCCTCTACATTTTCTTCCAATAGACTTACAGTTTAGATCTCTCTATTTGCAAATAACATGTTTTTTCATATATGGAAATCCTAAGACTCCCTACCAAAACAATTGTTGGAACTGATAAACAAATCAACTAGAGGTGTAGAATACAAAATGAACATTCAAATATCAGCAGCATTTCTGTTAACAACATATTCTGAAAAGAAATTAAAAAATACAATCCCACTTGACAATAGCATAAAAAATAGTTATTAGTAAATTTACTCAAGGAGGCAAAATAACTGAAAACTAAAAACTGTAAAACATTAATAAAAGAAATTAAAGATACAAATAAATGGAAAGATATCTCATGCTATGAGATTAGAAGAATTACTTTTGTTAAAATGTCCACATCACCCAAAGAGATTACAGATACAATATAATCTCCACTAAGATTGCAGTGATACTTTTGATATAAATGGAAAAACCTATTCTGAGATTTTTATAGAACATCCTAAGGACTCAAATATCATAAGTAATCTTGAATAAAAAGAACAAAACTAGAGAAATAGCATTACCTGATAACAAAGTATATTACAAAGGCTTGATTTACTTAGAAAAGCTTTGATTAAGCTTAGTAATCACAACAACTTAAAAACAGACATAAGAGAAAAATGGAACAAACTAGAGAACCCAGTTAAATTTACACAGTTATAGTCAATTGACCTTCAATAAAGTTACCAAGAACACACAATGAAGAAGTAGAAATTTCTTCAATAAGTGGTGCTGAGAAAAATGTACATCTCATGAGGGACAATGAAAGTGACACACATGTCAGATTACATGTAAAAATTAATAAAGATAGCAAATATATCTTTTATATAATATCTTTGGTTAATTTATATTTTTACTGACATTGGTATGAAAACTACTCAACATGAAATTGCCTATCAACAATTTCCTTTAATGAAAGTTAGTATGTTTGGATAAATAGTGGAAAAGTAAAATTTATTTACTTTACAAGCCAAATTATCTATCTTAATAAATACTATTCTTCAGTTAATTTAGTTGATTAATAATTCAATTAATTTAGTTGATTAATAATTCAGTGTTGAGTATACAGCAATTGTTAGTTAACTTTATTCTACTTGATGTCATTGACTATTTCCAAAAGCAAATTTCATATATGTCAATTTGTTTGCTAGCTGACAAATAGCTCATATAAAATTAGTTCAGGGCAAAAAAACAAAACAAAACAAAAAACAACAACAACAACAAAAACAAGGCAGAATGGAGATGTTTCATAGCCAAACTATTTGAGCTGCCCTAATATGTTGTGATTATTTTAAAAATCCTTATAGTTAGTAATCTTTGTTCAACCTGTTCCATATTATGTTCACTAACAGAAACTTTGCTTCAAAATTCTGAAGGAACTTAACTTTGTGGCTTCAGTTCCATCAAAAATAAAATGATAAAATTAGATATGCGAGTCTTTCAATTCCTTTCCTTCTTTAGAACTTTATAAATTAGCTGTAAAACTTCTTCGCATCTCTCTTTGCCACCAAATTAAAACATTCTATACATAGTAAACTGTTGAGTATTACTGAATGAAATTAATAGATAGATATTAAGCTAACAAAAATAATTACATACAAAATAAACTAGAATACTATTTTTTAGTCTATGCCCATTATTGTGCATATCCCCTTTGTTACTATTGCTATTTAAGACATAATAAAACTTTTTTTTTTCCATCATGAAAAGCCATCATGGTTGAAAGGATCAATGAGTCAATAAAAATTGCTTTGAAAAAAAATAATATGCATGTGTATTTTCCTGTTTTCTATCACTAATAAATAGTGCTCCGTATTCTTATTGTAACAATATAGTTTACACATTTTGCAATTTTAGTTTCAGCACAATGAACAATATTGTCATTGACTTGGTCAAATCAATTTTTCATGGGGACTGTAAAATGGAATGTATATATTTAGCATCTTTAGTCAAACAGTCTGTATACACTTGTTCATTTTGGAATAACAATTTGTGGTAATGCTGCTATAATCAGAAAACAAAATAAACGATTTTCCAATATGTAGAGCAAATAATGGAAAATCAGATGGCATTTTTACCTTTGATATTTGGGAATGCATTTTGGGGGGAATTTGTTTCCTTGAATAAATTATAAATGGCTGGGGAAAACATTTAAACACAAAAGAACAATCTAGAAATATGGGCTCGGATTTGAGTGCTGAGAAATCTTTGTTGCTTTCTACATTGCTCAAATATCATTCACATTTTTAAAAGAATTCTCATATCTGATGTGCACAGTGTTGCTTGACTCAATTCATGGGAATGACCCATATACATTGAAAGGCCAAAATTAGCCCAGAATAATGAAATCAGCTTGTATCGGAGTCATTTCAAAGTTAGTAAGTTATTGGATGCATTTTGTATTAGTGTAAGTAGAGTAACATAGTTCAAAAATATCTTCTAGTGTTAGAATATTTTCCGATCTAGTTAAGCATTTTGACTTATGACCTGGGACTTATGTGTTTCCAACTTTATATACTGTATTTGGGACAGAACAGCTTCACTGAGTCCTCATATACCAGATCCCTAGGTCAGTCTCAAAAGACTCTTGGGACAGATCCTGGAAATGCAGCATAAGGGAGAATGTTAGTTATGCAGGGCATTCACAAATGTATGCAGTGCCACTCACTGACATCTACAAAGGGTCCATTTTATAAATCGTCAAAGAGGCCATTGTGGCAGAATGACACCAGAGAAGAGCTGTCAATTCTATTATTAAATTGACATTCCGCACATGCTGCTTTCAGATGGAGGCCCTTAATGAACTTAGTTGCCTTCTTTTTTCTCTTGGATCATTTACTGTTTTTTTTTTTTTTTCCTTATCTGCTCTTTAAATAGACATTAGTTGATGTTAAAGTGCTGGGCAAGTGAACCCTACAAGGGGACATCCTTCTGTTTCATTGACAGCTCTTTGAAACACCTACGAGAGACTCCATGATATGCCTGCTGCTCAATGATGCTACAGTGTTTGCTACAGAAACTATGACATCTCCTAGGGTATTGTCAATCAAGCATGTGAGTTTAAAAACATGAACCAAAAAAATGTGTTTTAAGCAAGACAATAACTAGCACTGTAATCCTATCTGTGAAAAGGAAGAAGAACAATGAATTGTCTTAATTTGTGGAGCACAACACCCAGTTCTCAGATGTTTTTGACAATACAGAGTAAAGGGCACATGCCTTAGCCAGAAATTGAGAGTTTCATACAAGCTAATTGTTAATTCTCTTGGGATCTTCATTGTTCTCCTAGCCATTAGAGTCATGTGTGCTCAACAGGCATTCAATGAAGAGAGTGCCCTATATCCTTGTTCATTTGTTTAATGCCATTCTTTTTGTTATACATCCACCCAGCCTTGATTTACCAGGTAGCCAGTCCTGGTATCCTGCCTGCTGTGAGTCCTCTATGAAGATGACAAGCACCAAGAGATGGCTAACTTTTGTTCTCAGGGATGTCTTGTCTGGATATCCTGTGACTGACAGCTGTTGGGAAGAAGGACAAGGAGATTTTTACATCTGTTTACCGCCTTGCAGTTTCCCCATTCCTTCCCACATTGACTATTGTCATTCATGGAAGAACTAAAATTCCTGCCCTTCCAAAGCAGATGCCACAGAGCTACAGAGTTACAAGGACTAGGAAGAGATCATTATATGAGAAATAAAAAGTGCATCAAGCTTGTGTGTGGTGGAATGCTCTGATAGTCTGGGTATTAGAATGTAAACATTCCTAACATTTTTTTACAAGACATTTCATCTTATGTTGCTATTTGTAAGAAACAGAAATCTTAAATACTCAATATTCTTAATATGTTGTCAGCAGACTGATGTCTAACATGAAAATATTTAAATTGTGTCCCAACTCTTTTGCTTTCACCTTTTTAATTTATTTTAGAGCAAACATTTTTTTAAAAAAACTATTTCTTATTATACCAATAAGCTGGCTGAGTAGAATTGAAATATCTTTATGATGACAAATTCACTTATTGTTCTGCCTTTTCATATAATAAGTGTCCTTCCTTTTCTTTCTTTCTTTCTTTCTTTCTTTCTTTCTTTCTTTCTTTCTTTCTTTCTTTCAAAATTTCTCTCTTGCCTTCTTTCTTTTAACAAATGCAGCACCACTCAATTCCATATTTTCTTGCTCAACACTCATTTAGTGGTTTTATTTCAAATCTGAAAGAGTACTAAAATCTGAGGCTTATGCAAAGTATTGGTATAGAAAATATATTAAAGAACTTTCCTGAGTGAACAAACCAAATTGATGGAATTCCCATGCCCATCATGTTATCTAAATCTTTCTGAAAAATGTTTTACTGTACCATATAATTTACTCAATGTAAGTGGGTTGTGTAGTGCTATTGAAAAGACTTTCTGTCACTTATTGGCCTCAGGATGACAAGATTTTAAGCCCCTTGATCCACAGCCTGTGTTTCACAGTCAAGACTAAAAGCCAAGACTAAAGCACATTTGTATTTTCTGGCTAAACAGGGATTGAGTTATGTATAGCCTGAAATAAAAAAAAAAAAAATCATTGTGTCTTCAGACACAGACCTATGTACTGAGTGAATATAAAATCTTGAAATGCACAAGTAAACTACAGAAAGTTTAAGTCTCAAATTTAATAATTCTACTTTTTTATTTTTTTAGTACCAGAAATTGAACCCAGGGGTGCTCCACCACTGAGTTACATCTACAGTCCTTTTTATTTTCTATTTTAAGACAAGGTGGCCTAACTTACCCAGGCTGGTCTTGAACTTGTTATCCTCATTCGTGAGCCTCCCTAGTAACTGGGATTACTATTGTGTGCCTCCATACCTGGTTTATCTACTTAAAATTTTCTAATTAATGAGCAAACTCTGTGTGTGTATGTGTGTGTTTACACATGATTTATTTTATAGTTAGTGTATATATATATATATATATGGTTTTTGTTTGTTTCTTTCTTTCTTTCATGTCATTTGTTGATAAAATTATCTAAAAGAAGAAAAGAAGCCGGGCCCATGTCTATAATGGCACATGTCTGTAATCCCAGAGGCTCTAGAGGCTGAGGCAAGAAGATCAAAGCCAGCCTTAGCAACAGGGAGGCTCTAAGCAACTCAGTAAGACTCTGTTTCTAAATAAAATACAAAATAGGGCTGGTGATGTGACTCAGTGATAAGTGTTGCCCCTTAGTTCAATCCCTGGTACCAAAAACAAACAAACACAAAAATTATCTAAAACAATAACAAAAACTTTGTATATTTCAATATAATATTTAATATATTTTAAAATTTTTTAAACAAGTTCTATTTTTCTTTTTTTTATTTGTGTTAATTAGTTACACATAACAGTACAATGATCTTGACATATCAAGTTCTATTTCAAATCTCAGAATATTCATTTCCTCATGAAACTTACATATGGATATGGTTTTTGTTAATCACAAAATGTGTGATTAACATCAAGAAATATACAAAAGTTCAACAATATTTTTATAGTACTATCTTTATTATCTACATACAAAATTAGTGGAAATCAACATTGCAATATTTTAGGCTGTGTCTAGATAAAAGAGGATGACTACCTAAAGCTGAACTACCTGTGCAATTTTGTGATTCTTTTACTATAAGCAGAATGAACTAGTGACTTAAATGAGGAATCCAATCTTTATTTTATAATAAATAAATGTTTGTTTTAGAGAATATACATTCAATAGGTACATTAAGTTGAATACAATTATAAGACTAAATGTCAGACATTGATCTTCAAATTATTTTAGCATATGTCTATATAATATGATTTCCAATATTTTCATATCAAAATTACAAAGTTAATTAATAATCTGTTTATTCAGCAAATGTATAGTGACATGGTAGTATTATAGTTCTAGGGAAACAGTAATAAAGAGATAAATATCCCTGCCCTCAAAGAGCTTACACTGCAGTACAAATAGATACTAATTAACAAATTAATTAGTTATAATGATTACTAGATGATAATAAGTAAAATACAGCATAAATGGATGCAGTTATTTCCAATAGGGTGGCCAAGGAAATGTACACTGAGAAGATAACATTGAAAAAAACACACAAAAATGACAAAATACTTAGGTAGGTATTAGGAAAAAAACATGTATCTCACAGTGGGAAGAGCATGTGAAATCCTTGAGGCAAGAGTGAATCTAGGTTAACTGAAGAAAAGCAAAGGTATAGCTGGAGTAACAAGAGCAAAGATGAATGTAGTAGAAAATAAAGTCAGAGATATAATATTATGAAGGTTTGTAGAACATTCTGCAGACTTTGAACTTTATTCTGAATGAAATGGAAAGCTGTGGAAGAATTTGGAAGAGGGGAATGGAATGATCTAAAATGTGCATTCAAACCATCACTATGTAGCAAACAAATTAGTGGTTTATTATAAATATGCAATAGAGAGACTCCTGCAGTATTTTATGCTAAAATGTTATGGCTTGAAGGTCACTATTGGGGGAAATGGTGAGAAATAGTCTAATTCTAGATATATCTTAAATGGGTCCTCAGGAGGATGTTCTGACCTACTGAGCACGAGAAGCCACGTATCCACCTATCTCTCACAAGATTTCTTTGAGCAAGTCCAAGAATAGAGTTGCCATTAGCAAAAACCAAAAGGACTATGGGAGAGGCAGGTTTGATAAGTAAGATGAGCAATTAATTTAGCCATGTAATGTTAGACATGTGTATTACATGATTAGCAATATAAACAACTAGATGTATAAGATTGAAGTAACAAAAATTTTATCTTTGATAAAGAATGGTCAAGTCCAGGTGCAGTGGCACATGTCTGTAATCCCAGTGGCTTGAGAGGCTCAGGCAGGAGGATCAGGAGTTCAAAGCCAGCCTCATGAAAAGGGAGGTGCTAGGCAATTCAGTAAAACCCTGTCTCTAAAATAAAATACAAAAATAAGGCTCGGGATGTGGCTCAGTGGTCGAGTGCTCCTGAGTTCAATCCCCAATACACCCCCCAATAAATAAAACCAGAATTGCCAAGAAAACCCAATTTATGATTATTAAAAAGTTACATGTCAATAAACTACATAGTTGATATATGAATTCAGGAGGTTAAGGGATAGTGTATATATATATATTTTTTTCTATGAAATATAATATTGAGCCCCAGGACACTCCAAAGTTTAGAAGCTTAAAGACAAGAAACCAGCAAGTAATCAAAAGGCATAGGTAGTAAAGTAGTAGGAAAATCAGAAGAGTGGTCATCCTGGAAGCCAAGTTTATGCACAAAGAGTCATGTATTATAGGTCAAAGCTGAAGAACAGTAAGAATATACATAAATAAGAATATATGCAAATATATATGCAACTAAATATATATATAAATATAGTTAACTAAAATAATGGAAATAAACTAAAAGTATAAATAGATTAATATATAGATGGGACTATTAATATAGAAAGAAATGTTGGTAGCAGTAATCTCAGGATAATTGAGTGAATTTGTTTTAATCTTGTTTACTTCCTCTTTTCCATTTTTCTATAATAAATACATTATTTTTAATGTATTTAAAAAGATTTTAAAAGATTTCTATTTCACTGAAACAATCCAGATTATTTTTCCCTCAGGCGACTGACCCCTCTAAAATTCATTTTACATAACTTTGCTTTCCTGGCTCTCAGACTATCTCTATACTAGAATTAATAACTATTTTTAAATTCCTGAATAAAATGTGTTATTTCCTGAATAAAGTATGCTATTGTGGATATTATCCTTTCTATCAGAATGTCCCAATATCCCTCATATACATGATGTATTAACCCATTAAATTCTAAAAGTTTTCCCTCTAAAATATAGTCTAAGAAAGACTTCTGGAAATATTTTTTCCTCCACCTTCTTTGAATTCATTTTTTCTACCTATTCTTGAATTTTTAAATTTATTTATTTATTTCATTTTATTTGCAGTGCTGGGGGTGGAACTCAGGGCTTCATAACTTGTTAGGCAATGTTCTATAAATTAGGACAGTTCATATCTAGCCACTTCATCCTATATAGAGATGACAGTCCAATAAGAAAAGGGTAAACATTCTCTTTGTTACATTCACTGAGAAAGAATCTAGTTATGCCCATTTTCACCCTTCTTTATTTCTTCCTGGAATTTCCTTCTCCTTTATCACTCTTCACTTTGGAATGTATATAGCTGGACAACATCTTTTGAAATTTCCTATTAACTCATGACTTGAAACTACTTGATCTCTGCTAATGAATAAATTTCCAGAAACATCAAAAATACAATGTTGGGATATATATATAATGTGAGATAGCATTTTTTAGATGTCCTATTTAAAATTTCTGAAACATCTCTATTTTGAGATTTTAAAAAAATAGATTATCTCTGTTAGAGATGTCAGGATGATGATAAGAATTTACACAGAAAGTGTAACAAACAGCATATGGAAATGCCCAGAAGTCAACATTTTTATCTACTTTGAGTTTTAATGTTTACTAATTTAAAACATGGTCCAATTAATATAGGATTATAGAAGAGACTTCATGGGAAAATTTTGCATTATCAATGTGTAAGTAGCAATTTATGACCAATAGTATGTATTCTTCAGGACTGAGTGATAATGCTGATGCTACAGAATACAATAAAAAAGAGTATTGAGTTAAATGAGCTCTCTTAGCTGTCAATATAAGTCAATTATGTGATTCCAGATTTTTTATTTGATATCTGTGGATTATGTAGTTCTTATAGTGATTAAATGAGTTCAGTGCTTAGTATCTGTAACAAAGAAAAATAATACAGGTATTCATTATTCTGTGAAACTAACTTTCTTTACAATATGGAGATGATTATCTTCTGCTTTTCTCTTCAATTCTCATGTATAATACCTTATTTAGGATATTGCCAAAAGAAGAAACATGTTTATTTAGGGTGGCTAAGGAGGAGCTCACTTGAAGGTGTCTTAGTCTATTCCTGTTCCTATAGCAAAATGCTTTAGACAGGGTGTTCTAGAAAAAGCGGAAATTTACTGTTTGCTGGTATAAAGGGTGAGAAGTCCAAAATCAAAGTCCCAGCAGATCTGTTGTCTGCTGAGGACCTGTTCTTTGTAGATAGTTCCTTTTATGTGTCTTTGTAGAGTGCCTCCTATGAATCCTCATGTGGTGGAAGAGATGAAAGGTCCAGCATCTACACAAAGTTTCTTTTATTAGTGCACTGCAAAATATCCACAATGGTGGAATCGCAATGATATAATCAATTCCAATAAGGATAAACTTGTTAATATATGGTAGGTTAAATTTTAACATAAATTGTGAAAGGACACAAACTTTCAAATAATAGCAATAGGTGATATTTGAGGAGGTATCACAGAAGGGGAAAAGAACAGACTTTCAGATATCTTTGATAAAGGGCATAGCAAATATGAAAATCTTGAAGAAAGAGCTTCTACTGGCATGATACAGGAATAGCAGGAAATCAGCCCTCATAAATCAAGGGAACAGGAGAAAAAGAAGAGATGAAACAAGATAAACATTGGAGTGAGCACAAGAAGGTTTTTATAGATATGTTAAGAATTGTTGTGAAAAATGAAAATAAGATATTTAAATGCTTGAACAAGAATAGTTATATAACTAGGCACTTTGGCACATGCCAATAATTCCAGTGACTTGGGAGGCTGAGACAGGAGATAACAAGTTCAAGGCCAGTCTCAGCAACTTAGTGAGGTCCTAACCAACTTAGTGAGACCCAATCTCCAAAAATACAAAGGGCTGAGAATGTGGCTAAGTGGTTATGTGCACCTGGGTTAAATTCCTGGAACAACAACAACAGCAAAATAGTCATATGATTTACTTGGATTAAAAAGGAATAATCTGACTTCTATTTTGATATTTTTCCAAAGAAAACCAAACATTAAATTAGGAAGAGACATTAGAAGGCTCTTTCAACAATCCAATTAGAGATAACAGAAGAGATGGAAAAAAACAGAAATTATTTTAATGTGCTGTAGGAAAAATCTTAAAGAGGACAACTTGATTTTAACAGTTTGAATTTGATGGGATCAATCAAGGCTATAAATATAAATTTAATATGTGAAAATGGTCAGGAAATATGAAAACCAAATTGTTATGTTGAGCAATATTAATATTGGAAAAACTGACAAGAAAGATTTCAGCAGAACAATGGGATAAAAGGTATTTGATCTAAACCCAGAAAGAATGGCAGAAGGGGAATTGGAGAGAAGCAATACAGATAAATTTGTAACAATACAGATAAATTTTTGTTATAAAGAGGTTTAGCAATAGAGCAGTAACAGTGCTCAATTGTAATTAGTACATGTGGGAGTAGCTTAAGAAAGATGTTGATATGAATATTTGGATACAAAGGGTTCCCAAAGAGCTCATGTTTTGAAGGCTTGGTACCCATTGCAGAAAAGTTCAGATGGGAGGCTTTTGGGAAATGATTGAAACATAAGAGCTCTGATATCATAACTTTATTAATCTATTGATAGATTTAAAATTGAATAGACTATTGTGAGGTGATGGCAACTATTTGAGGTGGAGTCTAGTTGGAAGAAGTAGGGACATGTCATGGAAGGATATAACTTATCTCCAGCCCCTTCCTCCCTGACCCCTCTTTCTCTCTCTTTCTCTTTTCCTACTGCCTACTCTCTCTCTCCTTCTTGTCCACCATGAGGTAAGCACCTCTGCTCACATCATTATGTTTTCCTTTCCCAACAACCCGAAGCAACAGAACCAAGTGACCATGGACTGACATTTCTAAACTATTAATAAAAAAAATAATTTTTCCTCTATAAATTTATTTTTACAGGTACTTTGTTACAGCAATAGAAAGCTGACTAACAGAATATTGGAATTAGAAGCTGTGTGTAACAGTGCACACCTATAATCTCAGGAACTCAGAAGCCTGGGGCATGCGAATCACAAGTTCAAGACCAGCCTCAGTAACTTTGAAAAGACCTTCAGCAAGTTGGCATGACCCTGTCTCAAAATACAAAATTAAAAAAAAAATGATTGGATATGTAGCTCAGTGGTAAAGTGATCTCTTTTCATTCCCTAGGACAAAATAAAACATTGGAATCAGGAGCAGGGTTATTACTATGATTATATCTATATATGCACTTCAGAAACTTTTGATATTGATTTTCAGGAGGAGTTTGGAAAAGTTTGAGATGCAGACTAGAGAGGCCCTAGAATGATATAAGCAAAGTTAGATTCTGATTTGAGTTCCGAAGATCAGAATGCTGCTAGGACTATGAACAGTAAAGACTGAGCTGATGACATTTCAGATGAGAATAATAAAAAGAAGACTGTACTGGGAAATGGACTCCAGGACATTCATGTTACACTTTGGCAAATAACTCAGCTATATTTCATCCATGACATGTGAGACTGAGTTTAAAGTTGATGGGCTAGTTTATCTGGTGGAGGGTCTTTTAACGTAGCACAGCATTCAGAAAGTAACATGTATTGCTAGATACTTTCAGCCAAATTTACAGTAAGAATTTGGAGTAAAAAGTAGAGGAGGAAAATTTGGAAAATGTGTTCTTTGGCTATAAAAGGAGTGTGTTTAAAATTGGGAACAAGGAGAGTAATGCTGTTGAAGAGATAAATATCTCTGAAATGAACTCAAGTACTTTGGTATTTTGAAAAAGACAATAAGAAAGATATTTTGAGAGAATCTTAGAAATTGGTCAGACCCCATATAACACAGTTTCAAGGACATAAAAGTATAAACTTTTATGAAAGAACTTGCTTTGAGAAGACAGCACCTGGGTGCCCAGTTCATACCCAGAGGCCTAGAAATTTATTTCACTAGAAATAATTGCACTGTATCAATTGTCCAGGTATTCAAGAGGCCATGATAGCTGTGGTCAATATTGGCAAGGTTTCTGTTCTCACTGCTGGAAGAACATACTGTCATCTAAGTGATACTGCTCTTCTTGCATAAATGCAGAAAATAAAGGCTACCAGCACGACTTAAAAGGATAGCCTGAGAGACTAGGAAATATGTGGTATGACTGGAATTATATAGGAAGCCCCTGAAAGGTTGGTATGTGAAGTTTAAGAGTGAAGCAGAAGCTTCAGTGGAGACCTATGTCAGGGTTTATGTATGAGGTATCCCCCAAAAGCTCATGTGTGAGAAACTGCAAGAATTTTCAGAGGTGAAATGATTAGATTATA
The DNA here is from genome assembly GCF_001458135.2 of Marmota marmota marmota. Lineage (NCBI taxonomy): Eukaryota > Metazoa > Chordata > Mammalia > Rodentia > Sciuridae > Marmota > Marmota marmota. The sequence continues at coordinate 27,225,304 of NW_025999968.1, read as the reverse complement.
AGAGATATAACATTATCAGTGAATCAATACACTGGTATGGTTTAACTTGGTGGTAACTGTAGGCAGGTATGATGTTGATGGAGGAAGTGGGTCACTAGGCATGTGCCTTTGGGTTTATATTTTATCTCTGGCAAGCATAGCTCTCTTTGCTTCCTGGCTGTCATGTCCTGAGCTGCTTCCCTCCACTATGCTCTTCCACTATAATGTTCTGTTTTACCTCAAGCACAGAGCAATGAAGTTGACCATCTATGAAATGCAACTTCTAAAACTATGAACCAAAATAAACTTTTCCTTCTCTACATTGTTCCTGTCAGGTCATTTAGTCACAGTGGTGAAAAGGTTGACTAAAACTCTCCAGGAAATTCAAAATGCCAGAAATGTAGAACATCTGCTGAGGGAAGCTTCAGGCACTGAGCTGATCTGGCCCAAGAGAGAGGCCATGTGGGCTGCAACAACATATGCCATAAGGCTGTGCAACTCCTTTGGAGATCCCATCTCACCACCATATGCCCTGGATGCTGGATGTTTTCCTGTTTTGCTCAGTCTTGCTTTGGTCCCACCCCTTCTTTCTTTGCTTCCATTCCTCCCCTTTGAAATGGAAATATGTAAAAACTTCCATATTAGAAATATGTAAATTAAAACAAATTATAGGGGCTTACAGCTTAAAATTGTCTTGAATCTTAGCGGAGACTTTGGACAAAGAATTTTGAAACTGTTCAGAATATGGGGAATTCGGGAAAGGGAGTGAATGAATTTTGTACTGTGAGATGGGCAAAAGCTTTTGGTGACCAGCAGCAACAGCAGAATGTTATGTCTTAGATCAGGAATGTCCCCCAAAGGTTCATGGTTTGAAGGCTTGGTCACCCAATGCAGCAATGTTCAGTGGTGGGACTTTGAGGACATGATTGGATCATGAGTGCTCTGATCCTATCAATGAATTAGTCCATTGAAGGGTTTATAATTGAATACATTACTGGGAGTTGATAAAAATTATAGAAAGTGGGGTCTAGTTTGAGGAAGAGAATCACAGGTGGTATGACCTGGAAAGGTGTATATTGTCCCTTCATATATCCCTCCTCTCTCTCTCTTTCCCTGTTTTCTGGTCATCATGAGATGAGTAGATATGCTCTCAGGCATTTCCTACCATGATACCATGCTGTTTTGTCTTACCAAAGGCCCAAGGCAACACAGACAAATGACCAAGAAGAGACACCTCTAAAATCATGAATCCAAATAAATCCTTCTTCCTCTAAATTAATTTGGAATTACAACTAATAGAGTTGTTTTCTGTTTGCTCTTTTGTTAGAGAAAAGGAGTCAATTTTAGTGATGGATGGAGATTTGAGAAGAGAGGACAAGGCTTAAAAATGGTAACTAATGGTGGAAGAATGAATGGGTGAGGGAAATATATATTTTTATTCAGAAGTCATGATTCATACATCAGCGATATCAACCTGTTAGTGTGTTTTTTCCAGCTACATTTATTTTCAAGAGTCCAGGAACAGAGATGGCAGAATTGAAATTAAATAGTTTTGAAGTTTTGCCAGAGAGGCATTAGAAAGCAAGAAAGGGACAAAGGAGTTACAGTATTTGAAAGGGAGTGACCATAACATTAACCATAAGAGCTAGTGATGGAGTAATGCAAGCATGTGAAGGAGGTGAGAATTAGTGAAAAATTGAATCAAAGGTTCTAAGTCCTAAGAAAATTAAAGAATAGTATGAGAATGGATATTTTGTAGATTTGGTGGGAAAAATAAGAGTCAGACATATATATGAAATTATAATTATTGGTAATCAATCATATAAACTAGAGTCATAGAAATGAATGATTAAGTTAGCGTGAAAGAAAACAAATATTGTGTTTACATTTGACTATTAAAAATATAGGTAAACATTTTTCAATTCAGATTCTAACTCACAAAGGAATGTAGGTAGTAGCTGGAGGAGGGTTCAAATGGATCCTGCTCCACATAGTCATTCAGGGAGTCAAGCTAATAAATGTTTTCCCATATTGATACAGCACCATAGAGAGCACATGGATTTATGTTTGTATCATAGGGAAGAAAGAAAGCTGGAGGTACCTTTGCCAAATCTTCATTCCTTTGACATAATCTATTAAGCAGTAACATTATGGTACCTAACTGAAAGAGGGTGGGGAAATTGTGGGAAAACAGAGATATGTGGTAAGCAACAGATAGTAATAAGACACCTGAAATATAAAGGTGCCTGATTAAAAAGACAGGTGGTAGATAGTTAATTCCCTATACAACTGCCAAAGTAATCTTTCTAAATGTAAATCCACAGAGCCCTGGGCTTTCTGTAAATCCTGTACTGAGAGGTATGAAAATTTTACCTAAATTTAGATGGGATGGGAAGAGGATTCTAGTGATTCTTCCTAAAATTAGGAATAAGTTGCAAATTTCCTAGTTTTGCAAATAAAATATTTAGTTATCTGACCTTTCGTCACTTCTTCAGATTCAATAATTCTCTGTCTTTTAGGTTGCACCTGGGATGCCTACTGTTTCAAAATTCAGTTTAAATAGTTTTTATTTCTGGAGAAACTCTCCCATTTGCTCCTCTACTCACACACCAGCTTTGGTTAGATGTTTCTTTGCTTGGAATTCTATAGAATTCCTTGATTTTTACAGCACCATCATATATTATCACTAATTCATGCCTTTCTGCCGCCACTTACCCCCTGAAGGGCAAGACCCTGTGTAATTTAACTTTTCACACCCAGTCACTACAAGTTACTGGCACATAGACCAGGCAATTAATAAAGATTTTTTGAATGGATGAATATTTAATCCTCTTTGTTATGCTTCTATTTATTCTATTTATTCCTTTGGCTTTTCATGAGATGCAGATTTTTCCTAATCCAACTGTTTTTTTATTTAAAGGATCAGCATGAGTTGTTGTATCAAATGTTATCTTTTATTCCTCTGCATGTCCAATGCTCTGAGCAACCATTTTTCTTTTTGTAGAGCTTAATATATCTTTGAATAATTAGTATTTAAACCATTAAAATCTTTCTCCTGGCAAATTACAATGATAATAATAAAACCACAAAAATGTCTTTTTTCCCTGGGCCTTAATAAGATACAATTAAAATTTAATAAAACCTCTGAATTTCCATTTATCGAATTCCGCACATCCTGAGGGAGGTAACAGCAGTGTTACAACTAGACCAATTAAATAGCCAGTTGTAGTTAAACTCTTTAATTCACATAAAGGTGAGTGTAATTCCGTACTTATCATTCCAGGTTTGCTCATGGCTTTTTTGAACAGAATGTCCATTTTTATTCAGTTCTGTCTATATTAGTATGTTACAAAGAGTTCTAACTTTATTATATTTGTTAATGGAATAATGATGATGTTTCTACCTTGTTTCCTTAGTTGTCCATTTTTCTTCCAACAGATTATTAAGTCTAAAAAGCATCATTTTAAAATGCCTTTCCCATTGAATCATTTAACACCATTATTGCCACAAAGAATAAAAACAAAAAGGAAGAAGTCAGAAATGGAATATATACTTTTAAAGGACCAGATTCCATTAAAAAATTTTAAAAAACAATATATTTTAAGCATCTCAAATGATTTTTGCAGAACCACATAAACAATTCTTTTATAAATTTGAAAAAATGCATGTGAAACACTAGCAAAAACCAAATCAATGTATGCTACCTGCTTTTTGATATCCCTTCAGAAATAATTGAGACACTCTCTTCCTTTGATTCAGGACAATTAATTATACACTACTTTATTAGATATTTTATGACACAGGTCCTTGGTATTATAAATTGTTCTTGCAAATATTTACATATACACACACACACACACACACACACGTCTGAATGCTTACTAGGTATGTATATCCAGCAATGTGCAAATTATATTCCAATATGTATGGAAACACTACTGGGAAGTGAAATAAGATAATTAGAGAATGCAGCTGCATTTACTGGGTGTAAAAAGATAAAATTATATTTCCTTCCTCCATCTCCATTAGCTGGTGGTTCCTGAGGGAAGTTTAAGTACACACATACTTATTTTTTTGGTTTGTTTTGTTTAAGCAGTGAATAGACCTTACTATTGCTTAATAAAACACTTAAAATTCCAATGTGAAAAATATGTTTCATATTTCAAGTCCTATAAATCCCTGTTACAGTTCTGAATTGAGACACTTATCTGGGAATCTTGAAAAAAATAGTAAAAATATGATAGTAGACTTTTTTCTTTTTCTTTTTTTTATTTTGTGGCCAGGAATAGCAAAACTGATGTTTTTGAAATGTTATCTTCACAGAGTTATAGTGAAAATCAATCCAATAGTGTTTTAACCAATCAAGGACCATGCATTTGTGAGGGGCATTTTAGACTCAAATTTTTATTCATAAAAAAAGACTCAATAATTTTTTAAATAAGTATAAGCATTTAACATGCAATTTTTGCAAATTTCTTCATGGTAAAATCTCTGAGTTTTATTTCTTATAAATACAGCTACTACTTAGAAAACATTGATGACAGATAAAACATTGGAAAAAAACTGCAGATTATTTAGAAACCAACTAAAACATTGCCATTCTTTTAATAGCTAATAAAGTAATTAAAACTGCTAAACTTGCTTTCATTTTTTTAAATATGCTATTGAAAATTTTAATGTTAATTTCAGAGAAAGGAAAATATTATGACATGCATTTTGCAGCCTTTCCATCTGACTAGAATTATGTTAGAGCTGGTTTAACTCTACCAATTAAATTGTACCAGCTTGAACCTCTTTGGGGCATTTGTATTTCATTATGAGTGCTTAATTTTTATAGAGAGAGTAAAATTTCACTTTGGTTTTTACTATTTACTAGCTCAAACTTTTTAACTATATTATTTGCATACCTAAGTTAATGTGTCAGTTTGCTCAAATTGTAACTAGCATTTCTTTAGAGCTAGAACTTCTATTTTGGAGGGAGTAGGAAAGATAATGCAATGTTTTTGTTTTCAGGATAATTTTCAAAGGATAGTAATTGTACATGAAATTAATCTTTATTTTCTTTATTGGTATATTTAAACTATGATTATGGAACTTATCAAAATTTTCTAATGAAATAATTTCAAGAGGAGGCAGATCTCTTTGTTTATGTTTTACAATAGTTACATGATTTGTTATTTTTCAACTTCTAATTTTTATTGCAATCTGGTTGTTCTCAATCTTGGCTGAGCATCTTTGAAAGTAAATTGAAACCCAGACTCTCAGCTTACACCAAAAGAATCAGTGTGTGAAGAGGGTGGAGACAAGGACAGGTACCAAACAAAGGAAGGAAGGTTGAGTGCGTGGTGACCTAGAGAACCACAGCTATATAATCTTTGTGATATTGTATTGCAAGTAACAGTTTGGAAATTTTCATCCAGACATTTCCACGAACAGTTCTTAATTAATATTTTAGTTTCCAGGAAGACAACTAAATCATCTCAACCACAGATCAATGTGAACAAAATAATCATGTTAAAAAAATACAACCACCACAACAAACTGTTATTCTGTTAAAGGAAAATGTTCTAGATGTATAATGCCAAATTTTCTTTTAAAAATCCATTGTGGTCATCTGCAGACCCAAAGAAGTACTTGGAATTCAAGTTGGGCTTTTGGCTCAGTGGTAGAGCGCTCGCCTGGCATGTGTGAGGTACTGGATTCAATCCTCAGCACCACATAAAAATGAACATATAAAATAAAGATATTATGAACAAATAAAATAAAGGTATTATGTCCATATAAAATGAAAAAAATTATTTCAAAAGTGTTAAAAAAGAAGTACTTGGAATTCCACTGAATGTCTTCTCTAAAGGGTGTTTATTGTGTGCTTTGGACAAAACTATGCCATTGATGTACCGCTCAGATATTGCCAGTTTTCTTCCTGGCTATGTGACACTGCTGATCACAATTCAGTTTTCCTGGTGATGTCTTCTAGCCAGGACAACCTTATTTAGAGGATGATCCACAGACACCTAAAGCTCTCACTGTGCCTCAAGATGTTCACCACAACTGTCACCCTGCTTCTACTCAGCTTATAGCCAATGACCAACTAGTGTGGTAGACAAAAGTTAAGTTTCATCACCTTTAGATGGGACAGTCTTACCAATTTACACTCCAGAGCTCTCCACAGTATGATGCTGAAGCATCAAGGCTCTTAGTTAACTTTACCTATTCTATCTTTTAGCTTCTTGTCTTTCCTGCCTTCCTGACTCAAGTCCCAATCTCCACTCACTAGCACATTAATCTGTCTCAGGCTTGTCCCCTGGAGAAGTGGACCTAAAATATTAGACTATCACACATAAAAAAGATGAAAGAAATAAAGAATACAATTATGATCTTGAAAATGGCAGCCCAAACTGAGTACTATTGTGCCATGCAGCAAAGAAAAAACTGTAATCATTCATCACTTTATTTAATCTTTATAAACCATTATTATTTTTGTTGCTGTCAATGTTTCCATCCAAACTTATAGACACTGAAACAGAAGTTTTGAGGAGTAAGAAATTTCCCCAAGGCACTTAGTAAGCTGATGGACTCTGACCATCTTAACCAACCATCTAATTCTCTATAAATTCAGTGCTTAAAATGAGGTACAAAGAATGTAGATTTATATAGCACAGAAATCAATGGAAATTCAGGGAAGAATGGGATGAGAGAAACCTGTGCTTTTATCAAAGCAATATCACATACCATGGCCAGATTGTTTTAAAAGATTCTATAAAACTAATAGCTAAACTCCCTAGTATAGGATATTGAGATCAAAAATTTTAACTCCATATCCTCTGATCCATCTCTTGGAATCACAGAGTAACAAAGTTCACATTGTCAAAATAATATGCACACAATATGTTTCTTTTAGAGTTGAAGTTGCTAAAATGAAGTTTAGATTATTCATTCAAACTCTGAAAGATATAATATATAATCCCAATATATTTATAGCTAGGATTACATGAATTAATGCATAATAAACACTAGTTACAGGGTATAGTGAACACAAATAATTTACCTCCGTAACATTTGTTTCATCCCTACTAATATAAATAAATGGTAGAAACAATAAATAAATGAAAGTGAATACATAAATCTCCTGTATGGGAGAAATTTAAATATGTAGACACATGTCCCTGAAGAAAGTAGAGCATCACTACTCAACCTTGAACTGTTGGCTACATTTAAAGACTCACTTCCAAAAAGAGAGTGTAACTTTATAGCAGAGACACTTGGTAAACACTATCACATGCAGGTGAGTAAGGTTAACATTATCAGTAGTTGACAATATTGTGCCCTTGATATGATATAATAAGAATGTTACTTTATTTCTGTGGTTTTACTCCCCCAAAACATCCATAGCCCCAGTCTAACTATGAGAAGGAAAAACAGACAAACAAACAAAAAACACCTGACCAGGCCTCTTAAAAACTGCCAAATTCTTTACAAATGAGGGATTTTTGAGAAAGAGTCCACAAGAGCCTAGTGCAATGTGAAATGTGGTATTCTATATGGGTTCTTGGAACAAAAAAAGGAGACATTATGTAAACATTTTTTAGAAATCCCAATAATATATAGCCTTGAGTTAACAAGTCTTATTATGCAACAATGTCAGTTCATTAGCTATAATAAGTGGACCACACTAGTTTAGTAAGATGCAAATACTAGAGAAAATTGACCGTGAGGGCCATGTAGGAATTCTCCATACTTTTAGGACTTCTCCATACCATCTTGCAACTTTCTTATGAACACAAAAACTACTCTAAACTAAAGAATTTATTTAAGTAAAATAATTTGTGATAGATACATAAAAATAAAATACAGGTAAAATTTTCTGAAAGGAAGCCACTGGTAGACATGAAAATGATAAAGGCACTTAGTGCCAGTCATATTATCTAATATTATTTGATCAAAGAGGAAAGACATTTTGACAAACATTACAACATGAACAAAACTTAAAGATATGATGTAAGTGAAATTAGCCTGTTACAAAAAAGACCAGTATTCTATAATTCCAATTCTATGAGGAACTCAGATAAATAGTGAAAATCACAGAGACAGAAGGTAGACTTATGTCTACCAGAGGCTCAAAAGGTGGGAATGAGGAGATCATTTTAAATGAATACAGAATTTCAGATAGGAAGATGAAAATGTTCTGGACGTGGATAATGGGATGATTGGACAACAAGTGAATACTTATTGCTATAAAACTGTGTAGTTAAAAATGGTTAGAACAACAAATTTTATGATATTGTACATTTTACCACAATTAAAAAGGTGCTTCAAAATTAATTCAAACATCTATGAGACTGTTATTTCTTTAAAAACTTTTAAAGAAATAAATTTTTATCTATTTTATTATCTACTACCTCTTAGTGTCTACAATGACATCTAAATATATCAGGAACTTAAGAAATGTATGTTGAATAAAAAAATAGGATGGAGATAATATTAGGATTTAAATAAATAGGAGAAAGGCATGATTTCATAATGAAACTTAAAATTTAATTGTATTATCGGACCTATTTGGTCACAGCTTTTAACCCAATATAATGGAAATGAGTGGGTTCACACCTTGAAAACAGTAGGATTTTAATTAGTATATGTTCATTCCTTTAAAAAATTTTTTTAAAGAAAGATTAAAGGGGCTCTTTAAAACACTGCCCTTGAAAACTCTTATGTAAAAAAGAAATTTATAATTTATATGTATGTTGAGATTTAATATTTGCACATATTTAACATAAATGTTGACTTAAGTCAATGCAATTCAAGTATATATTGTTGGAATCAATTGGCACTAGGTCCAGGAGCTCACTCTATTTCTGCCACAATGTTTCTGGAAGAACTCTCGCCTTGCAGTGTGTCTAAATTTTAATTACAATTCCAACTTACAATGGACAATAAACATTTTTTTTTCCACTAGAGTTCTTTGAATACTTTTCAAGAGGGTCACCCCCTACAAAATTAGAATGATTGGGATATAATTATCAGTAGATTTTTGTCTCTCATGTGATGTTTTAAAATCTGATTTTAGAGGAAGTGTCCCCAAATGTCAAATGTGGAAACTACCTTTAATTGCTAACAGAATGACAAATTGGGATACATCTTGATGGTACATTGTACTGAATAGATAGTATTGACAATAACAAGAATCCACAAATCCCCCCAATGTTTCATGTTAGATTTTAAAAATCAACGTAAAATTACTTAATGTGGTAATTTCAACTGATGAAATAGATTGGCCAGGTACCATTTATCAGGCATTATGATAAGTACATTAAAATCATTAGCTGACTAATTCTCAAAATATCCATAAGATGGAATCTTATTATGCCTCTTAAACAGATGAAGAAACAGGTTAACTATTTGAATCAAGATTAATTCAGACATAGTCAAAAAGTTTGATTCTATCCAAGGTAATGTTTCCCATAACTGTATACCTAGGAATGATTCAGCAATCATTTCTAAGTAAGATTCCAAGCATGAAATATGGGACCCTTTAATATTTAGGTTTATATTAAGCAGTGAAAATTATTATTTGACCTTTTAAGCTACAGACATTTCCACTATTTTACCTGTAATTCACTTCTGAATTGAAGTTGAAGGTAGAGATTGGTGTTTCACTAAAAGAATAGAAAAAAATTAATATGAAAGCTTGGTGAAACCTATGTTTCGACATCTTAAAATCATATCCTAATCATAGATATGTCACTATTCCCCAATGCAAAAGCCATCCATAACAATTATGCAAAGGACAAAAAAAAGGGGTTGTGTCAATTACCAGACTGCTTTGAATAGAAGGATTTACGCTTGCATAGAATTGACTTGAAGCCTTAAAAAGTCACATGATTATTCCCTGGTGTCTTTTGTTATTCCTGTTTCTTGTTTGAGGTTCTCTTTCATCTTTCTTGGTCTCTTCCTCTTTCCTTTTATTTTTTTTCTATTGCCTTCCCTTGGTTATTAATTCTAGATACTCTCCCTCCCTTAGATGGAAAAAAAAAATCTACAGAGCTCAGTGTTGGAGGAGGATGACTCAGAATATAACACTTTAAAATATAGTTTGGTGTTCATTTCCCCTTTACACCTACCATTACTTAACTCTTCTGTGTAAGCAATTTATTTTAATGTTTTTTAACTCTAAAATAAAATTTTAAAATACGATTTAGTTCTTTCTCACCTAATCTCATCTGACATTCTCCCACCAAAAAATATCGGAAATATAGCAAAGATACCTACTTTTGTGATTAGATCACAATTCTTATTATTTTCTTGTTATTTAGTAGTTGCCTTGACCTTGTATTTGGATTTACCAGTCGTTTTAGTTCATTCAGTCTGCTGTAACAAAATACAATAAAATGATAGCTTAGAAAAGATAGGAACCCATTTCTTACTGTTCTGGAAGACAGAAAGTCCAGACAGAAAAATTGAATGTCTGGTGAGGACTTTCTCAGTGTGTCTTCACCTGGTAGAAGACACAAGCCAGTTCTATGGGAATTTTCTTTAGAAGATCAGTAATCCTGTTCATGAGGATAGAAATTCTTCATCCTCCAAAGACCCCCACTTCTTAATGTCATTACATTGATGATTAGGCTTCAACATATGAATTGTGACAGGACAGAGACCTTCAGACCATAGCACCGGTCAATGATGATGTTGACTTGTATTTAGTCATGAGCCAATACCATAAAAAAAAATCTTACAAGATGTTTGTATACAATTTCAGTTTAGGTTATAGTTTCTTTGTCATTTAAAATATTTTTCTAATCGCTATCTATATTTCATTTCACATATTATAGTTGGTACTTTTATAATTGAAAAAAAAAGGCAATATGTTAAATTTAACTTAGCAGTCTACCAACAATGACTGTTAAAAGCCTAGACATTTAGGCTTTCAAAGAAAGGGTTGTCACCCTAACTGCTAGAGATATGAGTTCCCTATCTCTCAGTAGGCCTACATTGTTCAAATACTGATAGATGTAGGAATAAATAAATATGGCCATATTGGCCCAACTAACAGACATTCAAGCTCTAGATAAATATATGTGGTCAGCTGACTGTGTATTAGCCCTGCATTATCACTTGACTTTCTCCTCTTCACAATCTTGCTTCTTACACTTAACTTCCATAGGTCCTGATCCCAGAGTTGCTCCTTAAAAAACATCATGCATGATCAACTCCTCCACAAAATCTATTTTCTTGGTGACAAATAAACAGTCTTTAATTTTACTAAATTATTTTTTAAACTGTTACAAATATTTTAAAAATTAAAATCCCAAGCCAGGTGCAGTGGAGCAGGCCTATAATGCCCAAAACTCAGGAGGCTGAGGCAGTGGTACCACAAATTCAAGGCCAGCCTCAGCAACTTAGCAAGACCCTTAGCAATTTAGCAAGACTGTCTCAAAATAAGGAATAAAAAAGGATTGGGAATATAGCTTAGTAAAGCACCTCTCAGTTCAATTCCCAGGACCAAAAATAAATAAATAAATAGAAATTCTTGTTAGTTACAACCAATACTGTGACCTTCACATTTTTCAAGGAAATCAAAGCAAAGTGGTATTTCTATTACCTAAACTCAAACATCAAAATTGTTAAATGCATGTATGCATATGAAAAATTTTCCCTATGAACATAATAATTCCATGAAAATAATGTTTGGAAATAAATCAAAGGGGAGAGAAAAGCCAACAAGGAGAATATAACTCAAAAAATAAATGTTTCAATTAAAATGAACATTATTTTTTTGCAAATAGAAATCGAAACTACAATATATTTCCACTCTTTCAAGGAGAAAATGGAGAAGGAGTAAAGATGAAATGTGAGCTGAACAAAAGGAAAACAAGTGAATCCTGGATGGCAGGAACTCAGTGACCTATCGTCCGTGACCTTCAGATCTAAATGGGTAGTATACCTTGACACTCTGAGCTCCCCTGAAGCAGGCAGCAGCTGTTCCTAAATAACTGCAATTTGCTACAACACTGAAGATAATATAAATTTCTTTTCAGAAAACAGTTTCATAACCAAGTAATTAAAATTGCTTATGTCAGTTAGTGGGTCTAGAAATGAAGACCAAATTAACAAAAATAAAAGCATGACAAGAGTGGGGATAGAGTGGGGAGACCTCTCTTTCCTCAAACCAGGAAACTAAAAAATTGTCTTCTCTGCCATTTGAACAGTTTTCTCAGTTATTATTGTGCAACGTAACAAAAGTGTTCTTATTGCAAAATACCTAGACATCTTATCTTTATACTATCGATTTTTGTTGTTAAATTCATTTTGGGTATGTAGGTATTTCTGGAGTCTGTGGGAATTACGAAATAGCAACAACAAAGGCAACTCTTGGAAGAAGAAGTAAAATATTAAATAATCCTTCAAATATTTTTGCATTTGAAGTCCATATTTGCCACTGATCATCTCACTGTGAGTACTCGGATGGGAAACCTGCCAAAAAGTGTTTCAGTTCCTGGGATGCACATCAGAATAGTTCCCCCATGATAAAACAGCCCCTTCAAATGATTTTCAAAGTTAGAATGCTCCCCCAATAACTTAAACCCACACACCAGTTTAAAGCTACTGAGATTATGGGTTTCAGTACCATTCATTTCAAAAAGAAAAAGAAGAAGAAGAAGGTGGAGGAGAAGGAGGAGGAGAGGAAGAGGAAGAAAGAAAATTCTTAAGTTTTTCAGTATTTTATAGGTTGATATTTAACCATTAGTTTTGAGAAGGGTTTCAGCCCACACCAGATATGAGAACAGAAGGTTCTCAGACCTGTTTAAGTTGTAGCTCTTAGTCCACCCTCATTCACAGTATACTAAATAAATCTAATCTGTACCATGTACTGCAAATGGATTTTCCCTAGGTACAGAACATATTAATCATGGTTTTTATTGCTTTTGCTTTTTACTTTGTAATGGACACAAGCTATTTTGAATAATTCCCCAGTATGTTCCCCTTCATTAGCTTTGAAAAACCTAAAAATATTATACTCCATATTTAATAAAAAACTAATTTCCACTTGCTTGCTAAATACTGCTAGCTATTGAGAGTATTAAAGAAAACATTAAAGCAATTTTGAAATTGAATCCATTTTCTGATCCTTTACAATGCATATAAGTAGATATGAGGAATGGTGGTTTGACTTAGCAGTCCTCTGTTTTGTTAGTTTCTGAAGCTTTTCAGAGGTGTACTTTAAGATCATTGAGTATATGCCTGGGTGGGCAGAGAATATTAAACAATGGGACATTTAAATATAAATAAGTATAGCTGCAATTTATTTTTAAATTCAATCCTATGATTTTCAACTCAAAGATTGGTTTTCTTAGTCTATCACTTAATAAAAATGATTTTGCTTTGGGAAACTTGATGAGAACAATCAAGATGAATATATACAAGCTGTCAAATAATTAGAAAGGATAGAAATTAATGAAATCTAATTTTTACTAGCAGAATGGTATAAAGACAAGCACAACAACACATGAGCAGAAACCACTTATTATTAAACTAGCTATGATTATGTTCAGTGTTAAACTAGCATAAAATTTTTGCTTGATTAACTGGACACTAGAGAAATTAGTGATATTCCTTTTTTCTTTCCTGTTTTCTACTATTAATACTTGGTGGTTTTAAGCCTTTAGAGTATGAGTTTTATTTGTTTGTTTGTTTGTTTGAGAATTTTCAATGCTAAGGAAGCTAAAATTTTGTAATTCAAATATTAACTAGAGTATGGGATTTTGATAGATGGCAAAAAATCAGAAATAATTTATTAACCATCTTATTATTAATGAAACTGGTAACAGACTAATAATACTTACTAAATTTAATTCAGATTTTTACACTGTCTTTGTATATTAAATTCCTTGTTTCTCTTGGTGCCTGTCTGTTGATCTGCTTGTTATACTTAGTCTCAGGGAAAAAGTATTGGAAGATGTGCCTCAATGGAGTACTCATGGGACCAGAGAGAGGAAGAAGTTATAAGGGAAGGTATGTTGAGGAAAAGATTGAAAGCCATACAACCCTTTTTTACAAAAAGGGTTAGCCATTGTCTTTCCACACTGGAATAAATTAGCCATGGATTTCTGCCTTCATATTACATACTAAATTTAGAAGAGAAGGTTGACAACTTTGTATTCTGTTCTTTCATAAGTCCTTGAGTGCGGGAAAAATGAGAGAGAGAGAGAGAGAGAGAGAGAGAGAGAGAGAGAGAGAGAGAGAAACCCAGAGAAGGAACCAAAATAGACTGGATCAAGCTGTGGTAGCAAACTCCAAATCTTGGTGGTTTAAACAAGAAAGGGTTTCTCTTCTGTTGATATCAAATGCCCACCGAAAACTGAGAAAGGGCTCTTTATCTAGTCACCCATTTTGCACCTTGCAGAGAGGGAGAAGGTAAATTGCATCTCAGCTCTTTAACACTTCTACTCAGATTTCATTGGCCAAAACAACTCACAAGGTCATTCCTATTACAATTAATTATTTTCAAATAGGAACATGAGATTGTATATATAACTATCAATATAAAGTCGAATACATTGATTTTTATCATAAATCATCTAGACATTTAAATTCTATACCCCTATATACTGGGATTAAAACTGTCCTAGGATTATTATCCAGCGTAAAATCTGAAAAGGATGTTTGTTTGTTTGTTTGTTTTTAATTTTTCTGTTAAGTAAACAAAAATAAAAACAAACTTATAGAAGTTAACTTGTAGAATTAATGATATTACCTAACTTTTACAGAAAATATCCTTGTAGGATTTTTCCAACTTAAATGTAAAGTGAGTCTATACATAATATAAATATGACTATGAATATATGTCTCAAGAGAGTTGTCTTAAAAGTACCGAGCACACAATTCTCTCCTTTGGTACAAATAATATTTTTGCCATATTTTCAGCAACTAAACATTACTTTTCAATATTGCTTTAATTTTCTCTGTAGTCATACATTTCTGCAATATTTAAGAACTTGTTAGATATACACTTTTCAGCTTTTTCTGTGAGGAAATTCATCTACAATGTACTGTTTAGCTGGGGCTCCCAATATTGATACAAAGTCTACAGAAGAATTTGAAGGAATATAATTATAAATAGGGAAAGAGGGAATTGTGTAAATTTTTAGATAATTGACAGAATTGAGTGGGAGATCCAAGCTAGCTTATATTCCCAACACCAACTCCTGGAATCTGATGTCAATTTAAATATTTAAAGAGCAAATTGTTTATATTTTAAAAGTCAGTTTATTTACTTTTTCATCTTAGAGTCTGATAATGTAGTGAAAAGTTTTATAATTTTAGCAAAAATAGATTGAAACTGGGTAAAGTTAAAATATTCCCAAGAGTCTTAGTAAAAAATGTTCAATTTTTTAGGATCCAATTTATTTTTATTTGATCCAGATATGAATAATTATTTAAATAGATTTGAAAGGTCAAAATGTAAATCCATAAACAAACAAATCTTATTCTCTTACTGTTTACTAAAGGACAGATATAGGGTGAGTAGCAATATTACATTCGACTAAAAAAAAAAGTAAGAGGAAAAAAATTTCACAGCAGTTTTCCATTACATCATCCACAGATTTTAAAAACACAAACATACACATAGGACTCATTTATTCAAAGCACAGATCTCAAACTTTGGGCAGCGATATTTCTTGATAATCTCATCTATGTTTATTCCAGCAAATCAATAAAAGAAAGAAAGGGTTTGCTGTTTTTGTAGCAAGCAGCTCAAGACCAATTGACATTTCCCTGAAGTCAAGAAAACAATGTGACCAGGATGAACCCCACTCCAACTGTAGGATGCTTCTGAATCTTTAATTGGATGGGAGTTTCATTTTTGTATTAGATAATTTATGTTAACAACACACACTTTTAGGCTCTCAAGCCCTTCAGGACACTGAAGCAATCCATTTTTTTTATTCTGTAACTCACCCTCCCCCTTTTCTGACTGTAAGATTTTGAAATCCAGTCCTTTCTTCTGGGCATCTGGCATAAATCTCCATTGGACATGAAGAAGGAGGTGCATGTTCTGTACTCTGCATGAGAACAGTCTGACAGCTGCCAGTTTAATCCCTTGACAACGCAAAAATTTCAAGTAGGGAACCCCACTTAACATGCAAACAGGCCCAATGTTTTTGGTCTCTTTCCATTTTAGTGATATTAATTAGAATAAAACAAAACAACATTTTAAAACTTTTTTTGGAAAAACAGCTAAAGTTATAGAAAAGGAATGTTGTTATGTCAGTTTCTAGATTTATATAATGAATCTGAACTTGGATTGCATATTTACGGAAGTGAGAATCTGACATTCTGATTCTGATGCCTTTGAAAATACTGTACTGCAGTAGTTTGCTATTTAAAAAAAAAAAAAAAAAAAAAAAAAAACTTGAGGAATTCTTTACTTGAGTCCCAGGGTGCTGGGTAGTGAAAGAGGAGAGGTGCCATAGATAGAGAGAGATAATGAGATAATTCTTGTTTTTACATCCATACTTTTATTGTTTTGTTCTTGAAGCATCCCATAGCTTTCACCAGATGATCCTCACTGTCAGGGCATTGATCTGGTTCATCCTTGTGTTTCTGGGCAGAACTCCATTAACTAGAAACTTTCTGTGCCTTTCTCCCACAAAGTTATAGCTGTTTGTCCTTTCATGACATATTCCATGACTCCAGCCTTCTTCAGTAATGCATTCCAGCAACTCACAAGCCTTAAAGCTATAAAGAGATGCTACTCAATGGGGACCCACAGAGAGAAAGTCAAATGTTGTTGCCCATTTATTGTTCTGGCATTCACTCCAAAGTCCTGCCAGAATTATTTTACTCCTTCCTGTGGCTAGCACTCGTGGGTGTTTTGATCATCATCCAAATTAGAGGTGAGCCTCATCTGAAATCACTCTAATACATCTACTCTTTGTCTTTGTTGGGAAAAAGACCTAGGGGAATTGAGCATTTCTAGGTCATTTTTTTGTGTTTGTAATCTGCTAAAAGGAATTGTAATTATGTCTCAGTTTAACCCATGACATCAGAGGCAATCTTGGGGCAATTAGAATCTCATTAGAAACACATTCAAAAGGAATCCTTTTATCACAAGGCTTATTCTTGTTTTACAATCTCCTCAGCAGTCTCAGAGTAATAACATCTATCACACTTATTATTTACCATCATTAATATTCTTCTAAGTGCTTTACAAATATTAATTCAGTGTGTTAAGCATTGTGGGCACCTTCTCAGATTTCCCTGATGGCCTCCTCTTGTGGTCAGAGAACTACTTGTACTAGATTTCTTCTTTGATTTGAGACTTAGCTGATTCTTTCTGCAAGATTTCTTGAGGAAACACCAAGGGCTAGATGACAGTACAGTCACCAGAGAGCCAGCTGTATGGTGAGGTGAACCTTGACCAACAAAAAGAGGAGATGGAGAGTCACAAAGACACCTTTCTACTTCCCTGTCCTTACTCTTTTCCCTAGCTGATTCTTATTCCAATCCTTCCAGGCAATTGCTGTGTACTTATGAAGAGCAATCTTCTGCATTTCCCTGAAACCTGTTGAGAAATAGTCTCCAGACTGATTAACAGAACATTGTATCATTTTACTTTTGTTATTTCTGTGTCCTTTTCATCTTTCACTCTGGGTTGGAATTACCAAAATAAAAGACAAGCTCTTTAAGTCTTATTACAAGCTCTGCTTTCTGAGAATAGTGTATACTTTTAATCTTAGAAAAAAATCTCATAAATACTATGATTTTTCTCCTTATAAATACTATGTTCAGGTGAGAAACTGAAATGCACTAAGATTAAGAAATAGACTGAAGTTAACACAGCTATAGAACAGCATAGAGGCAGTTTGAATCTAGAGCATATGCATATTTAAACACACACATATGATAGTCTGCATCAAGATACAAGCTTGGAACTAAATCTCATGTCAACTTC
The DNA here is from genome assembly GCF_001458135.2 of Marmota marmota marmota. Taxonomy (NCBI): domain Eukaryota; kingdom Metazoa; phylum Chordata; class Mammalia; order Rodentia; family Sciuridae; genus Marmota; species Marmota marmota. Next base: position 27,207,375 of record NW_025999968.1, on the reverse strand, counting down.
ATATCTATAAGCAGAAAGAATGATTGAGAGGATGAAAAAATCTATATGCTGTCTTGGATCCTAGGCAAGAGCACAGACAATGTGACAATTAGCAATGCTGTAAAAACAATTAGATCTGCTATTTAATTGAAATATTGATGACAAGCGATTTCTGTTACCTTATTCCTTGACAGTTATGGTCTAAGCCCACAGAGATTTTAACATCATTAATGCCAAAATATCTGTTATGGTTTAGATATGAGGTGTCCCCAAAAGCTCATGTATGAGACAATGCAATAAAAGTTTAGAGGTGAAATGAATAGATTTTGAGGGGTGTAACCCAATCAGTGGATTAATCCACTGATATGAATTCAATGCATGGTAAATATAGCCAGGTGAGTATGATTGGAAGAAGTAGGGGGGTGTGCCTTTGGGTTCATATTATGTTCCTGGTGAGCATAGCTCTGTCTTGTGTTTTGCTTCTTAGCCTTCATATTTTAAGCAGCTTTCTTCTGCTACATCCTTCCTCCATTATGTTCTACCTCACTATGGATCTAAAGCTATGAAATCCACTGATCATGGACTAGGTCTCTGAAACCATGGGCTGAAATAAACTTTTCTTCCTTTACATTGTCTCACAGTGATGAAAAAACCAACTAAAATAATAGTCTATAATTACCAAAAAGTCATGTGAATATATTTATTGTTGTTTACTATATTCTTGCTAATAAACCTCTGGAAGAAATCCGACTTCCATCTTTTTCTTCGATTATTCCTATTGCAATAAGGCAAAATATGCCTTTAACTGTAAATAATAAATCCATTCATAATTTAGGAATAAATATTTATTATTTATTATTCCTATTAACTTTCAACTACATATTTTTTCATACTTGAACTTCCCTTTAAAAGTCAAGTCTAGTACATTTTTAGATTAATGTAGCAGTGGATTTCCATCTAGTAAATCTAAAACAAACCAGTTATCATAACAAAATTTAAAACAGGAAAATAGATATTGGTCAGGAAAGTATAAAATTAATATTTGCATACTGTGGTTTAGAACTTGAAATGTCAACATAAAAGAAATTGGGAAACCTAACAGTTTGTTCCTAGTAGTATTTTTTCGCTTATACAATAATAAATCTGACAGTCTACTTATTATTGCAGAATGGGTTATGGTCTACCTCAAGTACAACTATACCATTCTATGCATTCCAGAAAATCATTTATAGTTCTTTTTGTTTCCAGGAAATTGTGCGGGAGCCTCAAAATAAAGCTGAATTTTTTAGTTCAAACTCCAAACTGTGTTCATTTGACTCATAATTGAAATATTATTTCTTGAATCTTCAACCTTCCATTTCCCACATTTGAATCAGCAGATTTTAACAATTCTTGCTTCACATCATTTTCTCAGCTCTAGCATTGCTTTCCTACTCTCATACCTGAACATGGGGGTATAGTCTATTTTCTGGTTGAAGTTCAGTCAAGATGTCCCTGCATGTTGTAGAGACTCTACTACAACCCACAATGCTAGGGAGGAGTGTTTCTACCACTGACTGGGTGAACTGCATCCCCTCACCTAGGTTTCTACCTAATTCATATTTTCCTTCAGTCACGGTTCTCCGTTTGTTCTAGCATGTCCCTTCCCATTCCACTGGCTTCTTCAAATTTGTAAATCATTTTCACATGCTCCTCTTCCCATTTAGAACACCACTTGGCTGACCTTCAGAAACTATCACTTATATCCTTTAATAAAGAGAGAAATCCATAGACCCAGAGTAGTATTATGGGTACATTTATTTGTATGTTTTTCTCTTCCCAGTATAATCCAGTGTAATTCTCTTTCCAGTATAACATTGCATAATCTTTAGATATACTTAAAAAAAATCCTAATGTTATAAGCATAACATATTCGGGTTCAAAAAAAAAAGAGAACTGTGTGTGTGTGTGTGTGTGTGTGTGTGTAAAAAGAGGAAAGAGAGATTAGAGAGGTATTGTAAGGAAAAGGTTCATGAGATTATGAAAACTGGTGAATCCAAACTTTATTGTTTCAGCCAGCAGGTGGCAGACCCAGGAGACTAAGGGTACAGAAGTCTGAAGAGGGGATGCCTGAGAATTCCCCCTTGTTCCTCCTTGTTCGAGGAGAAAAGCTTTTTAAATCCAGTCAGACCTTTAATCAACTGGATGAGTTTCACCCACATTATGGAGTATACCGTTTCATTCAAAGTAAACTGACTTAAAAGTTAAACTCGTCCCAAAATACTCTCCAACTTGACCCATGAAATTAACAATTACAATCATGACTGGGCATAATATTGCTATTTTTCCCAAGGTGACAGTTGCCTGCACCCATGCTCTGTTTTACAACAAAATAGTTAGGTGACAAGTTCACAGTATATGTTGCAGGTGTCTTAGAAATAAATGAGGCCAGTACAGGTAATTTTACAGAACCTAATAAATATAGAATGGGTTATTTCTATGACCTTTGTCTTTTATACCTTTCATCCTCAGAAATCAACACAAAGCACAAAACATATATGTTACAATGCTATAATCTGGTTTCTTGGGCTCAATATCAAATTTTTAGAATAATTTTTTTTGAATACTTGTAATACAGGGTAAAGTTAAAGCTCATTGTAAAGTCAGGCTGTTCAGGATTAAGTCCTGGTTCTAGCCATTAAAAGCTTGGTTATTACAGGCAAGATGCTTACCTCTCTGTTTCTCAGTGTACTCAACTATAAAAATAACATTAATAATACCTTCCTTATAGTCATTTAAAAGAATTAAGTAATTCAATATTTGTAAAGTACCTAAAAATATCTGTTATTAAGTGCTATCTGTATTTTTTAAATTAAATACAAATCAAATACTTTTCTGCATTAAACAGGGGGTCTTTTCACAATTGTAATTGTTAATTTCATGGGTATGAATTATTTTTTTTGAGAAGTACAAAATCAGAGTGAGCATTTTAGCCAACTAAATTCCTCAAATTCACTTCGATTAACTTTTTCCTTAAGTAAAAACAATAAGCATGAAAGTGTTTGGATGAGATACTTTAATTGTAAGACCTGTTTGAACCAGCAGGACTACGCTTGCTCTCTCCAGTAGAAGAAAAAAGTTGTTGGTAAAGACACACGGATACATACACAATAAGCAGGATTTAATCCCTTTGACAAGCAAGGAACAGATTTGGAAAAGTGAGGCTAGTAGGAATGAATTTGTATGTATGCACAAAAGATCTTATTAAGCAATCTCTGTGCTTTAGTACAGATCAGAAAGCAGGTCATGGGCAAACATTAATTCTAATAATTGCATTATAAAGAACTTGGAATATTTCAAAAACTATAAAAAAATGTTTTCTCGAATATCCAATATTAAATGTATTTTTTACAACAGTTGCTACAGAGAAATCAGATCTAGTGTGCAAGTCTAAAAGATGAGAGAGCACATATCAATCTTCTTAGGCTTAGGTGGGCAAGCACAAGTTGACAAGCAAGGAGATTTGTGTGGCTTCAGTAGTGCAGTGGCATTCAACCTCTGCTTGATCAGCAACAGATGCTGATGTCCCTTTCTAATTGCTGACTGGCTCTCCAGCTTTTGTGCTGCCAGAGATTGGGTCACAATGACCCAGAAGAGTAAAACCTTACAGTGAGGAAGTTCAACGGTTCCACACAAGCACATCCTCATTATGTTTATGTTGGAGACTTAGGATCTGACTTCAAACCAAGTATGGCATATAGGGGGTCTCACACAGAAACAGGAGAAAAGATCATGAAAGCATGGTGTTATATAGTGGAAGAACTCCGTTATTTTTTTTTAACTATAGTGGGGAAAGAAAATGAAAAGATGCTGTCCTTTCAAGCCCACTGAATATAAGAGGCAGCTAAGATCCTAACATGCTCCTAGCTCAGTGAAACTAGTTAGGGTAACAGCCAGTGGGAATGACTTTTTTTTCCTGATTATTAAAAGAAATTCTAAACATATATTTCATTTTCATTTTTAGTATTATCTTAAACTTGATTTTACTTTTTTAACCTATTGTTGCAAGTGTTAATTTATGAAATTTCTACCTTCTTTTTGAGACATATAAATATATATAAATATACCCTTTGCTATGGTTTGGGTAAGTGTTCTCAAAAGTTCCCTGTGTAAAGGTTCAGCCCCTAGTGTGGCACTACTGGGAGGTTATGGAGTCTTTGAGAGTTAGGGCCTTGCAGGAGGTCCGTGTGGTCTCTGGGAGTGTGCTCTTGAAGGGGATTGTGGGACATCAGTCTATTTCTCTCTGCTTTTTGTCCCTAACTCCTGATATAAGGGGTTTTGTTTGCCACACATTCACCATCATTGCTACTTGGCATCCCATCAGAGGCCCAAGGCCATGGGGCCGCTGGTACAAGCAGTGAAAGCTCCAAAACTGTTAGCTACATAAGCCTATTTTATATTAATTATCTCAGGAATTTTTTTTTAGTACTGAAAAGGTATCAAGTACATCCTTATTTTAATTTATGTTTAATTCATGATTAAAAAGACCTTTCTCTCTTCAAAGTTATAGATTGTATATCCAGGACTTTCACAGATAGTTATGTAGTTTTATAGTTTGCATTGAATCTATTATTTATTTTGATATAAATAGTAAATAAAATGTCATTTTTAATTTTTACTACCATTTATTGAATGACCAAATTTATATTTATCTTTACTAATTTTAAAGGCCACTTTTGTAATACATCAAATTTCCGTTATATTTTAATCTGATATAGTTCAGAAATCTATTCCAACATCACTTCAAAACTGCTTTTCAATTTACGACACTTCACAGCATAGAGCTGGGTCCCATATTTTTATTTTTTCTATTATTTCCCTATTGATTTAATTATATTTATTCCTATAGATGTCGGTTTAAGTCATGATTTTATTACTAAAAATACACTTTGGAGAATTTGTTGATATTGGTTACATATCACTTATAGACTAATGTAGGGAGAACTGACAAATCTCAATATATTTCATTTCAAAAACAAAATGTGTCTATTTTTTGAGATCTTCTGTCTCATACCAGTTTTCAGAGTTTTAGATATAGTTTTTATGTTGTTCTAGCTTCTTTTGTATCAAATTACTTTTAGTTTTTCCTCAACTTTTTTCTTAGTTTATAGATAGGATAGTTGCAGCATTTATATCTGAAAACTTTAAAAATAATTAATTAGTATTCAAAAGCACCTTCATAGGTTTGTAGGACAAAAAAAAAATACTTAATTTTCTCTGTGCATAATTCCTAGGGAACACATGCTAAAGGAGCACTGAGGCCCACTACAATGTGCCCAAATTCCCCAACACTGTAAAGTTCATAGGTTTGTGAATGACTGAATCATGTAACTGAATTCATTCATTATAGATAAATCTATACTTCACATTGATGTGAGTCTAGCTCAATCCATTAAATGCTTCCTATATTTCAAATTTATTAAAATTTTCAAAATTTTCTACTTTTTTAATCAAAATATAATCATCAAAATTTCATTATTCTAATTGCTAGGCAGTGGTTAATTGTACTGTATGACAAACTCAAATGAGTAGCTGTCAAGGAACCAAATGGAGTAGCGCTTTCTCATTTTTAAAACAGCTATAGCGCAGTTGTCCAGAAAAATAAAAGAGAAACAAAACTAGTTGATGTCTGCCATGAAATCGATCTCCTCCACAGAATATCAAACTCTGATTCCCCTTGAGTTTGAGTGTGGAGCCTAGAAGGTCTAGGCTGATTCTATCAAAATCAAAAAAGAAAATATTTAGACTGAGTATGATGTCACACATATATAATCCCAGTTCCTCCTGAGGATGAAGCAGCAGGATCACAAGTTTGAGGCCAGTGTGGGCAACTTAGCAAGAACTTCTGTCAAATTTTAAAAGTAAATTAAAAAGATCAGGGGATATGAGTCAGTTGTTAAGCACTTGCCTAGCATGCCAAAAGTACTCCTTTCAAAACCCAGTACCTAGAAAGAAAGAAGACAGATGACAGACAGAAAGGAAGGAAGGAAGAATGAAAAATAATATGAATTATTTGAAGAAACCTGAATAACAGAACAACCATTCATGATTAAGCATATTTCATCTACCAAGATTTTAGTGACAAAAAAATTAAATTCTTCTTGTTTAAGTCACCAGATCATGATTTTTTATACTTGGCAAATCATGGATGAGTCAACTCCTATATATCCACAGTAAAAGAAATAGGTTAGATGCTAAAGATGAGATCTAATATCTAAGAAGCTTGTCAGGAATTAAGAGAAATAGCTCATGTTTTTTGGTAAAAACTCCTTAGTAAGATATAGGACTCTGCTATTCTAAAATATAGACATATGATGAGTCATAACATTAAATGAAGAGTCCCAAAGCTTTTTGTGAAAATTCTTTTCAACCAGTAAAGTATTATCACTTGTTAACTGTTTGAATGACAAGTCGATTAAAGCAGTCTTCTCTTATCCATGCTGGTGTTCACCTTTTTAGCAGATCTTTAACTTACAAATTATTTAATTTAAAATAATAATCCCCTGGGATTAAAGTTAGCTAGGTTATTAACATAGTTAGCAAAGTATATTGAAATCAATGCCAGTGCCATCTACTCAGTCACTCGAGGCTGATTTGAAGTTCACTTCTTTAATATATTACATTTCTAATCCCTTCAATGAAACCCTGTTGGCCAAAAGGATAAAATAAATTCTATATTTATTAGGCCATTCATTATCTGGCAACTGTCTTACCCTGGCTTATTACTTGCTTGAGATGTGGCAGTCATGTTGATTGAGTGGCAGGGAAAAAAAATAATGAACTTCCTTAAGGGCAGAATGAAATTCAAGAAGTCAAATAAAGTGCATGGAGGTTGCAAATCAGAAGTGTTTGCTAATAAAAAACCAAATCAAAACTTATTCTACATGTGCAGGTGGAGGCATGAAATCAAGAGTTAAGAAAGTGGATGGATCTCTGGCTCTGTGTACAGCCTGTTGCTGGCCTCTCTTTCACATGTACCTCATGATCTAATTTAATATTTTATCATTTTCTGTCTTTGCAGATTCGATTCCCCGCTAGAAGGTTTTTGCCCTCTAGCCCACATACTAAACTCCTACTCATTTTTTTTAAACTTTCATCAAATCTCACTAACTCTTCTATTATTTTTCTCCCCAGAAAACTTGATTCTTTCTCCCAGCACTTCAACTAATACCTACTGGCAGTGCCAAAGTAGACAAAGGAATGGCCCCAAGAATGTGCATATAATAAAAGTAAGAATTCCCTGAAAGAGTTGACTATAACATTAATGTTTAATGTGTTGCTACAGAAATATACACAGTCATAATGAGGAGTGATAATGACCTTAGGACTATGGAAATTCTACACTAAAATAATTGCACATACAGGCATATCTAAAGGACGCTTTCAATACAATACTACACCAATTACAGTAGATTTGCAGTACAATTTTCAATCAAGAAGTATAGTGTCTCCAACATTTTATTCTCAGAATTGCTTTGAGTATTCTTTTGTGGTTCTATAGAAATTTAATTTAGTTTTTGCTTTTTTATTCTTGGAAAATGCTATGGGAATTTGTATAGGTATTGCATCAAATCTTTACTGAAACCTGATAGAGAGCTCAGCAATAACTCCAAACACATATAGTCAACTAATTTTTGACAAGGATACTAGAAGGACACAATGAAGAAAGGATGTTGCTTCAATAAACAGGCTAGAAAACTTTTAAAAGAAGGAAACTGAATTATTATACAATATGCAAGAAACAACTGATAACAGTAAGGAGAGTTAAATGAAAGACCTGAAAATATAAGACTTCCAGAAGGGACCACTAGGAAATATTTGGACATTGGACTTGGGGATGATATTTTGGCTATCACACAAAAATCTCAGGCTACTAACGCAAAAATAAATAAATTGGACTGCACCAAACTAAAAAGTACCTGCAGAGCAAAGAAAGCAAAAAATTGGAATAGCAACTAATGGGCTGGGAAAAATAAACTGTGTGCATATTATATATATGATGAAGGGTTCTTACCTAAAGCTTACAAAGGTCCCTTTAGGACAAAGAGCTTTTGTAACTCAACAGTAGAAAAACAACCTGATATAAAAAGGGGCAAAGGTACAAATAGACATTCGGATAAACATAAAATTTGGAAGACATACAATTGGCCATTGTGTATGAAAGATGAACAACATAATTAATAATCACAAAATGCAGGTCAAAACCACAAGGAGATATCACCTCAACCTGTGTGGCTGTTATCAAAAAGACAAAAGATAACACATGGTATAAAGGGTTGTACAAAAGGCACCCTTACACCCTTTTGTGGGAATGTATGTTTTGCATATGGAAAGTATTTGGGGAGTTTCTGAAGTAATTAAAATAGAACTCATATATGCTCTGGCAATTCCTCTTCTATGCATATACCTAAAGGAAATGACATCAGTTTGTAAAGATAGCTGTAGTCCCATGTTTATCACAGCACTGTTCACAAAAGCCAAGATAGGAAAGTAACCTAAATGGCTATTTTTCAGCCTTTAAGTGTACAAAATCCTGCAACTGGATGAAGCATGTGTAGACATGGAGAACATTATCCTTGTGATAAGACACACATGGAAAGACAAATATATTATCTCACTTATATGTAGAATCTAAAGAAAGGAAAAGTCTTTATAGAAACAGAATAAACACACACTTATTCTTTCTCAAAATATTTTATTGTACTTTTACCTTGTTACTTAAAAAAAACATATTTTAGCATTCTTTGGGGTATATCTAAATTGGCAGTATCACCCCTCTTGTTGTTTAGGACCATTAATAAGTAAAATAAAGGTCCCTTTAGGACAATTAATAAATAAAATAAAGGTCCCTTGAGCAGAAGCATGATGAGACTCTGACAGTCTGAGACTCAAAACAATTTATAAGTGACTGGTGAATGAATACTTTGAATTTTTTGGCAACAAATTTGCAGATCTCCACTTCTTTAACATCAGTAATTTATACTATATTTCACTCCTTTGATGTTGTGCATTGGTATTCATGCATGTGAAGAAGTAAATACTTTTTCTAGTCTTAACAGACTAGCATCAGCAGGAAAAGCTCTCACTAATCAGCCTGTCTATAAATCATTTATAGGACATCTGGTGGGGTCAATGGACAAGCTTTTTATTGTATTCCTCAGTCAGGCTATTCTAGTGCTTGATACAGTTTGGGTGGGCCTGACACCTGGATCCATAGGGTCCAACCTAATGCTTAAGTCCACAGTATTGGGCCAGGGCTACTGGTACAATTAGGTGGGCATGAAGCTTGGATCTGCCTGGGTGAATCTGGGATAAGGCTTGGACTCTGAGTCCTTAGGGGCAGTCTTGGACCCTGGTTTCACAGAGCTGGGAATAGTGCTAGAGTCTACTAAGATGTGCATGGACTCTGGGTACGCTGGAGCCTGGGGCTATAGGGGTAAGTCTGGAACATGGGTCTGTGGGTACAAGTCTGGAAGCTGAACCCACAGGGGCTGGTCTGAAATCTGGAGCCATATGGACTGAACTGCTACATGGGGCAGGCTGGGAGCGTCTATCTGTAGGGCCTTCAGCCTTGGAGGATGAGTGTTGTCCTAAATCTTTTGTTGGCCTTGAAGGTAGTTCTGTGAGGTAAAGCTAGGTGCTGCCTCTTCTGGAACTGGCTTGGAATTTAAGTCTGAGGGCAGGTCTTAGAGCCCAGAAATAGGTCCTATTGGGGTGAGATTAGACCCTGAGTCTGCTGGAGTGTGGGGTCACGAGGCTTATCCTGGACCCAGAATATATTAGAATGTAGGGCTATAGGGGTCTACTTAGTCTTAGAGTCTGCGCAGACCTAAATTCTATGTCTGGAACCTGGAGCCATCCAGAACTAGCTTATGCCAGGATTCACTGGGATGAGACTCATTTCACTCTTCTTCCCCAACGTGGAGAATTCTCTCAAAGCTGTCTGCTCAGGCTTGTGGGGGAGGCAATATGGTCATGTGAAACTGTCCTTCCTAAACCTTTTCAAGGCATTTTTCTTGTTTCTCTGCTATACCCTGGTGCTATACTCTCTCACCTGAATTCCTTTCCTAGCTTCTGTAAAGATATTTTGTGCATGGATAGTTGCTTAAATTGATGTTTCTGTGAGAGTATGAATGATAGGAAGCTCAGTTCTAGTGTCTCATTTACATCCCTTTCCCCATCTTTTAAGCAAGTTGCCTTTTCTTTGCTGTGATTTTAAAGTATTTTGTATGTCATAGGTGTTATACCCACATTAGATATACAATTTACAAATATTTGATCATATTGTGTGAGTTGTCTTTTTACTTTCTTAATAATGCCCTTTAATGCACATAATTTTTTGAAAATTGATGAAGATGTCCAATTTATCTATATTTTCTTGCTTTGATTTTAGGATTATATTTAAGAAATGTTCACCAAATCCAACAACATAAAAATTTCCTCTATACTTGCCACAAAGAGGTTTATGGTTTTGCCTCCTAAAGTTAGGTTTATTTTGTATTAAATCTTGTATCGGGTATTGTAAGTCTTATGTTCTTAATAGAGAATGTGCTTTCTATTCAAAGTCTCAAGTGAAAGTTTCTGATTATCTGAATTTGGTCACATGCTTTTTCCCTGTTACCACACTCAGTCCCAAAAACCTGCCAGGAAACTAGGCATGGAAGGAAAATGATATTTTGTAACTTGTAAAGTATGACCCACTTCCAAACATAAAAAAGAGTGCCAGACTTCATGTACAAGTGCCAAAGTAATCCATGGCTTACTGTTGAGGAGTGAAATTTCTGAAGGTCGTGACAGAGGATGGCAAGTTAACAAAAGGGAAAGACGGCACAAAATTGTGAAAATTATAGTATTACAAAAACTTTGGGGAAATAGTGTTTCAGGAAAGAGGCAATAACGAAGAGGATCAATACTACTGACAGATCAAATGAGGGCTAAAAATTCCCTTTGAATTTGATAGCAAAAAATTACCATTGATCTTACCCAGGGCTCTTTTGTTGTAGATAATCAATTAGAAATAGTTGAGCAGTGAGAGAGTCATGGAGAAAGGGTAAAAGAGTGGATAGGAAACTCTTTCAAGGTAGTACAGGGAAGTCAAAAAGCAAGTGGAAAGAGGATTTATTTATTTATTTATTTATTGCTTTTTGTACAATGAGAGAGGAAAGAAGGGATAATTCAAGTGTAAGTTTCCTTAGAAGTCATAAGTGAAGGAAATAAATAGTGTAGATGATGAAAAGAGTGATGAAGAAGAACAAAAAACTCAAGTACAAGGATGAGTGTATCTACGTATATTTTTGTAGGTCTAGTGGCAGGATATTGAAATTTCTTACCCAAACACTCGTATTTTCTCTAGGAAATGAGAATTGCTGTCTTCTGCTAAGATGGTACATACTTGTGGAAAATTAGCTTGGTTAAAGTTTTGATAAGAATATGACAAATGTTAGAACAATTTTATTTTAAATACAGAAAACTGTTAGATCATGCTGAGACTGAGCAGGATTGATGATCATTACTTAAGAATGATGTTCTTCTTTGAGTTTCTCTCCTGAATCACTAAGATGCTGAAAAACAAGTATGAAAGAAGCAGATATCTATGCCTTTCTAAATGGATGCATCACAAAGACACAAAGTAGGCATTCGTTTAACAATGGGGTCTCCATTCATTTAACAATCATTTACTGAATTTTTACTTTTTATAAAGAGTCCCATTACAGGCACTATAAATACCTGTGTATAAAACAAAGAAAATGCCTGTCTTATTAAAACTCAAGAAGATAGTTATTAAAACAACGAATCTTGGAGTCACCAACAAGGTAGAAAATAAAGTCAGAAAATGATAATGAATCCAGATTGGAAGAGTCACTATGCTGGAATTTCTTCCTGATGGAGAAGATAAAATGTCCTGGTGGAAATAGTGAAGAAGAAGTTTGGGCAAAGACAAAAGCATTAAACTCTGCCAAATTCTCCAATGAATTTGGAGAAATGACTTAGAGATCAAGAGGGAAAAAAAGAAGAGGTAAAAGATAATTAAACATAATGAATGGTGTGAGTCTTGATGTAGGATAATATTTTAATAAAAATCATCCTATATGTGATATTTATGTAATAATTATAGAGCTGCAACAGAAAGGGAGAAAAGACATAGTCCTATCTCCTGATCAATATAGAAACAGGTTCAAAGGAGAAAAGTGAAAAGAAAGTTGCATCCTTAAGAAACAGCCAGGTTCAGCTAAGAAAATGTGAGACAACTTGGTGACATATAATTTGTCATTTTTGTTTAAATTTTTCCCAAAGTCTTTTGGATATGAGAGTACGCTGAGTCAATGGAGGAAAGATACATGTTAACCTGATGAAATGGTGTTTGCCAAGTACAGATGCTCTTTTCAAGACTTATCCTAGTGGGACTGCATCAATTTCTGGTCTGCTAGGTTTGGGGAAATGGACAACACAGATTCTCCTAGAGATCAAAGCCACACTGTGACAGTACCTTGCTCTGATATTCTACTTACAAAGCAGTATTCTAATAAGGTTGCTTACCTTATAGCTTGTCTGAGGGAAACAACATGCCTGGAAAATAAATATGTTTGCCTAAGCTTTAGATAACTGAATTTCTTCTTATAAATTAATGAATTCATATATATTGGTTGTCTGCATTATTCTTTTGTGAACATAATCGTAGTAAATCAAAGTCCTAGAGGATCATTTCTGGAACACTGAATGAATCAGTCATGATGAGCTTATAAGCCATTTCTGGATTTACTTTTATTACTGAAAATAACTCTATTAAAATAGAGTATTTCTATACCCTGAGCAGCTCGATTACAGAAATACTCTACTATTGTGAAAATAAATTATGCTTTTCATCTGTGTCATACTGACCAATCTGTGAGGTTTGGAGGACAGAAATGGTATCTTATTTATATGCACAATATCTAGTGCAATGCCTGGCATGTGTTAAGCAAATATTTAATAGTTTTGAAATGAATTGGTGGTGCTGTGGGTGTAGCTCAGTGGTAGACTACTTGCCTATAACACTCAAGGCTCTGGGTTCAATTCCCAGCACTGGAAAAAAAAAAAAAGAAAGAGGTAGAATGAATTGAACAGTTATTTAAATAGTGACCTTGCAGGAAAACCAAACCCTTTTCCATGGAACATGTAATATGATGTTACATGTTAAATCTAACATAATCATATAATATAGCAATTACTTTCTTGTGGGCATTTATAGCAAGTTTTTCTCCATGCCAGGTTTCACTATATGAAAGGAGTACATGGTAGGTTGCCCAGTTGTTCGCTGTGGCAGATTAAACAGAGTGGCTGATACATGCAACAGGTTGAACTATGCAGCAAACCTCTGTGATAGATAGTGATATTGTATCATTAGACCTATAGCAGATTAGGGCTTTGAATTTGTGAAGTAGCCTGGACTTGCGCTGTAAATGGCACAGTGAATATACACTGGACGTTTACCCAGCCTTCTCAGTAAATTCCCTAAAACTGATTTTAGATGCAAGATTTAATACAGATTTTGTTTAAAGTGACCTGTACCTACACAGTATGTGTGTAGAATAGAAGACTTAATCCATGTGTTATTTTGATAACTTGAGCTATAAACACTAAAAATTGTGTCCCATATTTTGCATTTACAAAACCAAGTACTCTCCAGGACAAGAATAAGTATTTGTGAGAGATCTTTTCAGATCAAAGTACTTCTTTCTCCGATCCAAGTACACTGTAAAGAGAAAATCACGGTCTTTTTAAAGTTAATTTATAGGTTATTGAATTTATATTGTTGTTTAATTTCAATGAATATCACAAAGAGTTTCTTAGCAAGATGAGGACAAAGGCAAAAGTTTATATGTAAGACAGAAAGTTGGGCAGAAGGTTAGGCATTGTCTTCTGAAGACATAAAGTTGCAAGAACAAAGTTTTGAGTTTTCACTCCTCAGGGAATCAAAAGCCAATTGAGAGTCCTCAGGACTAGAAGTGGGAAGACACCAATATGAGATTTAAAAAAATGGGAAAAAAATCAAGGTAGAAATTATTAGAAGCATGAAGAAGCACAGTCAGCTGGGCAGGCCAAAGTCATTACTCAATCACAACACATATTATGAGTTCCACTCACTTTAAGCCCAGTCCTGTGCTCACATAAATAAAGAGTTTTACAGGGGAAAAAAAAAAAAAAACAAAAAACATCCTTTATATTATGTAGATTAGAAGAATGGGTGAGAAGTCAAAATTTAGCCACAAAATAAATGTGAAGAGGCCAGGCACTTTGGTGCATGCCTATAATCCCAGAGGTTTGGGAGGCTGAGGCAGGAGGATCACAAGTTCAAAGCCAGTCACAGCAACTTATGGAGGCCCTAAGCAACTTAGCAAGACCCGTTCTCAAAATTAAAAAATTAAAAAAAAAAAAAAAAACAAGACTGGGAAATCTTCTCAGTGGTTAATGCCTCTTGGTTCAAACTTTGGTACAAAAAAAATAAATGTGAAGGGACAACCAAATATGAATCAGTAAGATAATAATTGGAAGATGATTTTTAAGGAGGGACAAAAATATGTGTGCACTGGAGATCAATGTCTATCGTCAAGATGGTCCAGACCCCTAATTAGAACTGCATAGGAGTAGTATAGAAAGAAGCTTGCCAAGGCTGGAGAACTGTTTCCTATATTGTTTTCCATATTAATCTTTGTGCTATTAGTCCACACACTTGAAATCCTTAGAGAAATATTAAACACTGTGGAATTGGCTGCCTTACCATGAGTATATTCTGCTCTCCATAAAATTATTTGGAACTTTTTAAAACGATCACCAAATCATTGCCATAAATCATTCTTAACCCCTCCCCTTCTGAATGGGGCTATCATGGAGACAAAATACTAAATCAAATGAGCTACTCTATTTAGATAAATGACATGTTGTCAGCAATTTATTAAATAAGAATTTTGCACTCTGGCCTAGAAACATAAATTCTCGTCATTATTATCTTTTTTTGCCTCACTATAAATTTCTTTAAATTTTCTTATTAATAATATTTCTGAGTTTGATTTATCTATTAAGTTTCAAAACTCACATTAAAGACAAATGAGCAGATACTGGGCATATCTCATAAAACTTGTGCGGAAAATAATTTTGATGGATAGGAAATCTTTTTTGTCAACCTTGTAATTGATTTTCCAAGGTCATTTTTTTCGACCCAAATTCAATTAGTCTTGTGAAAATGTGAGTTATTGCTGTTCATCCAATTTATAACCTATGTTCATCCACAAGCATCTAGAGCTGATGATAGGAAAAAAATAGCAAATACACCTTGTGTTTCCCCTGCCCATTCCATTTGATGAAGTTCGATTACTATAAGAAGAATTTGTTCTTCTAGAGAAAATTTTAACCACCACCAAAATAAAATATTATTACCTCTAAAATAATGTTGGAAGAATAATCAGTGTTTATTTGTACTCCAAGACAGATTTTATAACATTATTTTCCCTGGGGTTTTTATAAATTATGAACAGGAAAAAAAAACAGTGTAGCAATTATAACAAAAAATCCCCCAACTCAGAATAAACCATTATTTTTATTACTTTGTATTTAGATACTTTTAAAACAACTCAATATTTTTTTCTTACACAATAGCTATTGTATCTCATATTCAAATAGTCTAGAAAGACTGCAAAAATTTTATGATTTGTTGTGCTTTAACACTTGAAATAAAAATCTTTTAAATGAGAAAAAAGCTACAAGTAGCCTCAAAATCTTTTTGGAAATACAGGGTACTTTTTAGTAAAATTTGACTAATATTAGTATCTTATCATAAAAATTGTATTTCGTGCTATTCCATGAATTGAATTCCCCTCCATAACGATTTATAGGAAACTATAACTACAAAAAATCAGCAAGGAGGCCTTTATTTTAGGAAATTTCAGAGACCTTTCTTTTCTAATAAGTCAAGCTGGTTAAGAAAGTAAAAACAAAAAGAGTTACTTGTTCATGGTCCCACTAACAGTTTTTACGTAGGCTGAAAAATGGACTCTAACGCTGTGACTGTGCAAGGCACTTTTGTTTCTGGTTGCTCTCCCTCCCCTGCCCTGCTGGAAAATACACAGGGCTGGATAAAATGCTCACAAACAGTGATCTCATTGTGATGTCCCTAACTCGGGCATTAGTGCAGTTAGATGATTGAGAAGCACAACATGCTCTGCACATGTGGAAACCGTGTAATTCTGAGCTTCCTCCAGGAAAGAATAAGCTTTGATAGGCTGGAACTAAAGCTCCTCTAAACATAAAATGACCATGAATTTCCTATTACTATGGACAACTATTTCAGATATTCACAGCCAATTTAAGCACGGTGGTAGCTAACAGCTGTTCTCAGGATTGCAGCCCTATAGCACATATATCTTTTGATAAGAGCCAGGGGAACATTCCTCACTCTTCCTTTAAGAAGTTATAATCAGGCTGGTGGTGCTTCATATATGGTACCCTTGATTTGCTAAAATTGGAATTTTATGTAAATCTTTTATAAAGAATATGAAGAAACATTCTTTTATGAAAATTTCAATTTGTTTCTCTAAATTGCATTTTTTTAGAATTTCTAGAAATTTAAGATAAACTTATATTATTTATAATTGGGAGGTTGGTTTTCCTATTTTTTCTAATTCTTCTAAGAAACTCATTTCAACTCTATAGGTCCCTTTTCCCAAAGATGCAGCCCAAATAAATTAGGATTCTTGCCAACTTTTCTTTTAATTATTATAATTTATGGAATGTTAGTTCAAAGATAAAATTGAATGCAATGAAAAGGAAAAGTACTTCTGGACATAGTGTTTAGAAGGTCCAGTGTTTTTCACTGAATACATAAAATTTTCATTATTTACATATGAGCTCACTCCTTCTTTTGACCAAGAGGAAACTTTGATAATAAGCATAGTAAATTCTAAAATTAATTAAGATCTGAAAAATTGGCTTCAATCTGGGAATTTCAATACCATAGAAAACAAAAGTTTAGGATTACAATGTTCTGAACATATTACTCAATGAGTATCAGCCGAAGATGATGGGAGGGTGTGGTAAGATTTGATTGCTGGTTATAACTCTAATGTGAATTTCTGGAACTAGAAATCATGCAATACTAGTGGGTATTTTTCCTCTCCAACATATTAATCTTTCTGTGTGGAAATGAATTGCCTTCGTTTGAGGGACAATTTGTACCCATGGCTGCTGTACATTGGAAAAGTATTTGTGTACTTAACTAGATGACTAAGTCCACTTGCATACTTTGCAAATTGTTTCTTAATAAACCCTTCAATTAATCGCTCTTTACATCTAATTGGGAGAAAATTATGAAAATTGGGCACTGTAAGTACTTAAGGTAGTCTTTTATTTGGGAGCCTTTTCACTGCTTTCTTTGAGAACTCAAATGATGAAATTAAAAACTGCTATTGTATTTCTTTGGATGATCATATTTCTGCATTACAATAAAAATAATTATCATTTAATAAAACACACCTAATTACTACATGATGTAACAAAATATACAATGCAAACTTTGATTCAGTATACTCCAATTCACAATCCATTTTCAAAAGTGGGTTTGTTTTTGTTTTCTTTCTCAAGAGAGAACACCATATTAATGGAAAGAAGACTGCCTTTAAAATATTTCAGCAATGATGTTAATAAAAATATAGGATGTTGAGAAATTTTAATTTCAAAAATTATTTGTAATTAATATTGAAGTGTAATTTTTACAGAAAACTATTAATGTTCATCAATGTTATTATAACACATTTGTATGGTTCCATAATTTGCTTTCTATTTCTCCTAGAATATTTACCTTTAGGGGTATCTGAATTGTAACTCATCTCAAATTTAATGTTAAATCTCAAAAAATATTTAACTGTAGGTTTCAGAATTTTACATATTGCTAAAGTATATTAATGAATAATATGTTATGTCATTTTGATATCTAAATTTTGGCATGATTAAAATTATATATAAAATATTAAAGCATTTAGGACTATGAAAGATTATGTTTATTTCTTCAAGCAAGGAAATCACTCCCTTCAAAAACTTTAAATTTATAATAATAAGCAATTTCTAAGCTTTTAAATATTTATAATTGAGTTTAAGTATAAAAATGTTTTGTTTGTTTTTGGTTAAATGAACAAAATTAAGCCTTCATAAAGGAATAAATTCAAACACTATAAGAAAGATAATAATATAAAATGTTACTTTCCCATCCCACTGATAATAATAACTAAGACTGATGTAAAATAGTATTTATTCTATACCATACATTAATGTGTCTTTACTATATGTGCATATACACATAACCTAATTCTCACTACATTCCTGTGAGAAGCCCTAATATTGTTCTCATTTTATAGATGAGGAAACTGAAGCAAAAGAAAATTAAGTACCTTGTACAAAGTGGCACAGCTGGTAAGGGACAGAGCCAGGATTCATAATGAGTATGCACTGCAGAGCTCATGTTCTTAGTCATCACTTTGTGCTACTGCCTCTAGCTGTGTATTAGATTGCTGATGTAACTAATAAATTTCTCCAACAGAAAACAGCCCTTATATCTTTTGTAAATTAGCAAAAAAAAAAAAAAAGCAATCTGGAAATTCCCGTTTTCATCAGGGAATTAGTCAGGGGAAAGGCATGCTTTGTAGCTTTTATGTGTGTCTGAGTATTTGCGCAGATTTCATTATAATCAAATTTACTTGCTCATGGCAGCTACCTTTTTCTTTTGGGGCATCACTTGGTTTATTTTTCTGATAGAAGTACAGGAAATGAAAGCTTTATGGGCCTCAAATTCTCTTGCACTGCCCTTTCAAATATATCCTTTAAATCCTGGTTAAACCCCTCTCCTGCCCTTCTGTGGCTATACTCTTCACGACTGCATTCACGATAAGGACAAAAAACATTTAAAAATTGAAGCATGATATGTATTTTTGGTAGAAGAAAAGAAGGAATAAAGGTAGACAAAGCCATGAAAAGAAACTGAACATCATAAAGAATCTTGATGCCATTAATAATCAAGGATTATAGAAATAAAGTGCTTTTAATGTTGACTGGGCCTTTTGTATTTGTTAACCAACAACGTAGCTTTCACCTGGAGGCCATTTTCATTTCCCATCAAATTTAAAAATAAACAATGAATCTCTGTGTTTAAGAAATTAATTTAATTAAATTAATTTAATTTAAGAAATTAAAAAGAAATGATTAAAATAAAATCCTCATAAGAGGTTATAATTGGTTTCCTTTGTGAATGAATAAATACAGTAATTTTGCATCCTCTATCTAGATATGAAAATTTTCCAGATTTGTTTTACATTCAGTTTCAGATCCACATGAGAGCTATAGATCTTTAATCTGGTTTGGGAACCCTTTATCTGATGCAATTCCTTCATGTTGATTTAGAATGCATTATTCAGTATGTCTCCAAAATTATAGAAACTTGCCTAATATTACTAAATGCTAGCTAATTAGATCAGTTAAAATTTGTATTTCTCTCCACATTGATCCTCTTAACATGGGAACCAGCACTGTGTGGATATTATACTCATAATGTCAAGTCCACCTATAATCATTTTATGTATTGTAGGATCTGTAGGGAATTACAACACATACACACAATGTCAGAAAGGCAACACCAACTTAAAAAAAATAGAAGATAAGATAATGTATTATCAATTAATCGACCATTGGAAGCAAATATAAATACCATGGGAATTAAAGGTTTGAAATGTCCTGATGTTGAATCATTAGCATTCTTCATGGAGAAGGTTGTTCTAGAACAAATCACATAATAGTTGTCGAAGAATAAGAGGAAAATATACAATGATAATAATGCAATGGAAAATGTGGTTCTTGGGTAGTGAAAAAGGAAAACAAAGGAGAAGAAGCAATGGCAAAAGTCATTTTACTTAATTGTATGACATAAAGCAATGTTAAGACTGAATGCCTTGCCCTCTCCAGCAATTCACATGTTGAAACTTAAGATTCCATGATGTTTGGAGATGGGGCTTCTGGGCTATGATTGAGTCATGAAAGCTGGGGTTGGTGGCACACACCTGAAATCCCAGCAACTCAGGAGGCTAAGGTAAGAGAATCACAAATTTGGGGTCAGCCTGGCTAACTTACCAAGACCCTGTCTCAAAATGAAATTTAAAAAGGCCTGGGTGCGTACCTCAGCAATAGAGCACCCCTGGATTCAATCACCACTACCAAGGGAGAAAAGAGAGAGAGAATTTGTTTGTACCATCTTTCTTCCGGCCTTAAATGTGAGGATACAAGGGGAAAATAGCTCTCTGCAAACAGAAAGAGAGCCCTCACCAGACACCACATCTGCTGGTGGTTTTTGCCTTGGGCTTGCCAACCCCTAGAATATGAGAAATCAGGATTCATTGTTCAAGCCACCTGGATCATGGCAATTTATTACAGCAGCCTGAAGACAGACAAGTATGTTGGGAATAATTAATAGATGGCCTCGACTGTCTGATAGTACAGAGATCTTGTCCTCAACAAAATTTTACTCCTAACATTCTAAGAAAAAATGTATTGTAAAGTTTCTCATTTGCATGTTTTGAAGATTACTCTATGTACTGGCTTACAGATTTCCCTTTGTCAAATTACTATTGTTGACACTATGCATTTTACTTATATATATTTTTTTAATATTTTAGATTTTAACTAAAAGTTGTAGTTGAACACAATAACTTTTATTTTATTTATTTATTTTTATGTGGTACTGATTGAACCCAGGGCCTCACACATGCTAGGCGAGTGCTCTATCGCTGAGCCACAACCCCAGCCCCTTATTTGTATTTTTAATTGATTAATTGTGGAAAATTCAAAATAAAAAATCTCACAAGAATCAGGTTACAATGGGAAGTGACAAGGCATTATTGAAAGTAAAAGGGGATGTTTCTCTTTGAGTCCCCAATGTTTCTCTTCCTGTGACTTGTGTGATTCTGTAAGTTCCTTCTGCCTCAGTAGTCTAATACATTTTTGCTTCCTCATCTCTGGATCCCAGAGAGAACGACAAATTGTTACAGACTAAATGTTGTTTCTCCCTGGAGTGTATTATAGCCCTCATATGAACAAATTTCTATGATTTCCTAAATTCCCCAATACTGCCACTATACAACAAAGGTAAAATTTAAATGAAAATAATATTTTGCCAAGCTATTCGTGCTTGATAATCAATTGAACTCTGTCTTTTGCTCTCTTTCACTCTCTGTGTTTTGAGTAATTTGTACATAGTCACATGATATATAGTCATGAATTACTTAAATTTCTAATTGTCACAGGTTTAAGAATCTTGGAGTCACATGCTGGTATACAGATATAGCAGAGACATTATTGCATTTTCATTGTATGAGTGGTCTCTGAAGAAGTCCTATTAACAAAAAGGGAAAAACAGTGTGGGGAGAAAAGAAGCTTTTATCTTCCCTTAAAAATACTGTTAATGGGGCTGGGAATGTGGCTCAAGCGGTAGCGCGCTCACCTGGCATGTGCGGGGGGCTGGGTTCCATCCTCAGCACAACATAAAAATAAAATAAAGATGTTGTGTCCACCGAAAACTAAAAATAAATATTAAAAAATTCTCTCTCTCTCTCTCTCTCTCTCTCTCTCTCTCTCTCTCTTAAAAAAATACTGTTATTGTGATGAATTACAATATTATTTTTCTCTATAGTTCAGAGAATGTTATTACAGGAAAGAAAATTAATAGCATGAAATATGTTTTTTCAAAATTTATATTTTTTAGGAGGATATCCATTTAAATCAGACCATAGATTGTCATGTAAGCAAGTTTCTACCAAGTGAGTCTGTTCACAAGATAATACTTACTTGGTGAAATCAGTGTTGTTTTGAAAATCACCATACCTCTGAAAACCATTAAAAACAGAGATAGTCTAATTTATCCCTCAAAGAACCCCTTCTTTTAAAACAAGCCATTGTATATATTCTTTTCATTAATTAATAAGCATTAGGAATGCCCTCCTTCTGCCTTATCACACTAGAGTGTCAATACATTAGTATGACTTCTTTTCATCTTCTATGGATTCCTAACAAACTTTATCTTTTACATCCTCCAAAGTAACCACTTAAGAAGAAGTGGATCCAGTGTGTAATGAAAAAAAATGGCAAGTATTAGTAGAAAATACTACTACCACTTTTACTTTGCTAATCATTGAAAATATTCCAAGTTTTGAAAAAATCAAATACTCCAATGAAAAGGTAAATGAAGTTCCACAAAGTAATGTCTACACCCATTTGGTAAAACACTTTTGCTGATAGAAACAATTAAAAAATAAACAAAGTTTTAAAACAACATCTATAAACAACACAACAGCCTTGTAGATTAATTGACGAGTGAATTTACCAATATCAGAAAATTGATCAGTTTATGATAAACTGAAATATAGTGGGGAAAACAGACACACTAAAACCTGGATTTTGAACCTTTCAAATTTCTAGTCTCTGGAAAGAAGTTAACTTTTATTTCAGCCTTGAAATTTTCATAAATGAATAAACAAATAAATAAAGCATCCTTGTAGGAACTTTATAATAAATAATTTGTGGTTAAAACAAAAGCTGGACATAACAATGTCTAGAATATTTGTTTTTCAGCACTGGGAATTGAACCTAGTGGTAATGTACTACTGAGCTACATCCTAATCCCTTTTTATTTCAAGATACAGTCACCTTAAATTGCCCAGCTGGTCTCAAACTTGTGATACTGTTGCCTTAGTCTCTTGAGTTATTGGGATTACAGGAATGCACCATCATGCATGGCAATGTCTATGAGTTAAACTGTCCCCCCACAGTTATACATTGATATTCTAAACCCTGACATCAGAGTATGATTGTATTTGGAGATAGGATTATATATTGAAGTTAGAGTGAGTTCTTGTAAGAGAAAATTTGACACAAAAGAAACACCAGGGATGAGGGTGCATAGATGAATGAATTAGTAGGTAAGAACACAGTGAGCAGTGGCCATCTAGATAAACAAAAAGCATGATGCCCCATAGCCTTTGATGAAGGAAGGAAAAGCCATATAGACTAATTTAATCATACATGACTTCGTGTTATCAGATCTACTTTTACAAGACCTTTTCAATACTCGTTTCCATGATGAGTGTGCATGACTCATGCAGTTTTTAGAGCACTAAGAGTTGTTTTTAGTTTACCTAGCCTATCGTTTTAAAGTCCTTTAGGTCATCAGTTTAAAGTATCCATTGGGTAATTCCATGAGTGCAAATACAAAGTGGTTATAACTTAGAAGGTAATAAAAGCTAACTAAATATGGCCCATGACTGAAATGTTCAGATTTTCAATTCTAAGAAAAAATAATATTTCAGTTTGCATTGATAGTTTGATGAGAATATTTTAATAAGTTAATTATTTGAATTATTTTAACAAAAGTTATCATTTGAACTATTGTTAGTTAATTGTTGACAAAGAGACCCCAAGTGGTATAGTAAATTGGAATAAATCTTTAGCATTATTTACTTGTAAATAATTTTATCTAATGAGTAAAAATATCATTAAATCTCTTGCCTGTGTAATGAAATATTTTATATAGAGTATTTTAGTGCTTATAAATAATATATGCACTACTATTTTGAAATATTTCAGTACATAATGTGTTTTTACTCATATATATTTCAAAAAATATTGAATTTGAAAATCTCAATTGATAACTAACTGAAAGAAAAAAAAAAAGATATCCAAAAGAATAAAAGAAATTGCAAAGGAATTCCAAAGGAATTAACTATTTTAGTTATGATCTACTGCTATGTAACAATATAGCCTCAAAATTCAGCAACTTATTAAAAAATAACAGCTGCTTATTTCTTTCCACTTCTGCAGTCTAGATGGGATCAGAATAATTTATTTCTACTTCAGTGTGTATCACCCACAGCAACTAGACCAGAAATTGCTGTCACTCACTTGGTTGTTGGTACTGGCCATTGGCTGTGAGCAAAGTTCAGCATGTATGAAAGAAGAATATATATTTTGGAAATCAGTATTTCTATGTTGGTTATAAATGCAGATTAGATTTAAAGTTTTTACATATTTCAATGTTTTCAAAAAAATCTTTAAAGGACTTATAAATTCTACTTCTTTGGATAATTGAATTTTGTTTCAATTTGTTGGAATGGCTTTCCTATTTTTTTAAAATTTAATTTGTTCCTTTTTTGTCTTGCCAACCAATGTGAATATTTATTTATTTTGATTATATATTTTAATTCTAACCTATTATATTTTAACTTATTAAAAATTTTAATTCGGGACTGGGTCTGTAGCTCAGTGGTAGAGCGCCTGCCTCACGTGTGTGAGGCACTGGGTTCGATCCTCACCACCACATAAAAATAAATAAATAAAGAAGACAGTGTCCAACTAAAAAAATATAAAAAAATTGAAAATAAATTTTAATTCAATTTCTAAAGTAACATTTTATTATTAAAACACAGAAAATAAGCTTGTGTTTCTGAATATAATTTTAGAAACTTCTTGCAACTTTTATATTGATGTAG
The DNA here is from genome assembly GCF_001458135.2 of Marmota marmota marmota. Taxonomy (NCBI): domain Eukaryota; kingdom Metazoa; phylum Chordata; class Mammalia; order Rodentia; family Sciuridae; genus Marmota; species Marmota marmota. Next base: position 27,182,806 of record NW_025999968.1, on the reverse strand, counting down.
ATTATTAATTAGTCTATAATTGTAACATCTTTTATCCAATACTTCTTATTTTGTGGATTTAAGGAACAAGGACTTTGAATATTCATCTTTGAAAGAAAAGTTGGGGTTTTCTCTGTGAAATGATCTAAATGAACTTTTTTAAAAAAGTTTTTCATGAACTCTTAAAGTTGTATTCTCAGGTTAAGAAACTAGATTCAATGATTCCCCTTTAATTTAACCTAGTAATTATTTAGACATTTTGCTTTATTCTAGGTATTTTATACCAGTTCTTACTTAAAGTTTTTAGCAAGTAACAAAATTAATAACCCTGATTTATGGCTAAAACTGATGTATCATTTTAGAGGAAAAAAATTACTCATGACAATTACCCAAGGTAAGGAAGACTTTATTCAAAGAGCCTCAAGGAAAAACTCAGTGGGATTTTGCAGCAGGAAAAAGAAATGAAGTTCAATTCTGAATACATCAAGGACAATAAGAAATAGGGTGAGTAGACCAGCAAATAGAATATTATTAATATTACAGAGCAATTCTTCATGAACTGATCTATCAGAATTCTTGCTAAAGACAGTCCAGGGTGATCAGACCTCACTTGGGGGATAACAGGCATGAAAAATTTGGTCTGATATTAAAAGTGTTCAGATATAGGGAGTGGGAGGATCTGGCTAAACTAACTTACAGGATTTTTGCTAAAACTGGACTCAGTAAGACCAAGGCCAAAACCCAAGTTTCTGCGTAGTTGAGTGGAAGACTCACAGTAGCTTGACTAAACTTTGGTCAAGTCCCCAAATCTTTGTCAAAAGCATCACATCTTTTGTAGAAATGCAATATTTTGATTCAAAGTAATGGTCTGTCATGGTACAATTAATTTTCTTTTCCAAAATGTAATCCGAATATTCCATTCATAGTAAAGCCATACAAATGACTTAAAAGGGAATTCTAGGATTTTATAATTACTGTAAGATAGACAAAAGTTAGCCTCTTACATAACCGAATCACTCTGTACTATAAGCAAATTAGATATTGAGTTGCTGGGTTATAAAAGTTATATCTCTGAATTCAATTTATCTTTTCTTAATACTATAAAGCTTTTAAATTATATTAAGACCTAAAAGGACAGCTAATTATTTTATTCACAATATGCCTCTTTCCACATATGTCACATCTACTATTTAATGGTATAAGTCTCTCCTTGATAAAAGGCATTTTAAATATTTATGTGTTAATGGCTACATCAATTTTAATCATCATTTTATCTACCTGAATATAAAGGATTAAAAAAAACTGTATTAATCATATCATTAACAGAACTGCAGTCTGAAGATGTTCACTGAAATCACATGTTTGTGAAGAATAGACCACAGGATTTATGTTTACACTATTGATTTAATTTTGGTTGACAAATATTTAGTGCAGCTAATATTTTAGCATAGCACCTAGTAAGTAATAAAATTTCCTTAAGGTTATTATTGATGTTAGAAAATTTAAATGACATATCAATATGAAATATTATAAAAGTCACAACTCTGACTTTCATCATTTCATGCTAAAAAATCACTCATAATTTGTTTCTATGTAACAATCATATTTTCTCTGTGAACTTCATTAACATAGGTATTTTTCTATCTTCTTGGTTTGGAATTACACTTGTCATGCCATGAGCAAATTCAATATGAAATAAATACTTCTTAGTTAATATTACTAAATATATTCTTGCAGTCAAGGCTGACTAATAGCTAATTATTCTCATAGACAAACCTTTGTGGTAGAATTTGTGAGGTTTGTAGGTATGTTATAATAACATTTCAACAATGTACTTGTGCAGCAAGAGAATAATAATCCTAGACTGTGAACATGGTTTGCTGAGTACCAGAACTATTTGACATGTAGATAACATTTTTTTCTGTGAAATATCATTATTCTAAATTCATTATTACACTATCATTTGTAACTTTTTATCTTTTATTTTATTCTAGTTATAAATGTAATTTTCACCCTCGTTCTTCAACAGGACCTTTTTTCCCCTCAAATGTAACTAAGGGATATATCAAAAAGTGAATCATTTATATTGTCATCTATAGGAAAATAATGTACTACATATAATGCCCCTAGGTAAAGAAGTCATAAAAGAAAGATAATTTTATTACGCCTCTTTATTTTTTTTAGAATTTAGAAATGTAGTTTGTTAATACTGATGCTGATTTTGTTGTTAAAGACACATCCATATGAGCAATTTCAATATTACCTTATACTTATTTTAAATAAATCTGTACATCTTAAGAACACACATACTACCCTCAGTAATTTGAAAACTTAAACTAAATATATGTTAGCATGTACAATGTTTTGAACTACGTCTTTGATAGTAGACCTTTTGACCAAAATCCTGTGTTCTCCATTTCCTACCTGTTTATCCTTTTTCAAGCTACTAATTCTTTTTAAGTTTTGCAATTCTTATCTATAAATGAGATTTTACCTAGATCTGTTGGAAATATTTTTAAAGGCAATGTACCTAAATTGTGGTATATTTCTGGTACATGGTAAACTTTTGCTATAAGTTAACTATTATTTTTATTATAATTTTTTATATCAGTATAATTTAAAACGCAAGAACTATATGCACTTAAGTATATGTGTCTTGTGAAAAAAAAAAAAACACTAGTTTAGGGTAAGCATATGATGGCTGTCATAAGGAAATCTAAACAAGGTCTAAATAATTCAGAACGATATAATTTTAATTGACATTTTTAGAAAAGATTTCATGAATGAATAATTTCCTTCCTGGTCAATAATATAGAAATCTATAATATCTTGTTAATTTTACAAGGTTTTTACTTTTTCACTGATATAAAATATATAGAAAATTGATAACTGGCTGGATGACAGATTATTTTCAATAACACTAGAATTAGTTCATATTTTTTTAATTAAAAAGGATTTAATTCAATGTGTATAAATTAACTATTTATTCTATTTGAATTCTCAACGTGTATTTGAGCAGCATAATACAAATACAACTGTTTTTTAAAAAGTCACAGGTTAAAAAGTATGTGGAATACTTTTTAGAAAACATTTCAATTGGTTGCTGCACAGATAATAACCTTCAGCATGTGGTCATGAATTAAATGCAAAATAACATCAGGAGCCCTGCTTCAAGAAATAATTAGGCCTTCTGCAGAGTCATTCAGTAAAATTACATTATTGTGTTCAACTGAGAGGAGCTGCGTAGAATGTATTTGTAAAATATAATTGCAGGGACAGCTGGCCTGAAAAAGGAAGAATCTTAATAATATATGTTGCTGAGGTGGTTGGTTGTTTATTCCCCATTATCAGAGTGGTTGATAAGAAGAACAGCCATTGTTGCATGGGAAAGAGAAATTAATTCAGGAAAATAATGATGTAGCTTCTCATGTCATTTAAGTGAATTTTAAAGTGAATTGTATTGTTAGCCATGCAAGCAGCATGCCTGGAGGATTTGTGCTCCTTGTGCTACTCCAGAGGCCTCACATCTTCTATGTGGCTTTTCTCAGTTGGCTTCTTCTTTTATTTTCTTAACTTCCCTCTTGTAATGTAAACATGGGAAAGAGAAAGTGGTTGAAGAACAAAGGAAAAGCATACAAAATAGCTTCACTCCCTCTGCATAAAGCTTTAATAGGGAAATGGTACCACACTGAGATTTTATGAATAGATTGATAATAGTGTGTTCACTTAAACCAAAGGGGGAGCCACTGTATGTTTTGCCATTTAAAAGTTAATTTCACTTTTTCTTAAATGCCTTTTAGATTTTTTCTTACTCTTTGTCAAGAAAGACAATTAATTTTACCAACATACTCTCAAATCCATTAAAAACTCATATGAAGCAAAGTGTGAAAGATGATATATCAAGAATTATGTAATGTTTTGAACAACCAATAATAAAAAAAAATAAAAAAATAAGAAAAAAAAACTCATATGTGCTAAAATAAATGTCTTGAAACTCTCATGATCATGAGTTACACAGATAATTATAAGGATTATGGAAGTTAGTTTTTCACATACAATTTACTGTCATGTAAATTAGATACAAGTCAAGGGAAAAAGAAGAAAAAATTGATTATTATCTCTAGAGAGAACTATGGCTTAAGGTGTCAATGATACTTAAAAGCTGCTTAATTTTTAAATGGTTTTCATAGAAAATTAATATTTGTAATAATCATCCTCCAAAACAAAAACATTGATAAATATATATATTAGTCATGTTTTGGACAATCCTTCTATTTAATCAAAAAATTTTAGTGATGCCTGGTATTTTCATTTGTAAACACAAAGTTTGTAATGTTCAGATAAAATATCTGATGCCAAGGTTTTATCTCTTTAGCAAAAAGTTATTAAGGCTACTCTGTGTTAGTCACCATCCTGTACAGTAAACAAATGAGAGTAATATACTGAGAAAAGTGAAACACAAAAGTAAAGGTAGACATTACACATTGAATGCAATATCAGTAGTGGTAAGTGCTATGAAGGAAAAGCACTGTAAGCAGATTATTCAATGAATATAGTTAATGAAGTATATGCAGTTTAAATAAGTTGGCTAGGAAATGCCTCTCTGAGGTGACATTTAAGCAGTCTGTTTCTTTCTTTCTTTCTTTGTTAATTCTTTAATATGTTTATTATTCTGAAATTGAGGAGGAACCAATGTTATCCCAAAATTATAAGTACAACTAAAAAAATTTTGTTCTATTTATTTATAGGAAATCAAACCAGTTCCCTCAACTATATACATCTGAGGTTGATAAAAATACTTTTTTTAGCTTCACTTATGTAGAAAACATGGATTTAAGTGAAGTGCTCAGAAATATTTAGAGTTCACCTATAATGTATTATATCTCGTGATCCATGGATCAAGAATTCAGACCAAACTTGGTTGGGCTATTCTGTTCCATGCAGTTTTAGTAAAGCCATTTTAATATTCATCAGCAAATGGACCCATGAGAAGATCCAAGGCAGCTTCTTTCACACACAGCTCCTTGGTGGAGGAGGCTGAAAAACAGATTGACTAAGGGCACTCAGTTCCCTCAGCACAGCATTCTTCTCAAGTCAAAATTCTTATGTGGTGGCTCAGAACTGCAGAGAGTTCCAAGTAACAGTCAATAGAGGTTTCTAGCCTCTTCCGTCTAGACCTAACACCTGTTAAGTCATTTGAGCTGTTCATTATCTAGGAAAGCAGTCACAACACTCATTCAGCTTCAAGGGGTGTGACAGGAGTTTCATCTCTTCACAATAGTAGAGTCACAGAAATGGTAGCTGTATTTAATTTGTGTTCAACTCTAGGGCTGCAAATGTCCCCATTTACTGTTTACAAATCAAAGGAAAGAACTTAGATAACTCAATGGAGAAGGTTTGGGCATTTTATTACAGCGGAGGCTGGCTAGGGTAAAATAGAGGGCAGCCCCACACTACAAGCAGGGGAAGAATATACAGAATAAATTGAATGCCAGCTGTGGAGAGGGGTTTCTTCAGATGTTTTATGAATGTATAGCTTCACTTCACAACCCAGTGTGTTTTACTTTGATCCTTACCTAAAGATTGAAGGTAAGGGAAGTATATGATTTTTTTCCTCCTTACACTCTATAACACATTCTTTGGTTCCTTCTTAGTTCACCTTCAGAACAAACAACTTTCTATGCACTGTCTTGTGTTTAGCCCAACACTCCACCTCATCAGTGCTTTATAAACCCTTTAGGATCCCTCACATTCTTATGCTGCCTGTATCTTCCACGAAACCTTTGGAAGAGGACTTCAGAGGCACACTTAATCTATATACCACAGCAGCAATACAAAAAAACAAGAACTAATCATCAGGCATGTTATAGTAGTTAAAATAGCATAGAAAACATGAAGCCTGTTGAAGGAAGGCAAGTTAGCCACCTAGAGAATTGATCAATTAAAAGGTATCAATAGCATTAATTTGTTTAGATACTTGGATTAAAGCATGGGTGATACTGTGTTCATTATCAGGTACCTACACACACAACATTCTGTCCCCAAGATTGTGCATACTCCATCTTGGGAAGCCATAAGCATATGGAATGCCATCATATTTTGTAACACTATCTTTCTCCTTTGAGTAGTTACTCAGTATTAAAGGGTAGGCATGTTTAATCTGATTGACACCTGGAACAGTGATCTGAGATCTAAGTTTCTACATCAATTATGACAGATTCTGAGAAAAGACTAGCTAATGGATAGAACCACTACAAGGTGTGGCACTGCCTTGTGTGATACACCTCTATATTATCTGAATTACTAGGTGTGTGTGAAAAAAGAGGCAAAACTCAGGCCTTACCATCATTCTGTTTGATGGTAAGATTGGGAAGGTCATCCCTAAGGCCAACATACCCATAGTACACCCTACAGAGCAGGGTTTAACACTGGGAGATGGGGTAAAGATATTTGTTGAATTGACTATGTTCTGACACGGAGAGTTGTACAAAAAGGCCACTGTCAATGTTCATGTCTTGATAATAATAATGACCACATTGGGCAACACGATGGAAAGATGCCTAAATTGTCCTTTATCTTCACCTGAATTGCCCCCTCCTATGAAAGTCTATTCCATCTATAACTATATCCAGGCCCTCAAGAAATATTCAGTGTCTCTCTAATTAAAGTAAAAAAAAAAAAAAAAACACCACCACAACAAACAACTTTTGTTTAGAGTAATTATATGATGGCCATTTCAGCAGGTCAGAGTTTTCGGTCCAGTTCTGTTTCAGCCAAGTCCATTCTGTCTCATTTGCAGATTGCACTACTAGGGAAGTCTTTGTGCTGCAGTCACAGGGAGTTCTCAACTGATCTGACAGTTATCTCATTGTCATGATGCACAATCTTTATGGCCCAATCCAGGAAAAGAGTACTTCTTGCTAACCTACAGAGAATATAATATGTTTGTGCTTTAGTCAGCTTTTCTCACTTCTGTGACTAAAGGATTCAACCAGAACAACTGTAGGGGAGAAAAAATTTATTTGAGGGCTCATGGTTGCAGTAGTCTTAGTTCATACAAGGCCAGTTCGATTCCTCAGGGATTGAGGTAAGGCTGAACATCATGGTAGGAGAGTGTGGTGGGGAGAAGCAGCTCACATCATGATGAGGAAGAAGAGACAGGCTTTACTTTCCAGATACAAAACTATATATTCCAAAGCCATGCCCTAATTCCCACCTCCTCAGGCTGTACTCTAACACTTCAGTTACCACTCAGTTAATCCCTATGCGGGCATTAATTCACTGATTGTTTAAGACTCTCACAACCCAATCATTTCTCCTCTGAAGCTTCTCACATTGTCTTACATTTGAGACATGTGCTTTTAGGAGACACCTCACATCCAAACCATAACAGTATAATAGACACCAATAATGGCAAATCAGTTTCATGAGGCAGAATACATGCCACTCTAGAAACTAGTGTTAGTAAAGTAGCCTGCACAGTCAATTTATCCAGGCAGGTGAACCAGACCAATCTATCCATTTGCACTTTGCAGGTATAGAAAGAATAAGATGTTCCTGGAATGTATAGCTGTGGCAAACTGATAAAAGTGTTCAAACAATGAAGTGTCATTACCCAAAGATAACATAACTTGTAATTGTGAAGACCAGGTAACCACACACTAGATTTTAGTTACTGAAATTTAGATTATTTCCCTTCCACAAGGGATCTGTAAAGTGAATCACCAGGTTCACTACTTGTATAGTCCATGGCCAACTAAGGTTTCTTAGAGGAGATATCCTGAGGAGCCAACATAAGTTGTTACTAGTGCCCCAGGAAAGCTTGAGAAAATGTTTTATAGATTTGTCCTTTATCTGTAATCTTAACACTGGGGGCCATGGGTGCCTTAACATAGAAATGGCTGCAGGCTGCTGTTGTCATTTAATGCCCTTATTGTCTCAGGCACATGACCAGGCCACCTCTGCATAGAATTATATTCAGTCTTTAAGGCTTGTTTCAGGAAATCATTCATTTGTTCAATTAACAAGCTCCTGTTAGATTGTACAACATTGGAAAAATTCATAATATATCTTGGTGATAAATGCACTATTAAATGTCATGACCTATTGAATGAGTCCCTTAGTCATTCAGTTACCATAAATGACACTTAGCTGGATCAGTCTCTTAATAGGGGCCCCTTGACTGGCTCTTCTGGGAAAGGTTTGCATTAAATCCATAACTTGGTTTATACACATCAAAGCATGTTTTATCCCTTTTTGATAATGAGAGAGAGTCAATATAGTATCCACCTGTGCTGATGAGGGACACCACCTTGTTTGATATACGCATCAACCATATTTGATAGTCGTGGGTAGTGCTCAGAGCAGGCAAAACAGTTCAAACAGCTTTATGGGCAGTCCTCAACTTGTCACAGCTACCCTCATAGTCTTTTGATCTGCATGCTTTAGTCTATATTGTAACCAAGTGGAAATTTCCTCCATGACCTTGACCAGCACTTCCTTCCTGCATGACCTTGACTGGTGCTTCTCTGGTAATGGGCTCCGTGGCAAGGAAGGCAGTGTAAGAATTACACAGTTGTTGTATCAACAAGGTATAATATTCTTCCACCTCCTATAACTGTGACTGAATTTCAATGGGGGTCTTACATCTCTTGATTCAGTGCCATAAGCCCAATTCAGAGTTATCTGGGGTGACAAGGATGATGATAAGCCTGGTAGGTTTCAATGTGTGTAAGTACTCCAAGGACTTGAGCCTAGTTTACTGTTCATTTGGCCTAATTAGATGCTTCAGTACACAGCTCAAATCAGTTCCATTCTGTACCTCTCCTACACAAATTATTTAGAGACTGTAATAACTGAGCCAGATGAGGAATGAAAGCCCTCCAATAACCCAGTAATTCCACAAATTCTTATTCTTGCTTTACTGTTCTAGGAAGGGGGGAATGCTTGAAATTTACCAATTATAGCCTAAGGTAAATCTTCCTCTTAACTGACCATAAAAAAAGCCCAAGAATAATTTCAATGAGTCAAAAGATGGATGCAGTCTCAGTGTATAGTGAAACAGATTCTGGCTTGAGCATTTTGTAAACAGTTTTACCAGGAGGTGGGGTCCAGTGTTACCACACTATGATACCCGGTGGGGCTATCAAGATGTTCTTGAAGTAACATGGTGAAAGTCCATTTCACCCAAGGGCAAATGGGTCTTCACTCTCAAGGGCTATGTCAATGATAAAGAAGGTATAAGCAAGGTCCAGTATGCAAGGATATATTCCCAACTGAATGCTAAGCCCTTGCAGAATGGCTTATGCTGGGAATGGTTTCATAAAGTGAAGGGATCATCTTATTTAATTTCCCATAATCTGCTGTCATGCCCCAAATTCCAACCAGCTTTCTTACAGGCCACTCAGGAAAGTAAAGATAACTATGGGTTGGATAAATTATGTTTATTTTAGCCAATTTATGTATGAACCTCTGTTATCTATTGATGTCCACTGGGGATCCAGTACTGTTTGATAATAACTATTCGGCCAATGGGAAAGAGTTTAACATGCTCTCCTAATATTGGCTTTACAGCTTAAAAATGCTTAATTAATCTCCCTGCAATACAAGTAGAACTCCCCAATTATAGTTTGCAGGTATTTTCCCCATAAAACATCAATACCTATAATAAACATAGGCTAGGGATAGGCAGCAGGTATCCAAGCTGCCTTGTAAGGGTTTCTTCTACTAGAACTCTCACGGTTGTTCCCCCATATTTATCAAGAGCAGTTAATATCCCTGATGATTTGTCAGGGTTCCCATGTGTCAATATGATTCAGCTTCCATGTGTACCATTGCTGTTACTCTGAATATTTTCTGAAGATCAATGCATTGCCAATTCTATATATGAACTTTAATACAAAGACATAAATTTCAACCTCTTGAACCCTGACTTCCCCCCTAACCATCCTGCAAACAAGGATCCAAAGTCTCCTTAGGGGGAGCCAGAGGCTCTTCTTTCATGATATCTCCAAATAGGAGAGTTTTATCTTTATCTCCCTTTGGAGTAGAGTCTATTTTATCTTTCTGACTCCCTTTCCTTTTCCTTCTTGAAAGGTAATAGATGCAGAACTATTTTGTTCTTTTTAATTATTTTTATAATTGTATCAGAGTGACATTAGGTTGTTTATCTATTTTCTTTTCATCCACTGCTGTTCCTATTAAGTCCACCTACGTCTGTTTATGGGAGACTCAAAAAGGTCCTTCCAGTTTGGGCTGGGTTTTATAGATTCCTCTTTTCTGCATCAAGTTTTATATTTCCCTTGACTCTTCTTGTACTCTGTGGAGCTGGGCTTGAGTGGCTAATTCCCAGCGTGTGGCTAATTTTAATGCACACAGCAGGACCTTACTGCCACTACAGCGACATTCTTTATTTTCTTTTGCTTTTCCATGACTATTTTTTAATGATGTTTCCAACACTTGCAGCACCACTGTGCATTTGGGGGACATGCCCATACTCAAGAAGTGGTCCCTACTCTTCCAACAGGGAAGCCATCTCAAACCACATTCAGGCTTGTGGCCAGCCCACCCATCTCCTTTTCTAACTCCAGAGTTAACACGTTCCTCTTTGAGACCCTGATGGTGAAATCAACTGTTCAAGCAAGAATGCAAAGGTTCCAGCTTACCACTTATTGGTCCCAAAGAAAGAACATTGAAGACTCTAAGGAGAGAATTTAGATATTTTATTACTCACATGCTTCTTGATGGCAGCAGGACAGAAAAAAAAAAATGGGGTATTACCCTGGGCCTACAAGTATGGGGAAATAATACAGGATAGATTTTGTGCCAACTGTGCAGAGGGGTTTTTTCAGATGTTTTGTGAGTTCATGACTTCACTTCACAAGGTTATTCTACTTTGATCTTCACCTAAAGAATGGAGATAAGGGAGGTAGCCAGTTTCTCTTCTCTTTACCCTTCCTAACACTTTCTTTGGTGTCCTTCTTAGTTTACCTTCAGGAGCAACAACTTCCTGTGTGTTTACTTGTGTTTACTCCAACAATCTGCCACACTGCCCATGAAATATATTAAAAAGTGTTCAAATACAATGACCAGAATACGAATTCACCTCAAGTATTTGGACAATTCTATAGAATATATTACATGGGGGGGGGTGTTCTAAAAATATAGGACAAACTAAATATAAAATGACATAGCTATTATAAGAATATAATTTTGTTCCAATCTTGTACCCTAGATTTCATAAATTAAATTCTGATCAGAAAAACATTTCATTATAAGTTGAGGATGGTGACTTGAATCTGTAAAATGCCACAAAAACTAATGTACTATTGGAATTTTTCTTAGAGAAAATGTTTCATTAAAAGGTTTGTTTTTTTCTCTATTGATTTAATTCTACATGGTATCTATAGTTAATAACAATGAATTACAGTTTTTAAAATCACTCAGAGTAGATTTTAAATGCTGTTACCACAAAAAGGATATGCATGTGATGCAGTATATGTGTTAATTACCCCAATTTAGTCATAAACATATTTTTGAAAACACCATATTTTAAACTATGATTATATACACATTTAAAAATAAATTGAATTTAAGGCTGGGGGTGTAGCTTAGTGGTAGAGCATTTGCTTAGCATGGATGAGGTCCTAGGTTTGATGTCCATTACCACCAAAAAAGAAAAGAAAGTTAAAAATATATTGATGCTGGAGTACTATAACTCTTACATAAAGAACATAGCAGCCATTCATGCCAACATGATGATCTCCATTTTTAAAATCCCACTGACAGTCATTACATAGTAGAAATATGTACAATATAAAGATTATTTCACTTGACCCAAAGTGACTCAAAGGCTGTTTTGTATGTACTTGAGAATGAACTTTAAAATTATTTCTTTAGAAACTCTTATCAACATAATCAGTATGCCTCTGCTTCAGAGATCTCCTTTGGCAAATAAATAAGATTCAATCAATTATTGGCCTAATTGGTAATCATCTATGGTAGCAATAAATCATTCTAACAATAGTCCTTCCAAGGGTACATTTTTCATTAATTTTCATTCACGAAGTCTACTGTAATAGAAAAGACAAGATCACTTAGAATATCTTCAATAGTCATATAAATCCTTAATATGGAAGACTATAAGATTTTATACTAATTAGCTTATAGTGGAAACCACGAGTTGATATTCTAAATCAAGTTTATTTTTGTGTAAAAATGCTTTATCTATGATACTTTCCAACTTTTCCTATAACTTAAGTAAGAACACATGAATTTCCAGCAAAAGTGTTGGCCATGTTATGGCAGTTTTCTAATGTTCAAATACATGGTCTCTGTGAACAGCAAGATTTGTATTTGTTCTAAATTCACTTGACACATAAGAGGGATTATTATTTCTGTACATACACCTTTAAGAAGAGCTTTATGTACTATTCACCTTGATGCAGTATACTTCACTCAGATTATTTTCTTTTATCGATCTGATATCCTCTGCTATTAGGGGTTATTAGGAAATACAAAAACAAGATAGAATTTCCAATACCTAAATTTTAATTTACTTTTAAGGTAAAGGACATGGAAGATAGAAATCTTCATGAGATGGTAAACAAAACTCTTCTTGCATTTTAGCTTATCAAATAAATACAAGTCACTCAGAAACTAGAAAATTGAAATAAATTAAAGATGCTGCCAGTTTAAAATAAATTTAAAAGGAAACTACTTACCATTCTTGTGCAGACCTCAGGAAATAATCTCACTCTTTAAGTATGACTGTGAAGTTTGACCTTGGCCAGGAAGTTATAGATGAATATGTTCTCTTTTTTTTATTGGCTGTTCATAACATTACAAAGCTCATGACATATCATCTTTCATATATTTGATTCACGTGGGTTATGAACTCCAATTTTTACCCCAAATACAAATTGCAGAATCACATCGGTTACACATCCACGTTTTTACATAATGCCATATTAGTGACTGTTGTATTCTGCTACCTTTCCTATCCCCTACTATCCCCCCTCCCCTCCCATCTTCTCTCTCTACCCCATCTGCTGTTATTCGATTCTCTCCCTTGTTGTTTTTTTTCCCCTTTCCCCTCACAACCTCTTATATGTAATTTTGTGTAACAATGAGGGTCTCCTTCCATTTCCATGCAATTTCCCTTCTCTCTCCCTTTCCCTCCCACCACTCGTC
>NW_025999968.1:27144305-27169616 GCF_001458135.2 Marmota marmota marmota | reverse complement strand
CTCTGTTCTTAGTTGCTCTCATTATATCAAAGAAGACATTTGGCATTTGTTTTTTAGGGATTGGCTAGCTTCACTTAGCATAATCTGCTCTAATGCCATCCATTTCCCTACAAATTCCATGATTTTGTCATTTTTTAGTGCTGCATAATACTCCATTGTGTATAAATGCCACATTTTTTTTATCCATTCATCTATTGAGGGGCATCTAGGTTGGTTCCACAATCTAGCTATCGTGAATTGTGCTGCTATGAACATTGATGTAGCAGTATCCCTATAGTACACTCTTTTAAGGTCTTCAGGGAATAGTCCGAGAAGGGCAATAGCTGGGTCAAATGGTGGTTCCATTCCCAGCTTTCCCAGGAATCTCCATACTGCTTTCCAAATTGGCCACAGCAATTTGCAGTCCCACCAGCAATGTACAAGTGTACCCTTTTCCCCACATCCTTGCCAGCACTTATTATTGTTTGACTTCATAATGGCTGCCAATCTTACTGGAGTGAGATGCTATCTTAGGGTGGTTTTGATTTGCATTTCTCTGACTGCTAGAGATGGTGAGAATTTTTTCATGTACTTGTTGATTGATTGTATGTCCTCCTCTGAGAAGTGTCTGTTCAGGTCCTTGGCCTATTTGTTGATTGGGTTATTTGTTATCTTATTGTTTAATTTTTTTGAGTTCTTTGTATACTCTGGATATTAGGGCTCTATCTGAAGTGTGAGGAGTAAAAATTTTTTCCCAGGATGTAGGCTCCCTATTTACCTCTCTTATTGTTTCTCTTGCTGAGAAAAAACTTTTTAGTTTAAGTAAGTTCCATTTGTTGATTCTTGTTATTAACTCTTGTGATATGGGTGTCCTATTAAGGAATTTGGAGCCCGACCCCACAATATGTAGATATTACCAAAAGTTCTCTATAGGTTTAATGCAATGCCAATCAAAATCCCAATGGCATTTCTTGTAGAAATAGATAAAGCAATCATGAAATTCATATGGAAAAATGAAAGACCCAGAATAGCAAAAGCAACTCTAAGCAGGAAGTGTGAATCAGGCGACATAGCGATACCAGATTTCAAACTATACTACAGAGCAATAGTAACAAAAACAGCATGGTACTGGTACCAAAACAGGCGAGTGGACCAATGGTACAGAATAGAGGACACAGAGACTAATCTACAAAGTTGCAACTATCTTCTATTTGATAAAGGGGCTAAAAGCATGCAATGGAGGAAGGATAGCACCTTCAACAAATGGTGCTGGGAAAACTGGAAATCCATATGCAACAAAATGAAACTGATCAAGGAGCTTGATATCAAATCAGAGACTCTGTGTCTGATAGAAGAAAAAGTTGGCTCCGATCTACATATGTTCTCTTTTAAATGGGTGGTTCAGCTGGGCAACTCTTTGGCATTCACAGTTCTGCATTGTTTGTACAAATAATTAATAACCACTTTGATTCCTTTCTTGAAAAACATGATTAAAAATGATACATTGACATTTAAGTGTCTAGCCATATGATTACCTGGAGATGAAAATAATTATCTGCTTGGTTTGAGACCACTCTTATAGAAGTGTTTAGATCTAGCTGTCTGGAGATATCTGAAAATTATGTTGTTTCCAGTACATTGTATCCCCCCCCAGGGCATTTAGCATTATGTGTATCTAACTAGAGATAATTTGATACCAACTAATTTTTACAGAAAACATTCAAACCTTTAAGCAACTTATAGGAAACACTCATAGTATTGAATGTATACTTAGGTTTTACAATTTTATTTTTGAGAAGTCAAGTGTTCTTTTCATAGCCATGGATCAACAAGCATTAAAAAATAAGAGTTCACTTTTACTGAGCACTAAGTTAAGTCCAGTTGTTTCTTCACCTGCTTCTTTGGGTATTGAATCATTTAATCTCCATGATTTCCCTACAAGGAAAATACTATTTTGGGATAGAAAAGGAGGTCATACCCTTTCTCACATGGGTGTTCTGTCTCAGAGAAGTTCACAAAGCCAGTAAATGCAGAATCAGGATTTGAAATTATTCCGTTTGGTTTTCCTAGTCCTTGTTATTTTGATTTTCTTTTCTAAATTATATTTAGGAAGAAATTTTTTATAAAGGTGCAGAGGTCTTAAAGTCAGTCATAGAAGAATATATATATCCTAATTTGCATGGTAAGAGTCCTTGTGGAGTTTTGAAGTGTTCAGGCCTATGGACTCTGTTGAATTCACCATCTCAGGCCATGTAGGAAGACTTGATCATGACCTCATTTAATGATTGACACTCCACCTCTTCTCATGTACAATACACGATTATTTTTTGGACAGGTACACATACACAAATCTTCAAAGGAAGTGTTGTCACTACTGTTATATTTTAAAATAAAATTTGCCATCAGAGCTTACCTTGCTCTGGGGAATATCTTGAGGGATAAAAACACAACTATAATGAGAAACTTTTTATTTTGGAGCATAGTCTTTCTTAATTAATGTTCTACTTTTAGTGATCTCATGTAGATATTCTACAAGATGCAAAGATCATATTTAAATCAGGAGAAGCACTTCATATATTCTGATGTTCAACTTCAACAGCATGCACTTTTAAGTGATTGACATATTGTTAGAAAAAAAATCAAGGCCTAATACTGAAATAATAATTGCTTCTCCTTTAAAGTCATAGTATTTAAGTGAAATTGAACTTCATATATGTATCAAACGTATACTATTAGGCATAATTGGCATTGTAATTTTAGGAGAACTCTCAAGTTAAACAAATTCACTTCATGAAATTTCAAAAATAATTTAAAAATCATAGTTATAAGAGAATTTTTTGATTAAAAAATCATCACGGAACATGGAAAATTTCCTAAATAAAATAAAATGGAAATATTGAGATAAAATACTACACAATTGTTCTTTCTTTAGTTCTCACTTGTTAAGACAAAGTTCTCTTGTAAAATCAAAAATTAACCAATGAGCATAACATGTTGCTAACTTGGAGTGTATGTAAATAAAATTATTCTCACACTCTATTTCATTTCTGTCACACTATATGATTTTTCTGCTGTAAGTAAGGTTTAGGCCTAAAATGTAAATTCAAGAAATGTTTATTTTAAAAACATACTAGAGCCCATAATATGTTGTCCTTATGATTTCTTCAGAAGTAAACAATATTGGCTAGATGTTGTTTAGCTTTAGCATTTGGTCAATGAATTGATAAATATAAAAGGCTTACCTCTGTAGGTATCTGAAGAGAACTGATGCTAAGTATAGATGTAAAAAAGCAAGAATTTTTGAGACACAATCTTGGCAGTACTTTTTGAGAGCACTGTGAGTTCTCTGAGGCTAATCCCAGATGGTTTCCATCCTGAGTTTAGCACAATTTCTGACACATAGTAGGCAGTTACAAATATTTGTTGAATGGAAAAAAAGGTTGAATGGCTAAATATTCGTAACTGTTCCAGTTTAGCATTTAGAGGTTATTTTTAAAACTGTTAGAGTGATGAATATACTCATTGACTACAGCAGCAAATATTTTCCTTTGACAACTCTCCAAAAATTTTTGATAGGTATGCTAGTTTACCATGGTGCCAAGTGCGTGCTTTTTTTAAAAAAAAAATATGCAAACACTATGGAAATCTTTGGTTAAACCTTAAGAACTGAAAATTTGTACTTACAGTTGTTCTCTTTGTGAAAATGTTAAATTATGTGCTGAATTTTCCATTATTTAAGGCATTATTAATAGTTTTCTATGTATAATGCCTATGATTATATGCAGGTTTTCTTAAAGCAATTCTATGAAATTAAGCATCATTTAATAATTTCAAAATTATACATAAATCCCACAACAACTCTAAGATATAGAATTATAATTATTTTCCTAGTAAATTAAATCTTGCGATGTTAAAGAATCTGCCTTAGCTTATTCTAGTGTTAATGGGGCCAGAATTAACCAATCCTAAATTATTGTGTTTGTACTATAGTCTTTGGCAAAGGAATTCTTTGTTGTACCACTTTCACGGCGCATTCTCTTTCTCTCTCTCTCTCTCTCTCTCGCTCTCTCTCTCTCTCATCCTCTCTCTCTCTGTATGTGTGTGTGTGTGTTTATGTGTGTGTGTGTTTCATTAAATCTTAGACTATTTAGATTTTGTACTTCAGCAAATTAATTTACTCAGCTAAGAATGAACAATACAGCTGGAAATGTCAGTTTTTGAAAGTATTTTTATTAAAATCTAATTTAGTTTTAATGGTTTAAATATGCAACATTTTCTTTTACTTTTGTACATTCTGAGGACAGAATATTACAGACTGAGGAATAAAAACAGAATTTGTTTATTTGTAAGCAGATTTGTCTTTCATACAGTGAATTCCTTGGGCAGTTTTGTTTTGTCTATCTATTTTCCCAGATATTTATATAGTCGTGCTCCATTCAGGTTTAGTTGTTTATGATAGTCTAGGCAAAGGAAAGTTTCTTTTATTCTTTCAAACTGTTCTTGTATTAATATCAGTAAATACACCACTAAAAATTCTATAAGAAAGACTGAACTATGGAACAAATAGGAATCCATTATTGTCCACAAGTAAGGAGAAAACACATGTATTTAAATTACCTAAAAAGTGCCCATATTACTTCTTCAAATGCTACAATTCAGATATAAGTAGTGATGGAACAGACTCTGTGAGAGCTGTAATTATATTCCTATTATGTCATTTGGATGCTCTTAGCTACTGTGTATCAGGAGCCACATCATGACCACAGAACAGACTGTTTCTTGCGAAAAGCAGTAACACCATAATAGAGTCCCCCATGAAAAATAACAGGCAGAGCCCTGCCATGTTTATGTTTTTGCATTTTCATTATTTTTACAAGTTGTCTCTATTTTCAAAGCTGAGCATTAATAAGGGTGACTATTATTTCCAAAGCAACAGAAATAACTACATAACTAAAAAGCTATTTTCATTATTACAGAAATGTAAGCACAGACTTAGGTTAAGTTAATATAAAAACCTAATTCTAATGTAATATTCTTACAAATAGTTTTGCTTTAGATGGACAAATACATTGATCACTTTAATCAATATATAAAATTAATTTATAAGTCAATAAGTAAACTTTGATTAAAGACATCTCTTATCTTTAGTAGAAATGATCAATCTGTTCCACTTCATTTACACATTTGTGAAATACATGAAAAAATAAATGAATGAACTGAGCTCATCTCTGCTGGTTATAAGGAACTGAGACAGTGGTGCCTTGATGTGCAATCAGAGCCATCCATTTGAATATTACAAGTGCTAAAAAAGAAAGAAAAAAAAAACCTTGTTTTATAGCAATTGGTGTTGATTAATATTATGGTTTCAAGATCAATTTTAGGGACAGAGAAGAGGATACTGGTTGACTCTGCCATGTAAGGACTAATGACCTTCTTCCAATTGTTTTAGCCACTTTGGATCCCATTTCTTCATGGAGATTATTAAAACTATGATTTATTTACCTTGTGGAGACTATTGAAACCTGAAAGATACTGTTTAAAAATAAATAAATAAATAAATAACCTAAAAATCACATTGTAAACTGTAAAGAAACTTACTAATAGGTTTTCCTTATTAATAGAAAGTTGAAAGTTTTCTGGAGTTTACTTTATTTAAATGGAATCCCAGGCCCCATTAGCTGGTTCCGTCTTGAACTTTTGGAATTTTCCATGTCTACCCAAAAATAGCAAATGGAAAATTTCCTTGAAGGGTTCATCACAGAGATAAGGAAGCAGCAAAGTGTGCACCTGTCATAGGATTAGATGACTAAACTGAAGCTATCGCTCCAGATTTCCTTACGGTCTCATGAACCAACATCAATAGTCTTGTGGATGTATGTGCATGTATATGCACTCATGTGAGCTGCTAGTGTGTATATATGTTTGTATTTTTCTCTTTAAAATAAATATTCATTATATGTTTACCAACATATGTAAATCTTTAACTACTGAATATTCTATAACATACAGAAATTTTTCTGAGCCAATAGTGTATATGTTTGAGAAAACCCCTCACACAAAGAAAATAGATTTATGTCTCCCACTCTACTGTAGAATAGAAAGGCATTATACATGAGAAACAACCAGCTTGTGCAAAAGGACCAGTCTTAAAAAGACACATTTTATACTATCATGAAGAGATGATGAATGATCTTCCTTGCAAATGGGATCAGATGGCAGTTAAAGAGAGAGAGAGAGAGAGAGAGAGAGAGAGAGAGAGAATTTCACACACATTGACATTCCTCTAATTAATATTTCAGCTGCAGAGATAGAGTAAACCTGATTTTAAACCAGAGATAACACTTTCCAAATAATTCAAACCAGAGATAAGACTTTCCAAACAATTCTAAATTACATTAAGCAAAGACAATAATATTCAAGAAAGAATTTGTTTTCTAGTAATTAAATAATATATTAATATTTCTCTTGTTGCAAAAGTAGATTCAGTCTTGAAATTTTAAAAAAACACACTTGTAAAAAAATAAGAAAATAATTTATTACCACCATATAGAAAAGTAATCTTTTTTTTTTCTATTAAGGAAATGAGCATGACTATGTTTACCACAGGGCTCCACTAGCTGTGATTGTGTTAGTGTAATCAGGGATCTAATTATATTGTGCAATTATTTTTGTATATTTTATAGCTCAGTGGTCAATACACTTAAATTAGGCCATTAGGCCATAACAGTTTAATGTTTTAAAGAAAGTTTTTTATAAGCTGATGTAAACAATTTTAGTAGTATTTTGTTTTAACTGTATCTTATCTACTTCTCTATTGTAGAGTTATAAGTAAAAAGAAAACAATTAAAAAGAAATATTTCCCTTCCTTTATCATCACATTTAATCCCAGGAAACCACAGACCCATGCTCTGTCTCTATTTCTACTTCTAAGGTGCTTTAAGGTGAGCAGCTTAACTAAACCATATGCTCCCTACCATGATGTTTTTCCTTGCCACAGGTCCAAAGTTAATGAAGCTAGGTAACCATAAACTGAAACCTTAGAAAATAAGCCTTTTAGTTTCTTTAAATCTGATTTTCTCAAGTATTTTTATCACCTTGATGGAAAGGTGGCTAACACAGCCAATATCAGGATAATATTTGAATTCAATTCAATCTCAGATAAAATTTTGTGGTTGGTGCCATAACTTGACCTGAGATTTTGGATTCATCATTTTCTACAATAATAACCTGAATTGTTTCAATAATTAACTGTGTTTAAACATATTCAAGCAACTCGACATCTAGTATAAAAAACACTTTGTCTTTGAATCATCTTTAGAAGTGCAGACCCATTTTCAGAGACCTTCAACTCTTTTTTGAGATAGTCTCCACAAGCTTGAGTATCTTTTTTAAAAAATATACTGCTTTATATATAAAAATGTAGTTTATCATATTTTGACAATCCTATTTTAAATATATTTAATTTTGAGATTACATTATAAATACAGAAACAAATGGCTCATGTCTTACTGAATTAAAAAAAACATATATATATATATATCCAGAAGTTCTTATAATTTCTCTTTATTTTTTTCCTTTTTCTTTAGTGCTAACAAGAATACTGATCCTTATATACAATTCTAGGAGCCCCCAAATTTCAATTATTTCAACAAACACTTACATAATATTCATTAATAATATTGACTCTGATTCATCATTTCACATTAAGTAGACATTTCCATTTTGGAAAGAACACAGTAAGATATTTTCTCCATCAGAATGAGGGAAATTAAGACCAAAGGAATACACAGCACAAAGACAGAGCTGGCATTCAATAGACTTTGCAATCTCCTATGGTGGATGGTCACCATGAACACAAAGCAGTTAACACAGAGAGCATGACATAAGTATAACCCATTCAAGAACTCTGTGTAAAACAACAATAACAAAACCCTCGCAGAGAGGGAAGAGCATGTGACACTATTTGGAGAAGACTGTAAGGAACTGGCCTATGATACAACTACAAAGAATGAATAAACATCTGAAAAATGGGAGGAGGAATTGTTGAGGGAGAAAAAAAAATTTGAGCAAAGGTTCAAAGACATGATAGTATATGACGAAACAGGAAGCAAGCAAGTCATCCTATGTGATTCTAAAGAGGAAAGCAGTTGAGTCTTCTTGATTTATATTCATTGCTCTCAAACGTTAAAGGCACTCAGTGAGTCCTGGGTGGGCCAAAGAATTTTCGCTACTAGCAAATGACCAGGTGATACTTGTGATTTGGACTCAGGGAGGACACTTTTAGAATTACGGAGTTAGAGGCATATCATTATTATATAGAGGCATATATTACTACCGAATTAAAGTTAAAGTTAAATTAATTAAATTAACTTTAATTAATTAGAGTTAATTAAACTTTTAATTAAAGTTAAATTAAAGAATTATGTAGAAAGTTCTTTCTGCAGAAAGGGCACAGTTACTAAAAGAGGATAGCCTGTTTGGTCCTACAATATTAAAATCGTTAGTGAAAGGGTGTATAATCTGGGGTTTATTGGAGGAAAGATTTATAACAGTGGAGTCTGGATTTATGTGATTATGTATTGGAGTGTCTGCTTAGAGCCCTAAGGGTGAAAGCCCTGTTGTTATTGACATAAAACCAAGTTGTATGTAGAAGCAATAATTAAAGTAGCAGTCAGTGACCTGGTTTCAGTAATGCATATGCAATAGCCCCCAAATAGAGATGGTTGCAGCAAATTGATGTATTGTACATGGTAAAGTAAGTAAATGCCATGTGTGAATGGTATTTGCAATGTCTGTATTTAAAAGGCTCATGATCTGGTAAACAGTCCCAGGGTTTCCACCTAAAAGAAACAGAGAGAATTAAAGTTCACCTTCCATTATTATACCAGTACTTGACATTGAGGCAGAAGTGCAGTTTTATTGATACAAAATAATCATCAATACAAATAGTGACTCTCTTTCCTAATTCATATCCCCACTTCAGGAGTCTGTTTTCAACCAAACCCAGTAAGCCAAAGAATATAAGCCAACTGGTAAGTCCTTTAAGTGGACAAAAAGCCACCACATTCATACTGCGGTTACTGATAATGGCCTTGAGTAAGTGTTCTAAATCTTCTGGGCTACAATTCTCTAAAAAGTAATTGAAGGAATTGGAATAAAATCTAAAATGCTCTTTCACTCTGGCATTTCACAATCTGCATTTAAAAATTTAAAAAAAAAGACAGAATGTGAATAGGAAAAAAAATCATGGACATAGACACAGGTACGGTCTAGACTAAAATCTACATTCAGAAAACTCACTTGCTAGATGCTTCAGATGCCATGGTCTCTGAATTTCAGCTGACTCATCTATGAAATGAACATAATAATTCTTACTGCATTAGGACAAGGAAAACTGAAGAACAATGTATTCTAACATATTCTCTTAAAACTGTTAAGACAACATCTTTGTTTGTATGTACAACTCCCATTATTTCTCTTCTTTTAGTAGATAAAGAACTATGTAGAGAGAAAATTCCCATCTACCACATCTAAAATTGGCTCTCTCTCAATCCTACAGGGCATAAATTTACAGACAAATTAAAAAGAAAAATAAGAAGGGATGGAAAAGGAGAGAAGATAGATAGGGGAAAGGGGGTAGGAAAGGAAGAAATGTCTTTTAATTCTAGAAAAGAACTATTTTTCCTGATCCAAAATGCCTAATCCAATTATGGCAGCTCCACAGGATGTAGAACCATATTGAAAGTTACATACTATAAAAATTAAATTGTCAACAGCTGCATATGAAGAGTATGACCACAAAAGAAACAAGCATGAACAGTAAAAATAAATAAATAATTAAATAATTTTAAAAAATTTCAACAGGTATCTGTATTTTAACAAGAGCAATTTAAAAAGAAAATATCAATCATAAGAATGTCAAATTCTCAAAAGCCTTTAAAAGATGAAACCTTTCACGCCACTTCCATAATGTGCTGGAAACTGTGGCCCTGGAGGCTCAGACTAAATCCTATTTTAATCTTGATTCCAACACTGTACTGCTATAATACAACTTTAGGCCTCATATTTACCTCCCAATTTTAATTTCCTATTCTTTTTAAATAAAGGTAATTCTACATACTTCTCTAGTGACTCTATTACTAGCCAGGTGATGTGACATACCAAAACTAATTTAAATAATTCAAGCCTAGTGCTGAGCTTTCTCAAAGTATTATATCTTCTGAGAATGAAATGGAATAGTGCATTTATAGTACTTGCTCAGAGAAGTCATTCAAAAATCATTAGGTTATTAATATTAAAATATTGATATAAAAGTATTTGTATAGATTAAAATATTTATATTTGGATACAATCATTTGAATAATTTTAACATTCTGGACTGCTAAACATCTTTGTCAAATTAATCTAAAATATCTGTTTTCTTGAACAATTAATAAAAAAGATTGTGACAATATAGAATACATTTTCACAGATTCTGCTACTTTTGGGGTCAAAAGTGAAAAATGGTAGCTGAAGTTTCATATTTGTCATATAAATCAAGTCATATCACCAACACTTCTGAATGTTGGTTAATTTATCCAAGAAACAAATAGAATAACACAAGCAGTACTGGTCTAAGACACAAATGTCAGCCCTCTATTTGTATATTCAAATATCCCCAAAGGCCATAATTTCCAATGTCTCATGGCCTTCTTTTTTTAAATTTATTTTTTTTATTTTTGGTGGTTCTGGGAATAATTGAACCCAAGGCCATATACTACAAGTCATCCAATGTAAGACCATTTTGAGTTTATTAAAGGGAAGTAATAGTTCTCAGGTTACAAACTAAACTACTACATTGTACAGATTTTGAAAAAAGCAAAACAAAATCAATGAACAACATTACTATCACCAAACATATAAGTGGTGGGTAATACTTAAACTTCTTGTACTGTAACAAATTTTGAGAACATAAGTTTATTGCCAATATTTTAGTATTGCTGATAGAAAATAAATAAATCTATTTATAAATAAATATGTAAAAATTATTTATTACTTTAAAGCAGATTATTAGAAAGGGAAATTCTGATCTGAATTTAATAAAGCCTTACTTTGGGTAAGACTATTTTGCTTTTCATGAATATTGTACTAGTCAATATTTAAAAAAAACTGCATTATTCTTTAAAATATCTTCAGTACCATATCTATCACATTTCAGATCATACTCTGTACCTTAGACATATATATTTCTGTAAATTATACCTCAGTAAAGAAGAAGTAAAATAAATAAAAATAATGTTTCCAGAATCATTTATCCTTAGCTCAATGGAAATATAACTATTTCATGTTTATGGCAGAAAAATTAGAAAATACAGGAGAAAATGCAAAAGAATACTGAAAAATTTTGCCATTCATTCATAGTAAGTGGCTTTTCCCATCCATGTGTCCATGTATATTAAATCTATAATTTTTAAAAAATAATAAAAAGTTTTAAGTTCTTCTTTCTTTACCTCTTTCTAAGTGTAGGATGAGTACTTTTTAATTTTTTGTTGTTTTTATTTCTTCTATGTTTCAGATAGTCACCACAATCTACCCAGTTGTCCTAATTGGAGCTCTGCAAATCACTTCAAATGTGATCTTTCTCTTGTGTAATAAAAAAGCTCACCAAGCCCCACAAACGTTCACCTGTAGAATAATCTTTGTAAACTTCAGTTCGTCAGCATTGCTGCAAGGGTCTCCTAGCTGTTCTTTCTGTGTTCAATCCAGCATCTCACAGCCTGTACTCCATGATGTTGTTGGTGTTTTTTTTTTAATATTGAAATAAAAACAATGTCATTTTCATAATATTATGATTCACTGAAGATAAAATTCTCGTTTTTCAGTGTGACTCTGTCCCTTTCACTTATTCAATTTTATTCCCCTCTTGACCTTTTCCAAGGTGTAGCTTTTCCCTGGGTGATTTGAAATAATTTTCTCTTCTTTGTGTGTTGCTTTTTCATGAGTGTGCAACTTTCACACACAAACCACATGATGGGGCTAAGATCGGGGACACTGAGATGTACTGCCTATGTTTATGTCCCTGCTGAGGCAGCTGTTGCCTTTGGGCAATTCATTTAACTTTTACATTTTTCAGTTTCCCCACCAGTAAAATTAGGCTGATTGTAGTGTTTAACTGCTATATAGTAATGAGAATCAAATGACATTTGTAATGTTATTTGTAAGGTGATTTGGAGAGTAACCAGCACAAGTAAGAGCTATACAAATATGTGCAAAATAAAGCCTTTGTGTTTTGTATGCTACAGTGCTTAACTTGTATAATAAAACTTTGAGATCTTTCCAAAAGTTTTTCTTCTGAAAAACTTGCCTTAACACTTTACGCAGTGTTGAAATTGTCTACACTGATGAGTCCCAGAACCAACAGCTCTGCTGTCTGTGAGTAGAGTTTGGCTGTCCCCTCTTTCTCACCAGCATCTAGCACAAAGTCTGAATCATGTCCTACCAACTAGTAGTAGTCTATCAGTATCTGTTTTGCCAAGTAACAATGGTTGATAACTGACAGTTTTCTTTAAGGTCTTCTTTATTACTTGTGCTTTTTGTGTACAGTTTGCTTTCAAGATGTTAGTTAAATAAAAAACCACTTTAAGGGCTGAGCCTCATATAAATAATTAATTACAATTAATTGTAATTAAATAACTATAATTTTAATATAATTAATTGCAAACATGTAATCTAATGTTACAAAGACAGTCAAAATCCACTTTTATTTGTCATTTTACAGTATGTTTTCATGAAGAAACAAAGTAGCACATGTCATATAATTAATTCAATGGAAATGAACAGCAAACATGCCACATTTTCTGAGATCATGGGTTATAACTGTTGGAACCAAATGATGAGAATATGATGAGAAGGCATGAAGAAAAAAGACAGACCTATTTGCAGGATGCCTGTGACTCTCTTGGGCTTCAGAACATGTTTCTACAAGGTTACTTACAAATGCTGGAGAACTGTAACAGTATATAACACAGAGAATAAACAAACTAAAATAATGTAGCACCCATACTTATACAGAAAATACAAATGGAATAAGTAGGACAAGAACTTTTAGTTTAACAATTAAGTATTTCAGAAAGATATGTATTAATTCACACTATAAAGTCAGACAAGCAAGATTTGAAGAGAAAAGGCTAAACTAGCTAAGGAAGATGTACCTCACGTTTAAAGTCATGAAAGTGGAAATGAAACAGGTAAAACTCTAAAAATACTTTGTGGAAGATATAAAGTAATTGGCAAATTCCTTCTCTCTTACTGATGGTACATCAGAAAATGAAATAGGCAGCTATATTACAAAACCTGGATGTTTTTATCTACTCAAGCCTTTAAGGTTGAGTGAGACAAAGACCTTTGCAAGTGAAAATGCTAGCAAATATATATAGTTCTATTAAACTACTGACATTACCAATAAATATAGTAAATAATAACAATAATAATATTAGGACTGATGGTTAAGGATGAAGATAATTATCACTATATTAATAGAATAAGGGTAATAAAATTGAAAGAAAATATAAATATTCTAGATTATATTATTTGCATAGTTAAAGAACTGAGCACATTAATATATTAATTAATGTATTATAGCAAGGAATATATTATTATTTTCCTAGTAAAAAAGAGCTTCAAGGAAAAAGAAATAATTTCCAAAGCCTTTCTGGTCACCAAGTTGCTCTTACACGAGAGGAATTTGATGAGTTAAGTGTAAATGCATAAAAGACATGTGGATTGTATTTTCTTTAAAAATACACAAGGGTTTAAAAATTAAAGAGAAAAAAGTATTTGGCACAATGCATTTTTGGTGAAGCCAAACCAGAAACATTCAAGACAGTTTCAGATTGTAGTATGACCTTCAACATTTCTGTCTTAATCTAAAAATAAGCACTGTCTTTAGGAAGGAGAGCTAAAGCAATAAACCCTAGACAAAGGTATGGATTTTAATGGACAATTTTATAAGGATTTAACTGAGTTTCTTTCTCTTTTTTTAAAATAATCTCCAATCCCAAGAGTTCAAACAAATGCCCACCATATGTGTCATGCTCTGTGTCTATTCCATTATTTCTTCATGATGTTTCTATTTCTCATAGTAGGGGAGACAACGTCTGAATATATGTAAGAAAAATGTCAACCCTCCCAAGTGGTAGGATTAATTTAACCACAACTTGTATTATTCAATTGGTTCAAATGAGTTCTGAACTCAGTCAGTTTTTAATACTCTTAGTCCACATTTAAATCTAATCTAAGTATTTGTTTTAAAAAAAAAAACCCACTCTTTAAGAATGACATTTTGTTCCTGTAAATAGGCAAGAATTATTAAGAAACTTGGATGCTGGGTTATTATGAGATTTACTGGTGAGTGAGTCAGTCAACCTCCATATGGACAGCCTTCAAGTGGAAAATCAATGAAGTGGGAATATAGAGATACAAAGATCAGTTTGCATTTTGATCGTCCACTGGTCACTCACCTGGTATCTCTAGTTAAACATAGAAATTTAGAAAATTGGGGTCAATGATTTGTTTGTCCTGTACAAAAAAAAATAGTATGACACTGAGAATTTTGCTAATCCTTAAGTACTCCCAGTCATTAGGGTTTATCCCCATCTCTCTCATCCCATTTATACTGAACAATGAGTCCCATGAGTTATTTTCTAGCACCATTTCTCAAAGTTATCTGTTATGGTTTAGACATTAGGTAACCCCCAATCGCTCACATGTGAGACAATGCAAGAATATTCAGTGGTAGCTGAGACAAGTAGAGTGTGGCTAGAGGAGGTGGGTCCTAGGGGGCGTGTCTTTGAGGTGTATATTTTGTACTTGGTGAGTGGAATCTCTCAGCTTACTAAAGCTGACAAAAACATCATCCTTTTCTTTCTATTCCCATTATCCATCTCCTAAGGTAAGTCATTATCTCTCCAACTTTGTCCAGCCACAGTTATAAAGGAGAAAAATCATCAGTCTTTCTGCTAATCTGAGCATATTCCCATATCACACTGAGAACAATTTAACATTTACAAAGGAAAAAGAAAAAAAAAAACTAGGCTGGAGGTATAGCTCACTGGTAAAGCACTATCTAGCATGCACAGGTCCTGGGTTTGACTCCCAGCACCTCAAGGAAAAAATTATGTTACTACTTTTCTACTTTACAACTTTAAGTTATATCTTATTATTGAAAAGCTAAAATAGTATATTAGAATACTAGAAAGCAGTATTGACTCAATAAATATTTTTGAAGGAATAAATTTGTTTTGATTTGTTTTGTTTTTACTTCATGGCCCCCTAAAACCTATCTCCACACCACCTCCAGTACTTTTTAAAGCACACAAACCAAACTTTCTGGTAGGTAGAATGACTCTTCAAAGCTCTCTATCCACTAATTGTTGGGAAAATGTGATATGTTGCATAGCAAAGGGACTTAACATATTACTTAAAGTTCTACATATCAATAGAGAGTACCAATTACTCAAGTAGGTTTGGTCTAATTACCTTAGCCTTAAATGTAAAGAAGCTATTTAGCTGAAATGCTAAATGACAGAATGCTAAGGTGACAGAAGGTGAAGCAAGAGATATGTTGGGGGAAGAAAAAGAAAGATTCCAGGCATGAACAAATTGGATATGTAATTGCTGGCTTTGAAGTAGAAAGATCCACATACAAAGATTATAAAGGCTACTAGGAGCTAAAGACAGCCAGCCAGCAAGAAAACAGAGGCCTCAGTCCTACAAGCACAAGGAATTGAATTCTGCCAAGAACCTAAATGAGTTGGAAATATATGTTCCCCATATCTCCCTGATAAAAGCTCATTTGGCCCATAATTTTACTTCAAACTTTTGGAAGTCTGAAGCCTAGAACAGAGAAATTACCAAAGTAACAGAGCTGTGAGATAAATTAGGTTTTACTCTAAGTTTGTGACAAAGTCTATGGTAATGCAGCAACAATAAACTAGTAAATAGTCCTTGAGTATGGGCCTTGAGTTATGGCCATGTTTATCATCATTTCTTCACCTCTGATTGACACATCATTCCATGACAATAACACCTTCTGTATCACTTTCCAGTACACGCTAATTCACATAAACATCTTTAAATTATTTGTAATGTTTCCCTCTTAATACAATATTCTTAGTTAAGTTTTGAAAAGGAAATTACTTAGGCAAATCTATTTGAGTTGACGGAAAAGAACAATATACAAGCAAAGGAATAAGTGAAGGGGTTTAAATGCCTCTAAATGAATCCATCACACAGTAGTGCTGAACAGCTGGTGGTGAAGGTCCCAGGCTCTTGTTCTTCCTTCAGAAGTGCATTCAATAGTTGTTTTTAGGGAGATTCAGGCTCACAGTGGGATTGAATTCCTGTTGTTGTTAGTGGTAACAACCTTTTTATCCTTTCCTGGGCCATGTTCCCTATCTCTTGATTTCAGCTTCCAAATAAACTACATCTTTGTAAGTCCTTGTTTCAAACTCTACTTTTGACGTTACAAATATGCTCACCTGTTTGAGGGTAGGATAAAGGGGCAAGACAGAGGATAACATTGCCTCATGAAGTTAGCTCTAATAGTTGCACTATGTAGAGACAGTGGCAATTTTGAAGGTCATGGAAATATATGTGTGTGTGTTTTTTTTTGTGTGTAAACATTTTTTAAATTGCATTGACAATTTTGGAGAAATAAAATGCTGTCCTCAAGTCATAACCACCAACTTAGGGAATATTGGAAAGATCACAAGAATTTTGTGGAAGTTTCTTTCAAAGATCTTTATTTTCTTCAGCAGGGAATAGACTTTGTTGAAATTTAAGCCTAGAATTTATTATTAAAGGTCAAAGGACACCGAATGTTCAGCCCTACTGAGGTTTCTGTGCTGAAACAATGATAACATACAGAAGAAATGGGAGGCTGAGGTTTGGAATGGGGATTTCTGGGCTGATGTACCCAATAAAGCAGGTGTTAGTGAGGAGAATGCCTGCACCTTAGTAAAGCTCACTCTGCCTGTCCTATGAAGAAGAGAATTGACAGGAGATGATGCCATGAGAGAGAAGTTCTTATTGTCAATAGCATGGTTCCAGAATAGCAAAGACCAGGTGGTGGCACCTAGTAATCAGAAACACTATAAATGCCTTTACTAGAAAGCACAGCAATGCCAGTTTGGCATATAAGGGAATCTTTAACCTACAGGAAATTATGATAATGACTAAGAGACTATGGTAAGTAGGGAAGTAAAAAAAAAATGAGCAGCAAACAGGATGTTGCTTGATGTGTATAATCTAAAAAGACAAAAGGCTTAGTAGTACACATCTCTTATCTGCCTCTGGAATAAAAAATCCTTATTCCTTGCCCACTTCCCAATCTGAGCTAGCCTCAGACATAGGGCCCATTCATCACAAAGGAGATAGGTTCTCTTGAGAAGAGATTTTGTCATTTCACCAAAAGCATATATAATAAATATTATACCAATCTCTCCTCAAAATGATCTCTGACCTTGTACAACAGAATAACCACATATGGAGGAAGAACACATAAACTCTTTCAAGAAGCATTGAAAACTGAATCTTATTTCATATTAAAATTAATTTTTTTATGGTAGGTAGTACATGAATTTCTGATGGAATCCACTCCTGAAATGGATCTAGTTTTGCCATGGACTCATGCTGTTTTTGCCAAGATTCTGAGCTTCTAATAAGGTCACAAATATTTGTCATCTGGTAAAACCCTTTCAGGAGATTTGTGATTTGTAGAATAAAAGGTAGCAGATGAAATACCAAGAGTGAAACTGAGGTTGCTCTACCTTCCTCTAGTCACAACAGTTAATTAGAAGTGATGCTACATCCCAGGTGGAAGTATATGGTCACAGAACATAGACAATCTGATGCAATGTAAGAGTGACTCATAAAGGAGGTTCTCAGCAAACTTGCAGAAGGTCTTGCCAATTTTTTTGAGACTGCCTTGGAACTTGGGATCATCCTGCCTCAGCTGAGAATGCAGCTGTGTGCCCCCCACCCAGTTCGTGCCTACGACTTTAGACTCTGAATTTGAGATCTTAAACCCCAATGGAGAAGTAAGTGTACCTAGTAAAAAATACACTGAGGGGTTTGCTAAGACTAAAACTTCAACAACTTTTTTTTTTTTTTTTTGGTGCCAGGAATTGAATTCAGGGGCCCTCGACCACTGAGCCACCTCTCCAGCCCTAGTTTGTATTTTATTTAAAGACAGGATCTCCTCAAGTTGCCTAGTACCTCATTGTTGCTGAGGCTGACTTTGAACCCGTGATCCTCCTGCCTCATCCTCCTGAGATGCTGGAATTACAGGTGTGTGCCACCATGCCCAGCTAAAGCTTCAACTTTAGCCTAGTCATTTGTTGACAGCATTATTGAGCCTATCATGAGTTTCCACATTTGCTGCCACATAAACGAGGTGTGGATGAGTGTGCTCGGCACTGAGGGGATCACTGTGGCATCCCCCAGTGTTTCTAGTATTTCTATGCTCAGTGATAACAGAAAACAGGCATTTGTACTAACAGTAACCTGATGAGAGGCAGGGCAACCATGGACTCAGACCGCTAAGGACTGAAGGTCTGTGTTTCTGTTACATAATCAGCCACACAGAGGCCGGACAGCTGACCAAGGGTGAGGGGGCTTTGGAACATGTGGCAGAGTGGTTGATGAATATCAATCAGTGTAGCTTTGGGACCCATTACTATAGCAGGAACTGCAGCTTGCTCTACTAGAACTATTTTAAATTCTTTTGAAAATAGGTGGTAATCAGTCAATACTTTGAAGAATTGTTTAAAAATTGAATATAATGTGAGGTGGTAACATTTCTGAGAAGTGGAAACATCTGTACTCTGTGTTAATATCCCTAAACCAGCCTATACTTTCAGCCTCATTCTTGGGGAGATGCTGTACTCTCTGGCAACACCTCACCTCAAGGGCTCATTTCTCTGCTTTATAGATTTGTGGATTTTTTTTTTTTTTTTTTTGTGGAAGTTGCTCACTGTGCACACAGTGCCCCTTGGAGAGTGAGAGAATTAACTGCCTTGGGATAAAACTCTCATTAGTAAAAACCTGATGAGAGCATGGTCAGGGTCAAGACCTCAGTTTTCTGTTCCGGAGAGAAACAACTCTGAGGGTCCCCAGCAGAACTGAGCTCCAGTTGCCCTCAATGGTAATCTAACCTTTGTTGCCATTTCTTCTTTTTATATTCTATACCTTTGGCCATTCAACACTGCTTTCTAGAATCATCTGCCAATTAAATCACCAAATCCTCTGTCCAAACAGTCCCTGTCTCTAAAGAAATGTAAAGTTTATGTTGTTGTAGTGGTTGTTTGTTTGTTTGGTTTTTGGCACTGGAGATTAAACCCAGGACCTCAAGAGTACTAGACAAGCACTCTACTACTAAGCAAGTCCAGGAAACCTGAAGTACAAATAGATATAAATTTCCCAGCATCCTGCTTGGTATGTATTTTGCACTCAAAAATTGTCCTCAGTCTTTTCCTTTGCTTTAATATATCCAAGATTCTTTGGAGAAGCTAATTGTTAAAATGAAGTACTATATTTAACAGTGGTCATACTCTGCAAATGTGGTTACTGTCATAAAGTCAGGTATGTCTCCAATTGATATTTTTCAGCCATACTTCAGAGTTTAAAAGGCAGAGTTATGTAGCAATAGAACAGGTACCTGAAGACATGGATTCTGTCCCACTCTATTTTGTTACTGGGATTTTATTTTATCTTTTAAATCTTCACTGAAAGATTATCTTTAAAATGTTGTAATTTCTTCTAGTTTCCCAGTTGATGTGAAGTCTGAATGAACTTCTAAATGCAAATATGCTTTAAAAAATTAACTACCTTAATGCACTTATGTATGTTCTCTATCACATGGAGAGATGGCTCTTATTTTAGTTAGCTAATTCAATATAACATTTTTTGAAAAACGTTAAATGCATGTTAGTGTATATAGTTTCTCCTTATTTCTAGAGAAAAAATTATTTTAGGAGAATTGGTTGTACTTCTTTGAGTTCTAGGCAATTTGAAAGATTTATACAAACTGAATATCCCTAATCCAAATATCTGAAATCCAGAATGTTCCAAAGTTTTTGAGCCAGCATGATGCCACAAGTGGAACTTATACACCTAACTCTATGTGTTAAGTCACAGTCAAAATGCATGTGTGCTAAAAATATTCTATGCAATTGAATCCAGGATTTGTATAAAAAGTTGATATGAAATATCAATGAATTTAATGATTAGAAGTGGGTTCTATCCCAAAAGATATCTCATTATGTATACCCTAATAATTGCACAATCTGAAAAAATCCCAAATACAAAACATTTCTGGTCCCACAAATTTTGGATAAAGGTTACCCAACTTTATAACAAAGTTGTCTGTTATCATATTTCAAATTTATACAAAGAATGTAAGCCACTTTCTTTGAGCTTAGAGATGATCTTAGTTTGTCTGGCCTGCTTTCTTTGAAAAACAATGCCAACTGCTGCAAAGAGGTTGGGGTGAATTCTTAACATACAGCGACATATTTGCAAGATATAGATGTAAATCTCATGGAGACTTAGTGAGTAGAGAGCAGTTAAGTTTCAGTTACTTATCCACTGACACCCAGCTGATACTTCTACAGGTGTTACGGAACAATCCAAGTGAGATATTTGCTCATAGAGTTATCAGTATGCCTAAAATGCATATCATACTTTGCTCCACAAGTTCTAGAAGGAATAATTAATTTTTTTAAACAATAAATTAAGAAAAGAATTTAGGAAAATTCTTATAAAATAACACAAATAATTATGTAGAGATAAGATTCAACTTAGTACAGTGTCTCAAATGATATTCTAGTGAATTAGTGTGGCTTAACTATTTACATACAGAATAGAAAATTTTGTCTTCTTGAGATTTTATCTCCTTTTATGAATGGTGATAATTGGTGTTAATTGTTTTCATAATCCTTTATCTTCTCTATAAAATAATACTCTTAATAAAACTTGAAGTTGGGCACAGTGATGCATACTTATAATCCCAGGGGCTAGGGAAGCTAAGCCAGGAGGATCTCAGGTTTGAAGCCAGTCTCAGCAATTTAGCAAAACTATAAGCAACCTAGTGAATCCCTGCCTCAAAATAAAAAAAAAATGTAAAAAGGGCTGGAAATGTGGGTCAGTTGTTAAGCACCCCTGAATTCAATCTCTAGTACCAACAAAACAAAACAAAATAAACAAAAAATCTTGAGCCTACCAAACTATTGCAATCAAATTATTATTTGGGCAGCACATTTTCCAAGTACATTTTTCTTTCTTCTTTCAATTTTACTTAGTCATCAGTTACTTTTCAAGGTTTGCATAACCTGGGATGGAACAGAGGATGTTGTCTCCATATTAACTGGTGATCCTGTTCCTTATTAGTGAAATGACATGACAGCAGAATATCATAATGCTCCATCATTCAACCTGTCCTTTATCACTACTTCTACAATGGCTATATTGACAAAAATCAAGTGTTGTTTCATTTTAGGAATACTGCCGCAAGTTAAAACCCTAAAAGAAATGCCTGTCCTTTGCTATATACCGTCACTTTCCCAGGAACAGTTACCAATGCAGTGTGTTTTAAAATGTATAAATCTAAAGTCGTCAAACATTGTGTAAAACTTTTATTTGAGATGAAATCAGTTCGAACTTAAACTGTAAGAACTATGAAATTCTGGATTCAAGATGACTCCTACCTAATTGATTCCATTTAAAACAGAACCACTTATCTCAAGAAAATTAACTTGAATAAAATGATAAGTAGGGGAGAGTATGAATAGGCATGCTATGGTTAATTGATATGAAACATAATCATTTTATCAGACTAGAAATGCCCAGTGAATAAATATGAATAGTTAAAAAACTTTAATAAAATTTCAGAAGAAATAAAAGGTATTTCTATATATTACTTCTGCATATATTACATTCAAGGACTCTAAGAGAAATCCTAAGTTCACAGACTGTTAGAACAGAAGGAATCTTTGAGATTATACATTTCCATCCTCTATCCTATCCTCCTTTTTGCCCAGGGAAACCTGTGTATTGTTGAGGTTACACATGCAGAATCTGGAGCTAAACCACCTTGAAATCTATCCCTGGTGGTGACCTCCATCTCAGTTTCTCATCAGTACAACGTGTATGGTAATAGTCATACATAATTACAGAGCTTTTGGAAAACTGACAATATGTGGGACATCGTAAAAGAATTTTGCACACTATAAGAATGTAATGATTCTTCAAGCACCTAGTACATATAATCATTGACAAGACATTGGAAATGTAAAGATGATCTGTGGTCTCTGTCCTCAAGATGCTTAGAAGTTGAGATGAGTGCAAGACTACACAGAACACTGGGCAATATAAATGAACAGATTATCCTGGTGCAGTCTTTACAGATGAAATGATATTCTAATCACATTTAGCCAGCCAAAGAAGAACTCTCTGGGAAATTAATACTATTAATGGTGTTAAAAAAATAAAGTAATTAGTAATATGATCTTTTGGAAATTATTAAAATTTACCAGATACTTATCATGGGTCACCCAACTTCTAATAACCAAATGTGTTATTTTGTTTAATCCTCGGAAAGAGCCCATCAGTTAAGTTTCATTTTTCTTTGTATCCTTGAGCTCAGAAAACTGAGGTCCATGGAGACTATGATAATTTCCCAAGGTTACTTGGGAATATTTGGCAGAACTAGAAAGTGATCATGAGAAGAAATTCATTTTAAGCAGTGAGTTAAGAAATGGGAAGTATAAGGAAGGCAGGGCAGATGGAAAAATGTTCAGGCTGGCTTGAGCACTTGTGTGCAGGTGATGGGCAGTATATTCTCCTAGAAGGTTGCCCATAATTCCTTAGTACCCAGTAAGAAAAAGAGAACCCTGTGGAGGTTTATGAATAAATAAATGAATAATTGCTACCATTATCTCACTTAACCCTTCCTATTAACTTATAATGTTCTTAAGTTAATAGTATCTTTCGAAGCTAATGTTTAGAGTTGTGTCACTTTCCTAAGGATTTTGGAAAGATTCCTCTGGCAGCAGTGGGTGAAGTCAAATACCTTAATTCAAGTAGAGGATGAGAGGTAGGAAATTATGAAGGCGTAGGGTGCTGGAGAAGAAATAATACTGTTAAGTAAGATTGGTAAGAGAGCTTGAGAGGAAAAGGAGAAAATCCGTGATTCAGGCTTTGCATAAAGATCCTGTGCTGATTTGGGGACTTCTTTTTGGTAGAACTTTTAGACAGGCACTTGAAATATGCATCTAAATTCAGAAAAGAGCAAGATAAGAATAGCAATGCAAGTAGCTATTAAAATGTATTAATGAACTTTATTCTTTTTAGATGTTTATATTAATGTATTATAATTATACATAATAGTGGGATTCATTGTGACATTCATACATCCATAAGAATTGATCAGTTTAATTCCCTAGCACCTCCTCTTTCATCTCCCTCCTCCTTCCCCCTCATCCTCTTCCTCTATTCTATTGGTCTTTCTTCTATTTTTTAATTGATGTATAATAATTATACATAATTGTGAGATTCATTGTGATATATTCATACATGCACATAGCATGATTTGGTCAATTTCATTCCCCAGTACTTCTCTTTTCCCTCCCTTCCTCTCTGTGCTCCACTTGCATCATTTTGAACTTCATACTTTCTCCTTTATGAGGATACAACCCACATACTGCTTGTCCTGAGGAGAGAGGAGCAGTTTACCGGATGGGTAAGAAGATGAAAGTATACCCAGGTACAGTGGTTCATGCCTATAATCCAGTGGCTCTGGAGGCTGAGGCAGGAGAATTTAAAGTTCAAAGCTAGCCTTAACAACTTAGTGAGGCCCTAAACAACTTAGAGAGACCCTGTCCCAAAATAAAACATTTCAAAAGGACCGGGGAGGAGGTTCAGTGGTTCAAATTCTCTGGGTTCAATCCTGAATACCCCACCCCAAAAGATTAAAGTATGTTTCAGAAGTAATAGAGAAACAATAAAAGATGGTAAAGATGGTAATGGTCATCATGGCAATAATATATTTGTAGCCAACAATGTTCTTAAATTCCAACATTATAAAGAAAAAATAAAGATTACTTTGATTCCTTAGTTCTTATTTAGAAAATTAAGAGCTTAACTAGTTATTTTCCCAAAGTTAGAGAAATTAATTATCCACTGAATTTAGCATAGGAAGGAAGGTGACCATACAATAAATACACAACTCTTCACTCTAGCCTAAGTTTGGTCAGAGAATGAGGTGGGCTATTCAACTTGCATCTCAGTATTTGCTCTGCACTTGATACGAGAATATAGAAAGTATATCAGATAATTTTCAAAGAGTATTAAATTCGAGGGACTTGTGACTCACTCTCTAATCTGAAATAATTCAGGAGGAACTACTGTGAACTGAATCCTTTGCTGTAACAAAAGGAATCCCATTTGGTAAAGAAATGATGTGTCATGGATAAAGAGAAATGCACTTGGTATTCAGGCTCCTCCCATTCCTTTAGGATAAGGAGACCTTGTGGGAAGTCCCGGGGTCTGTGGGGATGAATTTAAAATTAACCTGCACAATTAAAGGGGCTGTAATATCTCTGCACACCTTAACTGCAATGCATGTTGAACATGGAGGTAGAGGTCATCATGTGATAGAGCTGAAACCAGAGTGGATGACACTCAGGGAAAGAATGCACACTGAGGGAGAGAAGCCCTGATGTCCTGAGCAAAGTCAACATTAGACTTTTAAAAAGCATGACCAGAGGGTTGGGGTTGTGGTTCAGAGGTAGAGCTCTTGCCTCACAATTGTGAGGCCCTGGGTTCGATCTTCAGCACCACATAAGAATAAATAAATAAAATAAAGGAATTGTGTTCAACTACAACTAAAAAATAAATGTTAAAATTTTTTAAAAAAGCATGACCAGAATGAGACTGGGAAAGGACAGAGAGAATGAAGGTAGAGGTGAAGCAAATTCAAATTACTGGAGAAACTTTCAAAAAGAAATCTGAACAAAGTTTAGCAATATATCCAAGATTACAGCAAGTTCACATGGAAATTACTACTCTGACTTCTTTTCTTGACTGTTTCACATTAAAACCATCTTTAAAGTGAGAGAGGGGTTGTATAGGATACTAAACAATTCTTAAAATTCTTTTTTTTATCAAATCTGTATTTTGTTGTCTTTTTTTAAATTTTTATTGTTGGTTGTTCAAAACATTACATAGTTCTTGATATATCATATTTCACACTTTGATTCAAGTGGGTTATGAAATCCCATTTTTACCCCGTATACA